>NC_140123.1:87148711-87719269 GCF_964035555.1 Netta rufina
TGACACAAAGTCTCCAAAGTAACTACCCTATTAAAGCCAGATAAATTTCCATAGGGAATGAGCAACTGAGTTTATCAGGTCTAGCACATTATCTCAATACTTTGAAGGGAGAATTATTTTATTACTTTTAAAAGAGAAACTTCTGTAAATGTCCTAAGTCATGGTTTTGTTATTATTATAACTGTGCGTAGCCACACAGTATCTTCCCCAATTCACAGAACTGCTATAATACCCATATACTTCGGAGCTTAACTAGAGCTATTGCTTTGAATTTCAAGCCCAGGGGCCACTACGCCTTTTATCTGATGTTTAACTCTCAAGAAGTTTTATCAAGAAAAGCCACTTTCATTGGGTTATTAGTTCAACTGATAGTCCTTGCAATTGTCACAGTATTCATGCACTAAGTAACTTTAAGAAATATTCTTCTCAATCCTTTTGAGAATTTTTAATTCAAGACATCCTTGCCTTCTCTTCTGTTCTGAAATTGACAAAAATTGACTGTTTGAAAACACACTTTCTTCAAATAAGATTTTCAGATCTGGCCCACAGCAGGCACAAAGAAAGAAGCACGCAAATGTTTTTTTTTTGTTGTTGTTGTTGTTTTCTTTTTTTTTTTTTAAATTATTATTATATTTTGATGGACAGAATCTTTCATATTCCATGGTAACAGATTTTTGCTAACCGTCCTCTCTCCTTTTGTTGCGTGTTGAGACTGTTTATAACATACCGAAATGAATTTGCACCATATTAAAAGATTTTTCAGCTGAAAGAAACTTGTGGAGCACTTCTTTACTACCAGACACTAAAAGCACTTTCAAACAGGCTGAAGTTTGTTTTTGCTACAGATGGTTTTGATTAAACAAAAACAATTTACAGGTTACTATTCATTCCTTCTGGGTCAAACATTTTACTCCTAAAGTTATTTTGGTGATTATCAACATTTCTGTTTCTCATTCCCTGGTAATTGTGGCTCCTTATTTCTCACTAAAATAATCCACAGTCTATCATTAATCCATTCTTTTCCTCTTACCAATCATTATTTAGCATGAGAAGTTCCATAACAAAAGCTATCGAGAATTAATTAGCTAAAAAAAAAATTCACATTTTACAATCAGAAGCTAACGAAGCAGGATTAAAATAATGATTAGTACACCATCTTAATCATGACTTCTTAAAATTTGTTTTCTATAATGTACAAATTTGGAATTTCAGACTCACAGAGCCTGGATTCTGTCTTACGCAGTCTGAGATGTTCTCCACACTCAGGTATTTAACTTTTACACAGTCAAAAAAGAAAGAATCCACATGAAACACCAGAGAAACATCTGGGATACTGGCAGAGACGACAATGATTTTTCCTTACAATTTCAATAGGAACTTTTAAAAAAAATGCCTTCCTGTGTGCATCTTTGTGTCTGCTTAAGTCTAAAAGTATATAGCAGAGTTTAAACTACAGAACTACAAACTACAAACTGTTTTTTAAGAGTTTAAACTACAGAACACAATCCACTGTATTCAACAGCTGAAGAAGTTTTACCCTTGTAAGCTTCTTCAGCTCAAAGGAAGTACATGCTGTTGCTGCATTAGAAGGGTGAGGCATAATATGAACATTGTCCTTTTGTTTATTATTATTATAGTAGCAGCAAAGGTGAAAAAACCCTCAGAACTGCCAATCAAAATCTGGAAAGAAGTATTTTTACACTAGATTCATCTTTTAAGCAAAGTAGTCTATTTCAGATGTACATCAATGCTTTGTTCCTGGTATAAGACTGTGCACAGGGGCTAACTTGACCTAAAGTTCCGACCTACTACCAGTTTTCACTAAGTGGTTAACATCGCATTTCTATTACCTTGAATGTTTGCTCAGTGGTGCACAGAGGATTTGTGGGAATAACATGCCTAAAAGAGAGTCTAAGTCCACAGCATCTCTTCCCTTCTAGCCCATTTCAAACCCAGAGATTTTAATCAAACATGTCACCAATTAACACTATTCATTCCTAGTGAGTCAGCATCTTAATTAACCTTCCATTTCTGAACAAATTAAAAAAAAAAAAAAAAAATCTAAGATGCTCGTATGAGTTTTTATACAAAGTTCAGCAATCTGTTTTGCAGCTTTCACAGTCCAGATTAACAGCCAGGCATGTAGTGGCCTATCTGCTCCAACTTTCTAGTGGAATAGTTATAAAACATCTAAGCAATTCACGATAAAGCAAATTCTTTCAGTTATCCTCAGAATGAAGAATATGAAGGTACCTAATAGTTTTTTTGATTGATTTTAAGGAAAAGCCCTCTGCTATATTCAACTTATAAAGAATAAGAATCTCCAAGTCTCACCTCATGCTCTACGTTTCCTTAAGTAAACCATCTTTATTTTCAGATTTTTCTTAAATCTACATATATCATATTTACACATATATCATAGTGCTAAAGGTACAGATTTTAGAAATACCATAGTAACTGAGATTCTAAGATCTAAGCAGGATGTTTTGATCTAGACCTATTCTTTGTGAGACAAATACATATGGTGTCAACAATACAATATGTGTCAATAATACAAATAGTGTCAACAATTGGCACCAGCTGCATTGGTGCGGCCTAACCTCAAGCACTGTGTGCAGTTTGAGGCACCACTATAAGAAATACATGAAACTATTAGATAGTGCACAAAGGAGGACTATAAAGATGGTGAAGGGTCTGAAGGGCAAGACATATGAGGAGCAGCTGAGGTCCCTTGGTTTGTCCAGCCCAGAGCAGAGCAGGCTGAGGGGAGGCCTCATTGCAGCCTGAAGCTCCCTCACGAGGGGAGCGGAGGGGCAGGCGCTGAGCTCTGCTCTCTGGGGACAACGACAGGACCCGAGGGAACGGCATGGAGCTGGGACAGGGGAGGGTCAGGATGGGGGTTAGGGAAAGGGTCTGCACCCAGAGGGTGGTTGGGCACTGGGACAGGCTCCCCTGGGAAGCTGTTAGAGCACTGAGCCTGCTGGATTTCTGGATTTCATGAAGCATTTGGACAATGCTCTCAGATACACGGGCTGATTTTAGGTTGGGCTTTGTGGAGCCAGGAGTTGGACTCAATGATCCTTATGGGTCCCTTCCAAGTAGGGATATTGTATGATTACTTGGAAGAACCACTGTTTATTTCCAGTAAGTACATTAAAATCTGTTCTAATAAATAAATCTCCTTACTCAAGGTGAAATCTATTTAAAATTGAATATAGAGTTTTTGTTGACTTAGCAAATACAGTGCTTTCACTTCATCTTAAATTTTCATGTGAAAAAAATATCCAGTAAAAAAGTAGGTATTGTAATGTACCACAAGAAACTTGTCAGGTTATGTATTTAGCATTTACCTAAAATTCCCCCTACTTCTTTTGGGATTTAAAGACTATAGGGTAATGCTTATTTCATTTTCTATGTTGATGCATCAGTCAATATAATTCTGTTGTAATTGATCTTTCCTCAGTTGTCTTCCATCAGTAATTTTTCTGAGCAACCAAGAACTACGTACACAATTCCAATGGGCTTCATTAATTAAATTGTGAGTTAAAAAAAAAAGAAAAAAGCTATAAACAAACATTATTAATATTAGCTTAAATTGTGAATTAGGGGCATAGGAAGTCCCAGTGGAAGATACAATATATAAGCAATTAAAAAGAATGAGAAGGAAAATACAACAAGATTCAACCTGGTTGAATATTTTACCACAGTTACAGAAATGATTTATTTGGAAAACAATGCTGAAACACAGCATGAGTAACGATGAACAGAAAATTACACAGAATGTGATATAGTGGCAAATAAACCTATGTGATCATTTGTCAGAACAGACTAATGATTAGAATTTGACAGACAGTTCTGAGGCACTATGACTGCTGAATATTAATATTATGAATATTAATATAAACCCAAACATTTATAAAGAAGTCAGGAAAGTAAAAAGCAAAACAGGGTAGAGGTTTGTACAAGTAGGCAAAGGACCAAGCACTAGAGCGCGTCTACTTCAGCAGGATGAGGTTACCTTTAGAACTAAGGGAAGAAAAAGTATGTTTAGAATACTGCAGGTTTTGATGTGTGCGCACTGAGTGGGTATGAGAGGGTAAGTGTGCTAAATCCATAAATTAAAAAAAAAAAAAAAAAAAAAAAAACAGGCTCTTGGTGTATGAAACACCTGTATATTCACGGGACTACTTGTAACACTGAGTTCCACCATCAAGTTCAAATCTGAAGTTTCATATTGCTTCCCATCTGTCCCACTTCTTGCTCAACAGACTAAATTCTCATCAGCATAGATTCACTTTGTCCTCTCTCACTTTGGAAGCTGATCGACAGAACAGTTAGGTAGGAAGTGAGCGAAGTCTTTACAGTACTTCATTCATGATGCTCTCAGCATTATATGAAGAACAGGCAGTCTGTCTATTAAGCCTTATCAATGAACAGCATTGCTATAAGCTATGAAATACACAAACGTATGATCAGATGCCTGAATTATACTATCACTAAAAATTCATGGTGAATATGATGAAGACCTACAAATATGAAGAATCCTATTCTGTTTATTATATAATATTACCCCTAGTTTTGTCTATAAAATGTTTTACTATAAAATATTTTATCCATAAAATGTTTGCTGTTAAGATTCTTCATATATTTTTAGCTCATTTTACATTTCAGTGGTTTTATGCATTTGGACTTAGCAAGACATCCACAGAAACACATACACACTTAGAATTTACATCATTTGTGTTACTGTGAGCTTATCGAAATATTTAGTCAGCGATTAACAGGGCAATAAAACAAGCACATAGTACCCAAGTTACTGTTTAGCCATGAATTTTTTCATTTTTTATCTTTATTCTTGCTAAATGTATTTAGTAGAAGTATTTATACACACACATCAGATACGAGTGCATATGTGGACAAAACTTTAGGATATATTCTATACGAAACATGTCCTAGAGAAAAATCTATTTCTTCCAACTATAAAACCTATGTTTATTTTGTCCCTCCCATTCTGATTTTGTTTTTCCACACAGCATCTCCGTTTACCTGTCAAACCTGACAACCCTCTCATATCTACATTTTAAGTACCCTTCCTCCTCACTGACGTTGTTCTCTTCATGCAACCTACATAATCTCCTAAAGTTCATTGTTTCCTTTGAACTTTAGCTCTCCACAGCTTCCAGCAACTACAGAATCAGTGGTTGCTCCTGTCTTAACTAAGAAGAGAAAATTCAGACCAAAGAAATACTAAATTTTAAACCTTTATTTATTTATTTATAACCACAGAAACAAACCTCCCCCTTTGACAGAAGGTCCTATTACCCTATTTCTGTTTAATGTATGGTAAACCACTTATTAACTACTATTTTATGCAATCTCCAAGGCTGGAAAAAAATCTTTGTAGGGTAAAAAACACCGAAGTTCTGGATAACAAATTTTGTTAATGCTTTTCCTACCACGTCTCTGTGACAGAATCCCAGTTTTCCTTGCTTTTAAGAGGAAAGCATTACTGTAAGTCCTGAAGATGACACATGAGCTTTTATGTGACATATATGGTGAGGTCATAGATTAAACATTCTTACTGACTGAACACACCTGAAGCAGAGCAACAACAGGACATACAGGGTTGGAGAGGAAAACAACAGGGGGAAGGATATCCTTGTGGGTCCCTTCTAACTCAGGGTATTTTATGATCACTTGACCCATTTCAGCTGAGAAATATACTCAGCTGAGTCAATTTTGCAATGTCAAGATTACTCAGCAGTGTATTGTCAGCTTCAAGGCATTTTCCATTAGCATGTGCTCTGGGCTTCATTGAAATATGGATCTAACATTACCAATGGCAAGGCAACAGAGGTTTGTGGCCCTTCAGAAGAAGGGCAGAACACCTCACATAGTCAAATGTGCAAGCAGATGCATGCTCTGTTAAGATCTTCATTCTTAGCTATTATTTAATAAATTAAATTATATTTTGATATTTAATTAGTTAATTAAATGATCAAATGTAAACATTTCAGAATATAAGACTTCAGAAATACAGTGATCATTGACTTGACAACTACCTACAAAAACAACAGCAATGCAAAATTACTAGAGTGCTCTTTATAATTCAAATTCAGCATTTCAAGTGACATTATAAATCTCTAAACCCACTGAGACAGAAAAATCTTGTAATTTGTTTTATAATGGATGTATTCCCACCAAATTAAATCCTAGTCATTTTATGTTTTCTCACTTGTAAGAGGAAGTGCCTGCTTTTTCTTTGAATCTCTTAATGAAATAGCCTTCTAATCATTTATTACCATTAAAACCTGTAAAAGTTACTGTTTGTCATTTAGTGTCTGGATAATTAATCTGCTTCCATGTTGATGAGGTAGTAATAAATCTATTCATAACTGTGGAAGAGAAAATAGTTTTAGATGAAGTAACTTTTTTTTTTTTTTTTTTTTTTTTTGCTATTTCTATTCCCTTGAGACTGAAGAAAAAGCTAGACTTTAAACATAACACAGAAGAACTGCAGTTTAATTTGGGGGGAAATTATTTCAAAGGGAGTAGTAAAATATTACAACATGGAAATGGATAAAATGAGCAATCAAATTAAAATCCTAATCTGTATTACAAATTCATTCAGATAAAAATCTACCTGTTTCTCTGCTCAGCCCAATGAATAGTGTACTATTCTTTTTGAAGGTATTCCCATTGTCCCTCCTCCTGCTGTTGTTCAGAGCTGTGCTAAGAACCAAAGACAAAGTATGTTGACATACCCATCTGAAATGATGACATATCCAGCTGAAATTTGTACTGACAAATGGTAAAGCAGTAGTTAGAAGGCTGTGCTTCTGCTTGTTGTATTTCAATGCTGTAACAATGTTAATGCAAGTCCATTGTCTACAGTTCCAGTAGAAAGAATGCTTAGAGTTCAGAAAAATGTGTATGCCAGAAAACGAATGAGTTAAAGAAATTTAACAATTTTTTCTTGCCTTTTTTTTTTTTAAATCTTAAGGCAAATAAAAACAGCATAGAGAGAACACATGATTAGTTTTTAATTACTTTTTAAGGGATTTTTTTTTTTTTTATCATTTTCTTGTTTTAAAGCTACAAAGGTACATCTTTGTTTTTGTTAGCTACAAAAAGCTAACAATTGCTCACCGACTCGTTTGATACAAAATACAGTTTTGGAAGCCAGTGGCTACCAAAGTGGATGTCAAAAACATCCACTAATCATACATTACAGTGAAACAGTCAAAATGCACAGCTGCAGAATACCTCAGACCAGGTGACAGTACTCACAAAACATGAATTATATGCTTATATGAACTACCAAAGCCATTGTATCTATTTACACTGCATTTTGTTACTTTTGAAATAGAAGCAAAAGCTACTCAGAAATTAGGTATTCATAATTGATGACATTATTAATGCAAATTTGTCTGACCCCCATTACGTAGCTCTTACAGAGTGGTTCAACTACTGACAGAATGTTGAATATTCAGACAAGCAAACACAAAGAGTTCTCAAAAACCATCCGCTGTCACTACAGATAAGGATAGAATGCATCATAAATGTCATTGACCATATTATAGTCTATTTTGAATATCTAAAAATAACATAACCATTAATGATGCAATGTGATAAATCATTAGATTTGCAATAGGAGAGAAGCCCACTGCCGATCTACATTTATTTTTCTAAATAGCTGTGTAACAGGACACCAGACACTATGAGAGCTCATTAACTGGAAGTTTACTTCTAGTAACAAGCCAGTGGAATTATTTTAACAGGTAGCTCCTCACCTAAACCACTCCAAATATTTATGGGTAAAGTCCTGTAACTTCTTTATTATTGTGAATCCTATAGACTTTCTTCTTAATTAACCAAAATTATTCCAGGATTTCAGAACCAGAAGGAGCCTGAAGAGAACAATCCTTTTTATTTTATTTTCATAAGGCATTTATGCAATCAAAGTAATGATTTCCAAGTTCTACTCAGCATTTTCCTTGACTATCCTCAGAAGCAGGATATGAAACATAGCTACTGTGAACTGCCTTCTCCTCCTCCCCCCCCCCCTCATTTTTAAACATACACTGACAGCATCCTAGCAAAATCATTTATAAATTTTAGGGCATGACAGAAAACAAGTATGTTCCCTTGACACTAGCCATGTCAGGAAGACGAACAAGAAAACACTATTACTGCCGTATACAACTACTGGGTACAGACAGGGTTAATTACTCAATGAACTACAATGCTGACGGGATTTTTTCCCTCCCTCTTCTCTGTGCTACAGGTATGGTTGAGATACAGAAATATGCAAAACCAAGATCAAACAAAAAAGTTATCAAATGGAAAACTGTCTGAGTCTCATTATCACTTAATAATGGTGCCAAAAACTCATGTCATCAGCGCAAATTAAGGAAAAATATGGCAAATGTTACTAAGATAGATTAAATGAGGTTTTTATCAGGCTACACGGTAAAGCATAAGAAACTGGATAATTACTTCACCTAAAAAGAACAGCAGAAATGCCATTATATAACTTCAGAGTCTACTTACTACTGGGCTAGCACAAACAAGTACAAGACTCAGAAAAATGACAGCAGGCACAAGTTCATTAAAGAATCACTTGTTTATTGCTAGGAGGGAACACACAGACACTTCGTCTCCTGTGGCTCTGCCATTGCTACCATACTTCTACTACTCAGCTGTTGTAAGGGGAAAGAGGACACAGTTCCAATGTATTCCCAGGTTCAGTGTCAGAGGGAGCATTCCATATTGTCGCACAAAGATTCCTCTGGTGCTAGGTCATGCGTGTTTTATCCCAAAGCACACCTTGCTACACAAGGATTAACAAGATTGTCACAGAAAATTGCTACCATACAACAAACACAGGGTTCCAGGAAGACTTGTTTCTCCAGCACTGCAAGTGTAGCAAAGGATCTTTGACACTGTACTATCAAACTTACATTTTCTCTTCATTTTCTCTACAGTATGATACTGTCTGTGCCTCAAAGCCAGGCATCTTTTTGAAGATCACTACACCATTGTTCAAATCTTTAATTACCATAATAAATGAGGAGAAACTAGAACACATTATAGCACACAGTATCAAAAGAACCACTGCAAACATTTCATAGCAAAATTGATGGGATATTAAACCGAATATTTGCCTTAACTTTCTAGGTATTTGCTTGACTATCAAGGTTACATGATGTGTTTACTGGTTTTACCCAGCCGGGCAGCTGAGCTCCACTCTCAACCACTCTTTCCTTCTCCCTCCTCAAAGTGAAAGGGGGAGAAAATATGAAAGGGCTCACAGGCTGAAATAAAGACAGAGACATCACTCAACAATTATCTTCATGGGCAAAATAGACACAGCATAGGAAGATTAATATAATTTACTGCCTATTACTTACAAGATAGAGCAGAGAGAAACTAAAAGCAAACTAAAAACGCTTTCCCCCTCCAACCACCCTCTCCAACCTCCTCCCACCAAGCAGTGCAGGAGAACAGGGGAGTGGAGGCTGCGGTTAGTCCCTGATGCTTCATCTCCACTGCTTCTTCATGGTCCCTCCCTGCCCCTGCTCCACGTGGGGTCCCTCCCACGGGATGCTGTCCTTCCCCAACTGAGCCTGCGGGGGCTGCCCACAGGCAGCAGCTTTTCAAGCACTGCTCCCACACAGCTCCATCCCACGGGGTCCATCCATCCCTCAGGAGCAAAC
This sequence comes from Netta rufina, assembly GCF_964035555.1. NCBI lineage: Eukaryota > Metazoa > Chordata > Aves > Anseriformes > Anatidae > Netta > Netta rufina. The sequence continues at coordinate 87,158,431 of NC_140123.1, forward strand.
TGCTCCAGCATGGGTCCCCCACGGGTGGGCGGCAGCTCCCCCCAGAACCCCTGCTCCTGCGTGGGCTCCTCTCCACAGGCTGCAGCTCCAGCCCAGGGCCTGCTCCTGCGGCGGCTCTCCATGGGCCACAGCCTCCTCCAGGCCACATCCACCTGCTCCATGTGAGCTACTCTTTGGGCTGCAGCGTGGAGATCTGCTCCATGTGGGACCCATGGGCTGCAGGGGCACAGCCTGCTCCACCAGGGGCCTCTCCACAGGCCACAAGGGAGCTTCTGCTGTGTGCCTGGAGCACCTCCTGCCCTCCTGCTGCACTGACCTGGTCTGCAAGGCTGCTTCTCTCACATATTCTCACCCCTCTCTCCCAGCTGCTGTTGTTAGTGTTTTTTCCCTTCCTTAAATCTCCCAGAGGCCCAACCAGCGTCATTCCCTGGCTTGGCTCTGGCCAGTGGTGGGTCCCTTTTGGAGCTGGCTGGAGCTGTCCCTGGTTTGTTATGGGGCATCTGCTGGGCTCTGCTCACAGAGACCACCCCTGCAGCCCCCTGCTACCGAAACCTTTACACATAAACCCTATATATGTGCCAGAAGGAACAACTATTGAAGTTCAGAGGTAAAAATTCAGTATACAGCCAATGATGTGTAATTACTACATGCTATTGACCATAACACAAATTGTTGCTGTCTATTTGTCCTAATTGGTACTTGGGGTATTTAAGAAGATGCTTATGAAAAAGAAGAGTTCCCCTCTGACAGGGCTAACACCAGACCTATTCTCTACTTCATATCTAAGATTTTGTAAAAAGACAAACATATATTAAATTATATTTCAAAGTAGTTTCACTTACCCTTTCTGCTAACACAGACTTAAAAAAATATTTGATGTGAACAGAAGAAACAATTATATTCAAGTCTTTCTTCATTCCTGGGGCATCTGAAAATGCCTTCTGCAAGCCTATGCAAACTCCAAAACACACAAAAGCACAGGACTTGGAATACTAAGCTTTTTTGTTAACCTCAAGGACTGGAGACTATTCCCCTACAGGGAATCCCCCCCAGCCCAGCACACCCAAATAAAGGATGCACTGCAACATAACAGTGTTACTTGAGAAGAGGCACACTGGACAGACAGTAGCCTTTAGTGTAGTTTCTGGTTTTCATGTATAAACTTCAGAAAAATGTTCCTCCAAAACTGCAATACAGAGAAGACAATCATACACAGCCAGTTAACTGCTAACTCCAGGTACTGGTAGTTAGACATAAAAAATAGATTAATTTTAACAGCTTGATCAAAGCTGTTGAAAATTCTTTTTAGTCATATAGTCATATTGTAGTTGCTGCTTTAAAAGACATTACATATAAATAAAATACATATTACTACTGTAGAATCCTTCAACCTTCCAGCTTTGTCATTCAAACCTGATCAGAAATCACTATTCTAAAATGACCTGATGTTGGCGATACTTGTTGCACGGTATTTTCAGTTGAAAAAGATATGACTGAATGCCCACAAATACACATTTTGAGCAACCAAAAAGAAACAACAACTTTCCTGTAGAGGGGTCACAGAAAGCATTACCAAGATTTTAAACTTCTTAGCTACATAATCATAAATGTCTTACAACAAAAGGTCACTGTGAGTTATGCAGGTATACTTTGCCTAGGAAGTTCAATTTGCAAAAACATTACTCCTTTCAAATCCTGACAACTGCTAGAATCCAAGTGTTCATTAGCTCTTTTCTGAACAACAGTTTCTACCAACCAGTAGTTTTTCCCATCCCCGTTTCCCCCCACCCCATTTTGTCTTTCCTCACTACAGGTGAACACCAGATACACATATAAGCTTGCTTATGTTTCACTCACTGAAAAGATTCAGTCAAGAAGAAAGAGTTGACTTTTCCACAGCTTTTTCATGACTGAAGAGGAAGAAAACCTGTCTGCTACGCTTTTCCACATGCCATTTAAACATCAGAAGAAAAAACAACAACCCATCAACACTGAGAGTTAAAGTATCTTCAAATTTTTTGCTCTGCAATTGGGTCAGCATTCTCATCAATTCTGTCTGAAGAGAAAGGGAAAAGGCTAGAATAAAGCTCCTAACAAATTATCTTATTCTTGCAGATAAGTTTGTTTGCCTTTATCCTAAGATAGAGGCACTGACTGTATGTTTCCCTTCAGTTCTTACTTACAGCGGCTGAACTTTCTTAAGCCACCACCAACATTAACAAGTCTCTCAGCAGTTGGCTAAACAACTGCACATATCCTTGACAAAAGCAGAATAAAATGTCTAATCTACAGTGATTTTTGTATCTGGAAAATATTAAAAAATTAATAAAGTTAATAAATAAATAAATAATAAAAACAAAGCTAAAACTGCTTTGCAGTTTTTATTCAGCTAACAGAGAATAGAGCGTTACACTTAACTGCTAAGAGACATTTGAGTATCTAATTAAGAGAGGTGATATACATGCAAAGCAAAGTTGCAGAAACAGTATGCTAAAATCTGCAAACAAGATTCTCCACTTCCTGATACACCACTAATTCAGTTTTTCAGTCTAGAAAGAAATTTGATTTTTAGATCTGGATCTAAATATTGCTGAATGAAATTGTTACAGTTGTACAAATTCTTAATGTGTCTTCAAATAGGAACAGAATTAACTGCTCTTTTTCAAAAGCTTGCAGGTTGTTCTTTATTATCATTATTAATTTATTTTTATTAGTATTTGGAGAGAACTAAAAACATAGGTGGCAAGCACCACAACTTACAGCACTGAATAGCAAATAATTACAGCAGACATTTGGAAAACCACCAGTGTTTAAGAGTTTTTCAGTTGTTGGCTAAACAACTTCAACTATCTTTGCCAAAAGCAGAATAAAATGTCTAATTAAAAATGATTTTTGCATCCAGAAAATAACTTATTCATTTAACTATTTTAAGATGAAAGTTCAACCTGTTACTGTGGTTGTATCTGTTCTGTTGTGCAACCATGCTTTCCATTCCAATCTCATCCAGAGTTTACAAGCTGCATCTCATAAGAGGAACTATTTGGCTGCAAACAAGACAGACACTCAGGAGGTACCCACAGTCTTCATCGATGCGGTGGCAAGTCCGTCTTATTACTGACTTTCAAGCCTTCCTAGCTGCTCCAATTGTGAGAGCTACTTCAGATGTTCCTCTGAGTGCAAAGATACCGCCTCATAGTGCAAGATACCACCGTCATAAATTAATCCCCTCTAACAAGGTTGTGTTGTTTGTTTTCCCTGCATAAGCAATCTTTTTTCCTGTATTTTCCTCCTACATAAAGTACACAAAGTTATTAGGTCAATTAGACAAACTCTATTGTGTTTAAACATAAGAAGACTCGATGCTAGGTTTTAGGCTGATTTTTACGTCAGAAACTTCTGTTTCATTCCATCAGAAATTCACTATGAAGTGAGCCAGTGATAACTAATGCCACAAACATTAAAAATTATATTTACTAGTGGCCTAATAGACAAATTGTGGGAAATTGCATAAAAATGCAATGGATCACAGTGTGGAAAAAGATGTTGTATATATACATATATATGAGCATTAAAAAAAAAAGAAATACAATGGCTGTTCAAAATTGCCTTAAAGAGTGTTTTAGAAATGTTTGCTGAGGGTAATTATTTAGTCTCTCAGCAATAAAGAAAGGACATAGAATAGATAGAAATAAACAAGATCACGTGAAAAATTAGGCCTCTTTCAAACATGACTGTATAAGGAAGCACAGAAGAGAGGACTTCCTAAGTCATTCTTTATTGAGTTAAACAGAGTCTCATTAGGATCAGTGGTGAAAAATACCACAAGTCTAGGATAACGATGATACTCAGCAAAAAGTTACATCTACAATCAAGTGCTAAACTGAATTAACATAAAATAGCTGTATTTTAAGATACAATTAGCTACAGTTTGAATCTCCATTTTGGATACATATATTGAAAGCTGATTTGAAAATTTGACCTTTCCAGAAGATATGAACTCCATGTTCTAATTCTTTAAACAGAAATCAGCTTCTTTTCAAGATATCTTGATACCCATGTGTACACCTTAAAACTCTGGACCCAAACTTCAGAATGAGAAAGATCGCTCTTGAGTACACAGGGAGTGTTGATGCTATTTCAATACAGAGAAAAATTAACAAAGTATAAACAAAGGATTTGTCTTCGGTTTATGAATTATCTTGCTAAACATTAAACTTTTGCGCAAAGTACAGCTACAACCAATTGAATGGAAAAACTGATTTTCAACCTACAGAAAATAATGTAATTTGTACTAACCTTCAGGATCAAGGAGTTTCTCTATGCCCAGGTGTTGCCTGGCTATGTTAAATGCATGGTCTAATCGTTGCACAGGTGACTGCTGAGAAGCAACAGCATTCCAATCAAACAGGTCGGGTCTAAAGCGAAAACAAGAAGAACAATCAGTTTCTTCTTTTTTGGTGTTAGACTATATAATTCTACTGCTATCCATCAGTGTCAGCTACTTCTTTTTAGTTTTCTTAATGAAAGAACTTGTTCAGTCAGTGCTGGAACTAACAAAGCTTGGTTTCGATTGGATTTATACCCTATACTCATCCATATCCATCACCACCACATTAACCACATTTCTTATCCCCCACTAAATCCCACTAGCCTATAAATTCATTCCCCCAAACCAGTTGTTTCCACCCATAGCGCTCTGGTCCTGTCACTCCCCTAATACCTGTCACAGGCTTGCTCACTTTCTTCCAGTCCCAAACAGCGCACAGGTAAGAAGAATCACATGCTGTGGCTGTGCACACTAAAATTAGCTCACGGCAAGCCAAGCAGGACAGGTAATTGCTGTATTTATTTTGCAGCCTTCCTCCTCTCTCCAGCCACCATTTTTTCCACTAAAGGTTTAATAATGTTATTGCTGCTGATATTAACAGGTCTCTGCTATATCTGATTGAAATGGGCCAACAGGTTCAATATCTCACAACATGGGAACATAGGCAGCATAACTGCACAGGACACTTTTCATATCAAAACCTTTAGAAAAACACATACTTTTTAGATGAGTACAGAACTGTACTCCAATCATGGGTTTCAGCTGATATAAGCAAAAGCCCCACAGCACAAATTAAATGTGCTTACAGGAAAAGACATAACAAACAAAATTAAATTACAGCTCAGATACATAATCTGATCCCTTGTATTACCAGTTGCACTGTTTGCAATATAAATAATGTTAAGACACTATGATCTTTGGTATTTCATCTGAGACTCATCCATTAGGAGATCAGAATTTTTTATCAGGCATTTGGGAAGAACAAGTTTAATCAGGTGTTCAATAATTGATGTGCATATAATATGAAGAAAAACAACTATACTATTTGTGATTTTGACACAATGTTCTAAAACAGAAATCATTTACACATATAATTTTATCTACAGATATATTAAGTATGATCTAAACAATTTGCAATGCTGCAATTAGCTGTGACAGATTTACTTACATTTTTATTGATTTCAAAAGTTCATTTTAAACAGTGTCTCCCACAGTTATAATATATGGCTAAAATGTTCACTACATCATGCTGTAATAACTTCAAGAGAGCAAAGGAAAAATGCTATATATGTATTAGTAATTTCCCAGTTATGTACCCTTGCCGTCCAATTTCTTCTGAGAGTGACTTAAAGAGTAACAACTAAGTTGTTATGAACTATTTTGCTTCTCTATGCAGAAGTTTACAAACATTAATTAAGAATAGAAGTATCGCCATTAATTTATCCTTCCAACGTGCAAAAAGACTTTAAAACGTTAAATTTGTCTGGAAACAGGAGGGTGATGGAAAAGGAATCTTAAGAGGTTGTTATCTAGTCATGGTTGTAGTAAGTCTGTGAGATCAGAATGGTTTGTATACTAAAATACAGGTCTTTCCAAAGCACAGCTTACGTCTACACAATTTCTTGCATCCTGTTGGTACTGGATCTGGCTGGGATGGGGTTAACATTCTACATAGCAGCTCATATTGTGCTGTGTTTTGGATCTGTGGTTGAAATCATGTTGAGAACACACTCAGTTTTTGGCTATTGCTGAACAGCACTGACACAGCATTAAGGCTTTCCCTTCAATTTCATCCTCCTCAGCATCTCTCTTTTACTACAAATAGCAAAAATTTGAATTGAGACGTAACTGTAAGATTAGCAAAGGATCTTTAATAAACCATTGGCAGGTGTCTTATGTATTTTCTTAATATAGTAAACATAAAATATAAAGAAGGTGGCAAACATTCCACATCAACTCAGAAGTATATAACCTTCTACAGCAACTCAGATCTCAGAGCATCAACTTAATTAAAAATAATAACAATAATATAATTGAAAATGCTCTCCCTATTCCAACAGGGATTTAATTCAGCAGATATTCCCTTTGTTAAAAGAATACCTCACTATACACACTTCAGTGGTCCCATCACTAGAACATAAGCATTATAATAGCAGCTTGAAATGTCAGCTTCTCGGTAAAAAGTCTCTAGATGTTTTACTGTGTACACTTACAGGGCAATACTGTCAAATATGACTGCGGGAGATATTACAGGCTAGAAGATTATGAACTGTGGCAAATGGCAAATAGCTCTTAAAAATCCATGAAAAAACATTGAAACATTGAAACTGAGTTTTAGTAGCTATTAATGGCTTCCAAAAGAGTTTAAATATAGGAGCAAGCAGGTGTGAAAAAGTACAGAAAAGAAATCAAATGGAATACTGATTCTAAGCCTTCACTTGTTCTCTCTGTATTGTTCAAGTTGTAGAAAGGGAGAGCAAATCCGTTCTTACATCTGCAGCTTGGTTCATGTCTGACAGGGAGTAAATCAAAGCTGACATACTTAGCAAACATTCACTCCTCTCCCCAGAAACATACAGGCATATGAATGTTTAAAATATAAGTCAGAAAGAACTAGAACATGTTGAACTCCAGCTAGCCACCAGCTGATCAACTAAAACATTACAGACCTTGCTTATGACAAGAATATGGACAGCATACATTGAAATTATTAAAAAAAGTTACAACAGGAATTATATATGCATATACATATGATATATTAATTACGGAATCACAGAATGCTTTGGATTGGAAGGGACCCTAAAGATCATCTAGTTCCAACCTCCCTGCCATGGGGGGGGGGGGGGGGGGGGGGGGGGGGGGATACACGACATACTTCCTACTAAATCAGGTTGCCCAAAGCCCCATCCAACCTGGTCTTGAACACCTCCAGGGACGGGGCATCCACAGCTTCTCTGGGTGACCTGTTCCAGAGTGCCTCACCACTCTCATCATCAAAAATTTCTTCCTTATACCCAATCTAAAACTACCCTTTAGGTTAAAAACTGTTGCTCTATCACTACAGACCCTAGTGAGAAGTCCTTCTCCATCTTTCTTATAAGCCCCCTTTATGTACTGAAAGGCTGCACTAAGCTTTTCTAGAGCCATTCCAACACAGCTCTGTTTGTAGCTGCAGACCCTAGTAGTAAAACATAATTTTAAGAAGCATCTTCAAAGTTTGCTCTAATTACTCCTCAGAGACTGCTTCCTAAATCTTTGTCAAAAAATGGAAAGCTAAGTTTTCATGAGTACAGTGAAGAAAGAACTACTCACTGTATTTAGGGGTCAATTTCTTTACTTAGTATAGACATGTTAGTAACAGTACTCACTTAAATTTGTAACACATATTTCTATCTCTACATAAAGAATAAGGTTTGCTAAATCACAGGCCCCTACAGAAAAACAACAATAAGATTATGAAATCAGTAAGATTTATAAAAGGAAGAATTTGAAAGAAAGAAAGTAAAACATTTTGAAGATACTTTTACATCACAGGCTCATACAATAATTGTGTTTTCATTTGTTTAGCATTTCTTTAGTATCACAAGTCTTTAAATCAGTAGACTTTCAGTAGACTTTGTAACTTACATATCTTTATCTAAAATATAATTACAAAGAAATGTATGTTGAATAGGCTATTTCCTTAGACTGTCTTTACATCTAACAAAGGTTCTAATACTATTACAACTGGGCTACAATAAAGTCATTTAACAAAAAAGCAACTTAGCAATCTAATTCACAAAGAAGCGTATGCAGAAAGGAAATACGTTCATATCATAAAAGCTACTACATCCTTTTTAAGGATTGTTTTTATGTTGTTCTTACTTTATACACACAATAAAACCTCACAAATATCTCCAGTACTCTTACAGTTATAATAAAACAGGATCCAGTAGCAGGTAACCTAGTGATTTGTTAAAAGTATTTTCATACCTCTTCACACCATTACTTTTACACCCATATTTCCCTCAATTTACTGAAAACAAGCTTTTGCTTCTATCAATTCTTTTTAAGTCCATTTTCCTTCTCTCCTCCTCAATCTGTCATCCTGAAGCAGAAACAGCTGTGGTGAAGCACGGATTTCTAAGGCAGTCACCTGGCCTAAGTTCAAGCATTTTAAAGAAGCAAGGAGGAAGCTAATGAATGTCACTTACTCCTAATTCAAAACCCTGATTAAAGGGTAAGAAAGGCGAAAGGAAAGAAAAAAAAAAAAAAAATCTCTGATACCTATCTGGAGGAAGAAAGATTACAAGAATTAAATAGGGAAAGCTCCTGTGATCTAGAGCCTAAAATAGGGTCAGTGTCAACTGTAGAACGACTGACTTCTCCTCCTTACCAAAACGTTTTGTTATCCTTATATTCCTGGTGCTACTTAGCAGCTGCTGCTTTGTTTAATCAATAAAGTGCATTACATTCCACTCATGGAATCATATCCTAAGTTTATATTCTGAAAATTTGCACCTTGGACTCAATGATATACCACTGTAGCTTTGTCAAGCAATCTGTGCCCCACTGCTTCTCAAACTTGATATTAAAAACAATTGCTATAGACTGTAAATGTCCAAAAAGACAAAGTGATTATATAAATGGGAATATTCACTCCAAATAACCTCTTAAAAAATGACCAGAGAAAAGGCATTAGAAATATCTGATCAGAATAAAATGTCAGCCATAAACAAGAGAAGGGAGGGGGGGAATAAAAGACTATGAGAGAGAAAGCTTCCTACGGAGAATATTGCTCTCAGTGTATTATATGTACTTAGTTCTTCATGCTTGTCTCTTACTTACTTTTAATCCCTTCATGAATGCACTGTGAATATCCATTCAGATACAAATTCCACTACTCTGAAGGTCTTTAAAAAAAAAGACACACACACACACACACAAAAAAAAGCCAACTACTCCTCACTGAAAACATTAGATAAGAGAAATGAAAATATCACCAATTACTGGGTAGGAATTGGAATTGTTTTATTAAGACATGCAATTATTTTGTTATTATCAATCATCAAAGTAAAAGGAAGCATACTAGATTACATCAGTGGTTCATGCAAAATTGGTATCCCCTCCAGATTAGTATCCTAATCTTTCCTTCCATATCCTTCCATTAATCCTTCCATATCTCAGTATTTTAAGGTATTCCTGAGTTGGAGGCTTTGTGCTTGTGCACACTTTGTTATGGGAATTCAACAAGGCTGCCTTAAAGTGTTTGTTTTGTTTTGTTTCCTCCATTCTTGAGCTTTTTGCACCTGAATCATGAATAAAGATGACTTAGCACTATCTAGGATGTTTTTGGAGGGCAGATACCTAATATGTAGTTGTGGCAGAAAAAGAAGACAGACCAACGTATAACAACCTTCCAATGTGACTGTTCCTTGACTCCAACTATGGTGAATATAATTGTTTTCCATATTGAAGTGTCTGTTCTCAAATGTTTCACACAATCACTTACCCTGAACACTTTACGTTGAAACAGATAAATACTATGTAGCATCTCAAGTGAAACTTAGAAAAGCATGCAAACATTATGTAAGAGAGGCTGTGGTAGCTTTTTTTTTTTTTTTTTTCTCTTTTCAAAGACTAGATGGACACAGAAAATATAGTTAGTAATACCACCAGAGTGTGATAATGTCAAAACCAAGATCACAGAATCACAGAATCACAGAATTTCTAGGTTGGAAGAGACCTCAAGATCATCAAGTCCAACCTCTGACCTAACACTAACAGTCCCCACTAAACCATATCCCTAAGTTCTACATCTAAACGTCTTTTGAAGACTTCCAGGGATGGTGACTCCACCACTTCCCTGGGCAGCCTGTTCCAATGCCTAACAACCCTTTCGGTAAAGAAGTTCTTCCTAAGATCCAGCCTAAAACACCCCTGGCTCAACTTAAGCCCATTCCCCCTCGTCCTGTCACCAGGCACGTGGGAGAACAGACCAACCCCCACCTCGCTACAGCCTCCCTTGAGGTACCTATAGAGAGCGATAAGGTCGCCCCTGAGCCTCCTCTTCTCCAGGCTGAACAAGCCCAGCTCCCTCAGCTGCTCCTCGTAGGACTTGTTCTCCAGGCCCCTCACCAGCTTCGTTGCCCTTCTCTGGACCCGCTCAAGCACCTCGATGTCCTTCTTGTAGCGAGGGGCCCAAAACTGAACACAGTACTCGAGGTGCGGCCTCACCAGAGCTGAGTACAGGGGGACAAGATATGTAAATCTATCTCCCATTTTTATCTACTCAATTGCTTTCCTTCTGATATTCTGCTGCTTTCCCCACAGCACTCAGAAGGAGCAGTCCACAGATGAAGATGGTGCAACGAAAATATAGCAGAGGCTGTAAATTGAGGCTGAACCATGGAAGGTGTTGAAGAATAAATCAAAGATACAAAAAATGCTGTAAACATAATATAGTTTATACTGTTATTTATTTTGCAGTTTAAATGTATTTCATGAAAAATATTTGCAATTATCTGTTGTGAACTGCAAAAAGTTGAGTTTGAAAAACATTTATTTCTAACAGTCAATTTGGGAGCAATGCTAATGTTGGCATAAAAACCAGGCACGTGGTACCAGGTCCACCGTGAGTTCATTAACATACCAGACTTCCAAATTATGGTTAGCCTTTTTTTCTGACTATTTCTACTTCCGTTCCTAACAGCACCTAAATGTGATGAAGACTGCACACAGCCTAAGGGTCAACATGGAAGCCTTATGGCTTTCTTCTGGCTAAACAAGAAACACCTAAAGTCAAGGCTAAACCTCAAAGACTTCAGTGTCAAAAGCAGAATCTATTATTTGCAGTAAAGACTATTTTTGACAACTAAATCATGAAAACCTGTACAGTTTCAGGAACTAAGGACATATAGTTTAAATCCGGTGTTTTTGTTGTTGTTGTTGTGTTTTTGTTTGTTTGTTGGTTGGTTGGTTTTTTCACAAATGGAATTTATATGTGATTTAGATTACGTTCTAAGTAACCATAAAGAAAACTGACAGTTGGAGTGAACCTTGTTTTTCTTCAAGATGCCATTCCAATACAAAAATTGCCCAGAGAACAATGTGAAAAAGTACAATAACGAAGGGGGGAAAAAAGGCAATAGGAAAAAGTGAATGAATGAAATGCAAACGAATAAACTGAGATGAACACAGGGAAAATAAGAAAACATCTGGAAAAAAAAAATGAAGAGAAAGGAGTAAGATGGGAGAACTGCAGAAACAACAAAATCAAATGGAAGACGGAGGAGATTAAATAGAAAATGTTTTGCGTTCAGATGGCTTTTCATACTATGTATGTAAACACAAAATATTAATAAAGCATAGTCTGTGTGAGACACTGTGTTTCATGTAACCTGGTGCTGATCACCTTTTGTTGGGTTTGCATTTAAATTCTCTACTTTAGGCATGAAGCCAAGACACTCTGACACCGAAGTAGTTGCCTGCATTTAAATGACTAAAGTAAGTGGCAGGGTTTCTTACAGAAGGCTTTTTATTCTTATAGGATAGAGGTAGGTGCTCCTGAACACTCCAAATGTTTTAGTGCACCTATGTTATTGATTGCATCTTGAATCTTGAAGGCCAATTCAGCGCTCCCGCATACTGAACATGAAGTGTGAAGTCATTGAAAATCAATATAGAGGACGCACTAAGCACAGAGGTTCTTCTGAAAAATGACTGACTCAGGGCTTCAGAGAACATTAGGTCTTCCTCTGAAACTTCTGCACAATAACTTAGTGATTCAAGCCCAGGAGAATACAAGTAGTGCACCCTGCAGTCTTGGAGACTTACCTCAGGAATTTGACTGTATGCTTGCTGTTTCCTAGATAATTGCACAAACTACTAGGAAGGAGACAAAACTTTAGCGGGGTAATTCTTTTTCACTTCCACTCAAGACAGGCTTACTGTGCAGAATGTTATGAAAGATTTATAACAGCAAACACAAAATGAGTTTGAAGAGTATAAATTGTAATAAGCAGGAAATGAGTGTTTTGTTCACAGCTGGTGAGCTTTGCCCTGAGCAGCAGAAAACCTTGGAGAAGGTATGACATACAAACACCTAGAGACTTATCTAGACAACACCAAGGTTGCAGGCATGCAGGCACCTACCTTTCACAACCAGGGACTACTTGTAAATAAGAGATTTATTTAGATATCTAGAGCTCTTTTTATAGAGCTGGACAAAATGGAATTTCTGATTATTGATTTCAGGCACCAGATGATGTTAAGCAGTGTTTTTGAGCATGCAGTCTGACTATCTGACTGGATACCTTGACTAGGAAACAAGCAGACTGATACCATGTCTAGGCGAATAGACATGCTACAACTTTGGCCTTCAGTGGCTACACTGATTTGCCAAAGTAGTTCTCAAAGTAGTTAAAATGCCAAAGAGTACCAGTGATTTTAGCCTTTGAATATACAATACTGGTTAGTTATCCAATATAATTTTAGCATATTTTTCCCTTGAGATTTATCTAATTTTCTTTCCCAAAGGTATCCTAATGCAACAGAGGCAGCAATATACCACTAAATTTAGCAGGAATCATTCAGTCTTTTCTGTATCACAGTGTTCCTGTGTGGCTTAAGTAACCTGGTATTTCAGTTAAAAATAGCATTTTTCCACATAATAAGGCTGTGCGCAGACAATGCTTTAAGGAGATGAAGAGGTATTCATGCCTGCAGAAATTATCCATAGCTCCCATATTATAACACAGCTTCTGTGAAAGTAATCATCTACAAGTATGGAGTCAGATCTTTAGACTGAAAGGGATTCATTGATTTCTACAGGACAATTGCATTCTTATATCCAGGTCCTTAAGAATGAAACTACCTATGAAATGAAAGACAGAACAAATTTAAAGAAGATAATGGCCATCAGTGGAAATGACCAAAAAAGTAAGTTTAGAGAGTGCCCAGGGAAAACAAAACCAACCAACCAACCAACCAAAAATACAAACATTTGAGCCAATGAGCAATGAAAAGAGTAGTTATTGAAAGCTAGTGACAGAGTCTGTTGTCTATAGTGTGAGGACTCCATTTGACAATGCTGTTTCCCAAAACAATGCATCCTGATGCAGAATGGATATGGATGAATATGGATGAATAGCAGCCCCAGTGTGCCTTCTAGTCTTCTGAGGGATAACAGAATAGGGGGAACGGGAGGAAACAATGATGTACTTGGGCAGATCACTACTTAGCTGGACAGGACCAAGAGATTAGATGGTAAATGACCTCTCAAAATAGTGTATTCTATGCTTACACTACTAAAAGCTACTTTTTAGTTCCTCTGTGCCCTTAGCAATATCCTGAAGCAAGACATGCCTGCTATCCTCCAAATGATAATTCGTCAAGAGCTAGTTACCTGGACATATAATCAAAATGTGTGAAATTTTGTGGTTCAGGTTGTTTTGTTGCCTGAAACAGGCTGATACTGTCCTGTTATCTACAGATGTCTTTGTAGGGACTTCAGTGCTAGATGCCATTTCTTGACTGTTCATTTTGCAGTGGACATTACCTATGACATATAAAAGCCTCTACACTCAAGGGGCATTTATTGCTTTAATTTGAAATTATTATTTTACAGTTTTTGTGGTGAAGCAAAATATATACGTGTGTATATATATCAGGCCCTTAAACAACAAAAGAAATTCAACCCCTTCCCTCAAATTACATATAGTACTTGACAGTGTTTAACAAACTTTTATATAGAAAGAAAAAACAAAATGTCATAAAAAATCTAGAACATCATAGTTTTGCAAACTGTAATATATACATGAAATGAATGACAGTTTGTTATGATCATATTATTAACACATTAAAAACTCTTTGTAACTGCTAAAGAGTAATTTAGAGGAATAGTGATCTGGGAAGAAAACCCAGAGATACACTTATGAGACATACTCTAACCTTGGGCAAACATTCAGTCTTCACTTTCTCAGGACTCACAGTGTAACAAAAACAGCACTCTATTTCCTGAAAGATCCAGGGAAAGATTGTGTTGAACTACATTAATTACTTCCCCCAAATAATAATAAATTTACATTTTTATGAGCTTTCATCTAACATAAATACTGTAAGATGTATGTATGATCAAAAAGAAAGGATATGCATGCCTGTTCCAAAATTAGTTAGCCTTAGAAGGATGTAGCTAGTGATTAACTCTACAAATGAGTTATTAATAGACAAACCCTAAACCAATATTTTGATATGACAAATGAAGAACATTACCAACCATACAACATCACCATTTTGAGTTCCCAGCTCAGTGGTAACCAAATGTAGTGGTTATCATGTATTTACTAGAGTAAAATGAGTATGTCTGAACACATCATCATCTTGTAATTATTATCTGCACGTATCATATTTGCCTGTTAATGAGCTTTTTCTTATACAGTTAAGTGGTTGATTCTCCTTAGCAAATCATCCCCAACAACAATCGCCATTATAAAAGTAGTACAGCTTTGCAGAGGTAGCAAACTGAAGAAAAAGTCTTCTCAGTTGCTGATGAGCCCAGTTAAAGATGAAGTTCTCCAAGCACATTACTCCAGCATAGACTCAAGACAGTTTAACATTACATCTAACAGGGTAGGACCACGGACTCCACTGGAAAGGGTGCTAGCACTCTCTCTCCCTCTCTTCTGTTTTCATTCCCCATGCTTACCAAGGCCTATCCATGTCCTTTCACTACTTCTCTTGCACTGGATCACGGCACTGCATTGTAACAATTAAGCTGATCTGACACAAAGATAGCTCACAAAACCAAACAAAATTCCTAGATAGTAACTTTTCCAGTGGGTCATCATTCCGAACTAACTGCCTAATACTTTTGTCACTAAAGGTACATGAGGCAGAAGAGCTGCCCTAATACTCCTGTCACAAGAGGCGTGTTATAACTTCCATACCAGAGAGGCACACGAGAACTACCTCAGAAAGATGCAAACTGCCATACCAGAACTGCCCTAAATACCACAAGAGATTGTCTTAGATTGTGCTTTTGTAAGTATTTTTGTAAGTATTTTTGACAAACTTTAAGATTTTAGTAACTAAAAATAATTAAAAAAAAAAAAAAAAGCTAAAATTGTACTAATTTCTTTTAAATTTAATTTATCTGTGTCTAAATAGAACATGCCCATTTACTCACTCAAAAACTCAGCTCTCACCAATAATTTGGAACACTCAGCCAACTTGCAGTACTCACTCTTTAAGTGAGAGATATAAAAGTATGAAAAGATAGATCAGGAGGCTTACCACCTTAGAAAATAAATGTTGCTTTGTATCAAGTAGTGCCATAACTGCACAAGGTAGACCTTTAAGAAAAATAATTGGCAAAACCTTTTCCTTAATCCAAGTACACAAGACCACTAGAGGACTTTGAATCTCTGATGACAGAGTTTCAGATAGCATAGACCAGAACTAGTCAACTTCTGAGAAAGGGAGAATACTCAAAACAGCTAGGGGAGCAACATAAAGGCAACATAAAAGCAAAACAAAGGCTAACTTCTCCAGCTGTGTACCTTCAAGGCAAATTCATGGTTTCAGTCCAGCAACTGTCTGACACTTTCAGCAAACACTGCATTGTACCCCTCCAAGTGCCTACAGGAAAATTCTTTCCCTGTGGGACCACCTTTAAAGGCTGAATTTTGGATCTATTGCTTGCTCTTCTGAAAAGTTTCCAAGTCTGCACTTCTCTTTCAGGCTCTCTTCTTGCTTATATACTACAATTCCAGAAAATAATCTGAATTGAGCATCCTCAGTTGTGCTGGGGGAAAACAGATCCTCTTCCTCTGCAAGAGGTTTCAGTCTGACATGGAATACAGCCCCCACTTGAAAGCAAACAGGCAAGCATTTAAAAGAATGCCGAAAGCCCCACTCAGTAAATAGCTAAAACGACATAATAGATACACCATCCTCAAGCCCTGTAAAATCTTCTGTTACAAGCTAGCTGAAACAATGAAAAGTTAGTTTTCCTACCTGTGACTGTGAAGGAGTGCATTGAAAGCCAATCCATCAGACCAGCTACTGGTGAAATTGATAACATTGACCTGTGGGTAATTACGAGTCGATTGACGGACCCAGCTCAGCAGAATCTTTTCACTGTTTGTCTGCTGCAGTCCAGCCATGATGTTTTTCATTACATCTTTGACCTGCAGAAAGAGCCAGAATTTCATCAGTGATTGAACTTATTCAGTAAAAGCTGAATCTTTTATTGACTCACAAAACCTTCAGTTACCCACATTTAAGCATTAAAGAAAAACTTCCCAGGTAACTGCAGAACATACTTGGTGTCAGCATAATGACACCAGTCAAGTCTGAATGCTTAAAAAAAAACCTGACACTGACTTGTTGGCTGCCACTGCCAATACATTTGGTACATTCATCACTGTGCCACATGAAGTGTTCCATGAATGAGCAGAGAAGGCACATATGCCTACACTACTTAAGGGAACAGAGTGCATGTGAAGTAAGTATTTCTCTTTCTGTTTTTCTTTGTTCTGGAAATACATTCTTAGTTAACATCACACATTAGAGCAAAAATTGATAAAGCGATGAAAAGCATTTTTCTCCCATTGATGGCTGAAGTAAGTACAAAGGTGAAAAAAATT
This sequence comes from Netta rufina, assembly GCF_964035555.1. Taxonomy (NCBI): domain Eukaryota; kingdom Metazoa; phylum Chordata; class Aves; order Anseriformes; family Anatidae; genus Netta; species Netta rufina. The sequence continues at coordinate 87,175,384 of NC_140123.1, forward strand.
GTGATCAGTGCACAGCAGATTATTTTTTGACTTAAATGTGGAAACAATACTTACATGCGTGAACTTGGATGAAAAATGAATTTCCTTGCATTTATTACAGGAACATTATATACGTTCCATTTTTTGATTTTTGTTTCATGAATAGTTAATATTCCTCCTTCATCAGAGAATGATCACCTATCTATGGCTATAACTTTACAGAGAGCACTTAATTCTGAGGGTTTATAAAATATTTCCCTGGAGTTTGACATAGTGTGGTTGCTTATATATTTCTTAGCGATTTCTTTACTAGTGAAAAACTTCCAGTAAGAAGTCCACAATTTATTCTTCTGTAAAGTAATCCCTTTGAAATCACTGTGCCCTCCATATATCCTATAAAGCTTAGCAGCTCTTTTAAAAGATTCTCTAAGATAAGATTTAACTATAAATTTGCTTAGCGTTGTTGTCGCTTATTCAGTTATCCAATATTTCTTTATAATTCTTCACTTGAATTACTCAGCAAACAATATTAGAGAATAACATGTAGTGCAAAAACTACTTTCTGACAAGGATGGACCCCTCTGAAATTCTAAAAACTGTAAGATAACATGCAGAAGTGACAATTGTAAAGCATAATCAACAATGAAAAAAAAAATTACTAAGATACTGTAGGAATATAGAAGATACCACTTCACTGTCTAGGCAAGTCTGGTAAGTTGCTTGTTTGACAGTAATTACTTCAATCATTTGAATAAATTATTGAATGAAGATAAGGATTACTAAAAAAAAGTCTTGTTTTTACACCTCAAATTCATACTATCCAAAGGGCATTAGTGCCTTCAATTTTACTTTTGAGACCTATGTATAAAGTTAACCGTATATGATCTAACTTTCTGAGATAGGAGGAGAAACTGATCCTCTCTGAAATTCTTGGGACACATTCCCAAGACTTTCAAGACTTTGACTAAGATACATTCCTTAGACTTTGATCTAAGATTGTAATTTGCACCAATGAAAATGAATATCAAATACTGTCACATAAGAATAACAGTATTCTGTAATTTCCTCTATTTCTATACTAGTAGACAGATAGTAAAAAGTTTGGTAAATTTATTAAATACAGTATTTAGTTTTGCTTTATATGCCTGTGTGGGTATCCTTCATTTCTGGTTAATATTTTCAATGTCTTCATTATTGAGACCTGACAAAAATATATTTACAGAATTCAACTCCTGTATTTCCAAACAAAAAAATTTGCTACTGTGAAAATATAAAACTTTGTTTTTCATGAATCCAGGTGCTAAAAAGAAAAGTTTGCAGAGCAGCATCTACTGTACCAAATTTAACAACATGAAACCCCAGAAAATATTGAAATTAAGGTAATGGAGATATGTCCATGCCACAGTTCTATTGTCCAGTTTGGATTTGTATCATGTCCTTGTGTTTACGAATACTGGTTTACCTGCATATTATAAGAAAACTGTAACATTTGAAAAATACAACATACAAAGGGTAGCTGAATGTATGCAGAAACAAGAAAAAAAGTTCATAACAAAGAAAAAATCCTGCATCTGCATTGAAATTAATATACCAGAAGTTAGCAACAAACTATGAATGCTGTGAAAGAATTAATAGGGCAGAACAATAAAACAATGTCCTGTCAAGAAGGCAATCCTTTGGAATAATACAAGCAAACAGTTTTCCTTTTGATATAAAGAGAAGCACATGAAAGTTTGGCATATATTTATACTTCTTAGTAAATTAATAGGAAATAGCTTCAATCTCTTGTTGAGTTTTATGTTCGCACAATGGATTAAGATTTACTCAAATTTTCCTGCATTTCTCTGCAGACGACCACTAAATTTATTTATTTAGTTATTTGTTTGTTTTTATCTCCTGAGGAATTACAGGCATTCAAAATAACAGAATAAAGAGGCCTTCTTCTGCCCCTCTGGTCCCCTCGGCTATCATCCCTCAGGCTGGCAACAGCATGGCGCACTACTGCCCTGAAGCAAGCTCAGTGGCGGAGCCCTAGCTGACACTGAGGTTAGAAGGAATCTCTTTACAGGTTTCTCAGTTAAGATGTGCTCTTCAGAAAGAGCAGTACTTTGAGATGTGTTCCTGTCAGCCTGAAGAGCTTTTGGACAGACTCCACCCAGATATAAAATGCCTCAGCATCCAGGCTCAGAAATGACAGCCATTTCAAAGCACCTGGTAGGCTCTGCCTCTTGCTGGCATTTGACCTCCAATATTCATTCCTTTGTTAACTCTCCTTTCTAATGCCACATATTCTGGCAGGAAACAAAGCTTTAAGGCACGGGAAGCTCCAGCTTGCAGAGAACATAAATACTTGCTCTTCCTGGGGGCTGGAACTATGCTATGGCAATAAGAATCAGTTTTGAATAGAAGAGGGAAAAGGGCAGCACAGACATGGGTAGCATCCAACATGTTCAAGTGCACAAATGAAAGCTATGAACAAAACAGGCGTGCTCCACTCTTGTCATCATACAGTCAAAAGCACGATGCCTGGAGCACAGGGGCAGGCTGGGAACCCAGCCCCCAGGGTAGGACCAGCTGCCTACCGCAAGCTGGAACTGGATGGAGCCAGCCCCTGCTATTTTGTCCCCAGAGGGGGGCCTCCTCTAGCCCCTGTCTCCAGCTCTAGGGAACTCACAGCAGAGAAAAGCTGGGCACCAGCTTTTGGGGATGTCTGAAAATGAAGGAAAGGCATGGGATGATGGACAGAATGGTAGCCACAGGGAGGCATGATCCAGGGACCTGTAGTCTGGGGAATATAACAAGACATTAGCAGCTAAAAACCCTTTAACTTTAGGTGGCAAGGAGGGAATCTGGTGCCAGTGGGAAACGGAGGCTGAAACCAGAACATCCGTGCCTGGCCTACTTCCCCAAGGGGACTTCTGATTTGCCCTCTGCTCTGCTGGGAAGCCCTTGAGTCTGTGTGTGCATACAAGGCAGCTCCCAGCGCAGCACCATCTCTGGCTTGCACTGTATCGCTTTCACCTGCAAAATAAATACTCAGATGTGTGGCATTTTGTAAGAATGGCACTTGGATTCAGTATACCAGCCCCTACAGGACAGGGAGGGAAGCCGGAGAAAATCTGAAAAAGTTACTCATGAAATGAAGACATTTTCTTATTTCTCAGTCAAATAGGGGCCTGGCATCTCCCTGGCAGAACGACTTAGTATTTTTTACCTGCTATATTTCAGGTATTCTGACTGAATGGATTACTTTTTTATAGCCAGAATCCCCTCAACTCCTTCAAAGCACATCTTCAAGAGCTCTTTAAAGAGCATTTTCATAGATGTTCAAGGCACCCATCAAAGTAAGGGATGTTCTTTGCTCATTGGTTCAAGGTAGTGTGACAGGACTGTTCAGTTTTAATAAGGCACTGTTGGAATGCATTTCTCTGGAGTATTTGCCTCATGCATATGCCTATTATTTTGCCTTTTTTTCAGGATTTTGGTTGTGAATTTCACAAAAAATATTTGTCAGGTTTGTGTTTTTTTTCATCCTCTTCATGAAAATAGGTTTGCTCTTAAAAATGTTGACGTTGCAATATAGAATCTTTTTTTCTACTCTTAAGAGAGAGATTCTTTGTCAAGCATAGCAACTGAGAAATTAATGGTTTTGTTTTGTTTTTGTTTAAATGTTAGTTGAGCAGTGAGGCTGGGATCACAGAACTGTGAGAAAGAGGGCAGCAATTTCAAAGAAATAGAAACCATAATAGATTCAGTACCACAAAGAGCTTAGGCAGCAGGTGCCCAACTCAGAACTATGGTTCAATTTGAGAGAAACTTTTAATAATAATCTGAAAAACAGACTAGATAAGAAAGGACGTAATCACCACAGGGGATACAGAAAGCCACAAGATCTCTACTGAACAGAAATGAGAATGGTGAGAATGAGACAAGTCTTCTCTGCTGCAGTGCCTCCACAACTGCCTCTTGTCAATGGGATTGCTGACAACCAATCTGAATAGCACTGCCGCATTGTTCCTTTCATGCACGTTTCTTCCACCACCTCTCACTCCCAATCTCTCTCTCTCTTTTACATTTTACACAATGAGACTGACATTTTTGTAAGAGGCGGTCTTGTTGTCTCATATAATTGCAGTTCTATCCTAACGTAGTCCTGGCTGCAGGCTGTAAAACTGGAAAAAGCTTTTTGCCTGTTCATCTGCAGAACGATTCTTTAAATATCCACACAACTTGTATCAGTTTTTTGCATGCAGGCAGATATACTTCATCTGGGTGACCCTTCTCAGGTTCTTAGAATCAGAAAGTGAATGGATTTGCAAAAGCAGCACTGCACCATCAAGCTTATACTACACCAATAGCATACATAAAATCAACAAGCCTGTGAATTTTTTTTTGGCCTTCAGAGAGTACAAGTACATACAGCAGACTTGATATCAAATCATAGGGAACAAGATGTTTTACTCAACTGTAAATAACTGGCAGAAAACTTTGGTGGCCCTGAGTCTGTAATTTAATCTTTAACAACAGCTTGTCATATTTGTAGCTGCTTAGTGCCATGAACAATCTGTGACAGGGAAAATGGTGCCAAGAAGAAGGAGCAACCTTTTCTTAAGTAACTTATAGCCTTGTTTCTCCAGAAGCAATGTGAAGGTATAATGCAGTGCCAATCTATAAACAGGGCAGAACAATCATGACCATATTCTAGGTCACGCAAATCACTTCAAAACTTGAAAGAAAAATTGGAAAAGAACAAAGATTTTCTTCACAGTGCTGAAAACAAGCAGATTCACTTTGAAATGTTCCAGTCTTTTGAGGGAAAAAAGCAGCAAACCAACATCTCCTGAGTTTTGTTTAAAAAGAGAAAAACCTATGTACAAATCTGGTTTTATATGATTTTTAATTAATCATTATTCAACAACAACAGGATTATTATATAATAATAATAGTCTTCTTGCAAAACATGGCTTTAGCTACTCTTTAGAATAGAAATTGAAATTGAATTCTGTCCATATTAGAAATCTATTTATTAAAAAAAAAAAAGTCCAGAACATGCAGGTCTATTCCCTTCAGTAATCCATAAATAGATTAACATGAAACACTTAAAGTATAAAATGAACATGGTCTGAATCAGTACAAATTTGCAAGGAAGTGTCACATTATTAATCTCTGCCTTGTTAATATGGTCGCTTGACTTCTTATACATGGGTTGTTCAGCTGATGTCATGGGTACCATTGTAGCTGCCATCACAGTTATCACTAGGCTCATTATCAAGCTTGAAATGAAATAGCTATGTACTGCAAGCAAGTGCATGTACTCTTAAGTGCATATGCCTGTCATGAAAAACTGCATCAGACCATCCCAGAAAACACGTGTCTTTTGTGTATGTCGCGAGTATGCCTTTGGGGAATGCTAGGGAAAAAAATAAAAAAATGATAAAAATGGAAGAACACAGCTAAAACTAAAGCATATCTTTAACACTTTGCTTCAGGAAAAAAAAAAAAATAATAAAAAAAATAAAAAGAATAAATCTGTCCTGGTTTTGGCTGGGATAGAGTTAATTTTCTTCGTGGAGGCTTATATGATGCTGTATTTTGGATTTTTGCTTAAATTGTGATAGGTTACAGAAGTTCTCAGTTGTTTCAGAGCAGCACTTACACAGAGCCAAGTATTTTTCTGCTTCTCATGCTGCCCTGCCAGTGAGGAGGCTGGGGTTACATAAGGAGCTGGGAGGGGACACTGCCAGGACAGCTGACCCAGACTGACCACAAAGGCATAGTCCATACCATGTGACATCATGTTCAGCAATAAAAGCTGGGGGAAAGATGGAAATAAATGGGGATGTTCAGAGTGATGGCATTTGTCTTCACAATGAACTGTCATGTGTGATGAGCCCTGCTTTCCTGGATGTGGCTGAACACCTGCCTACTGATGGGAAGTAGTGAATGCACTGCTTTGCTTGCACGCAAAAAGCGCACGGCTTTTGCTTTACCTATTAAACTGTCTTTATCTCAACCCATGAGATCTTGCACTTTTCCCTTTCCTATTCTCTCTCCCATCCCACCTGGGGACAGTGAGCGAGCAGTGAGCGTGGCACTTAGCTGCCTGCTAGGGTTAAACCACAACAAAATCATAATATGAATTTGAACATGACTACACATTTCCGTCCATAATTCATATAAATTAAAGCACAGTGATTCAAAGATAATTGGTAGAAGTTGCACAGCTAGGTTTCATATTCCATCTGCTCTTAGTAAGTAATTTAGAACAGTGTTAAGCAATTAAACTGAGAATACTGGGATGTGAGACAAGAGATAGAAGTGATTTAACAATTTGCAGCTTTTCTCTGTTGCTTTCACTAAAACATATCCTGTAAAATTAGAAAGGAATTGTTCTCTATTTCAGTGAATTATGCACACGTGATTTTTGATAGGAGTGTTTAGTTTTTAAAATAAAGTACTTTAGGTTCTGTTCCCACCATCTTTTCTTGCAATGCTAAGAAAAACTTTTAGACGTTTGCTTGGGGATCTGAACCAGCTCGAACAGACAGACTCTTAGTTCAGACTTATACAAACACCCAGACTCAAAGCATCTAGATGCTATTTTTTTTATTGAATTTGTATTTACTACTTAAATTTTGTTTACTTAAGTATCCACATCTAGCATGTTGGTTTTTACAAGATATATACTATAATCCCTCCTTTCTCTCTAAAGAGAAAATAAGCTAAATGAGCCATAGCTGCTTCAATTAATTGTTAGAATAGCAGCATTTTAGTGTTTTAAATATAATTCTAGGAATATGATTATTTAATTAAAACGTAAGTCACATTCCAAGTTTCTAAAAGGAAAAGTGACTATGAAAGCTATATATCCACATCAGGTTTGTCTGTTCATTTCTCTTACAATAGCTATTATACATTCTCTTGCAATGTCTGGCTGTGAAATTACAGTCTAAACAGCTGTTGCTAATGTTCTAAAACCTACTTTATCTTCTTAAGATTCTTAATATCCTAGATAATATGTAAACAGACTGTCATAAAACTTGCTGATTTAGGACCTTATATTGCTTACAATGTCAGCATTTACTTTGTAGGTTGTGGCTGGGTAATGGAAAAAAGGTGAGCGGAAAAAAACAATTTCACGGAGAGCATGCAGCAGTGCCACTCACCTGCCAGTGGAGAATTATATTCCAGATTAAACCAAGGGTCAGCTTATGATTTCCATCCACAATGTCTGAGCTCCCAATATTTACAAGATCAACCTATTAAATAAAATTATTTGAAGTAGATTAATAACAAGCATAAAAAGTTGGTGGCATTTTAATGCATTTGGTATTTAACTTTTTTTGGGGGGTGAGGGAGATGTATGGCCAGGCTAGGATAAAAATATAATTTTTCTTCTGTTTAGTAAACATCTAGCTCATGTTTTATGAGTGGTACAGTTAAGGTGTAGGCAAAAAGCAAGCAATGATGTGGAGTTCCACTTACTCCAGATACAACATGTTGTGAAAACATACAATTAAATGAATAGTTAACAATCATTTTATAACCATTATATTAAGGTTCTATAAATGCAAATCACAAAACTAAAGGATGACACAGAAAAGCTCCTGCATTATGCTCCACACTACCTTGCATAACACACTTTGCTGAAAGCAACACACATATCTTGACTTTGTAAGAACCTATAGAACAAAGATACTATTGTACATATTTAGATTAAAATAGAACTTATTTTTCCTTTTTTAAATTCTACGATGCAGAAAGCAAGGCAGGATGTATTTTGGAGTACAGAGAAACCCATGACTGTGATCTAAACGTCTTTTTCCATATTAGTTAGTTTAGCAATGTTGTTTTCCATAATTATATTATGCATTTGTAACTGGATAATGCACCAGCATTTGTCACCCTGGAATATTCTTTCCTCCATGTGTGAAATGATCCTTAAACCTCCCCCACTTTTTATGCTATCTAAGAATGCCAAATACAGAGCTGTGAGTGCAAGACAATACAAGACCCACACTTCTGCGTGGAAACTACGATTCTGGAATTTGTATCCTCGCTGTTTATCATAGTCAGAACTAGTATTTATCATAGTCAGAACTATTATTTGTATGTCATTCCTTTACAAACCATAGTCTGCATATCTCTATTGCACATCTGAAGATATTTGAAGTTACATCTGTATGATGAATGAAGGTTTTGCACACCCAAAAAAAGCCTTTTCTGTTTTAAAATTTCAGTACATTCATGAATAGGTCATTTTACCAACCACATATGAAGCAGGTATTTTGTCAAAAAGTCTAAAACTTGCCTTTAAAACTTGTGTGTGTGTGTGCATGTGGTGGTTTTGTTTGTTTGTTTTTACTAAAAGAATACATGACTTGCTATTCATTCTAGTCAACAGTGTTTTGGAACACTTCTCAAGTGGAACTTGGACTCCATATCCTACATAACCAACCACAGTCTATATAGCAAGTGATCCTACATGTTCTACAGGCAGTAGATAGTTTCTCTGTCTGTTTCTGGAAATGGAAGCCTGGTTACAAAGAGACTACATCCATTTTACTGAAACAGAGGAACACTTCCCAGTCTGCTTCAACTTTGTCTGAGTTCATATGAGAGCAATCCCCTGCCCAAATACTACCACCTTTCCACAGGAGAAGGAAAAAAAAAAATCTGTAAAATGGATCGATTGGAAGAGGCAGCATTTTCTAATCCAGATGACTGCACAACCTCAGAGCTACAATGGCAAACACCACCACTAGTCACAGGCTTTAAATTGCCTTAGAAACATTGATTTTGTATTCCTGAAGTCCCTCAGAAAACACTCTTGAGATGATTTCGAAGGTTGAGGAAACGATTTCAGAGGCAGATCTTTTAGCTTTATAGTGAGCTGATCAACAATATTGTGCACACCTTACAATATCTTCAATATGTTAATACAATGGCCACTGAATGGCCCCTATTTAAAATAATGTTTTTTCTTCTATATTATTCAATCAGAATGTGCTCTATTTTCATTTGAAAGGGATTATTCTGGAAACTGAATGAAAAGCACATTAATTGATTTAGCTAATATTTAGTGAGTAAATACTTTTCAAAGCATTTACTATGAAATTTTGTAACCATACAAAATGTATTCAATAAAACCTCTTTTGCATTCTGAGAAATAATGTATCACTGATTTTTTCAACAATGTCAAATACTGCACATTGTGAAGAATTAAAAGCTTTGCCTTCTATTTATTTACATAAAATTCTCTTTAAAAAATCAAGCTGGAGGTCTTTGTGCCAGCCTTAAAAGGTCACTTTCATTTATGCACAAATCTTTATATGGATAAGCATTACCTTAGTTTTATAAAATCGATGACTTTATTCAGCAGCTGAACTCAAGCATGTTTAGTGACCTACTGCAGCTATCGAGAAATCCAATATCATATGCAGCACAGAATACATTATCACTGTTCCATCACATCTTACTGTTAAGTTTAAACGGATGTTACAGTTTATTTGAATTTATTCTTGAGAAGGAGATATAGTATAATTAGCTGGCTGCTGTAAATGCACGCAGAAGTTATGGGTCCATTCGAATGCTAGCATAAGGAAGATATTTACTCTAAAATGATGCATAAGATTCTGGCCTGAAACGTCAATCTTGACAAAGCAGAATGTAAAGTGGTTTTGATGTGAGTCATTTCCTTAATGTTATTAATCCTAAAGAATAGACATCAATGAAAATTTAGCAAAAATATTTCTTGTAGAAAAAAAAGAAAAAGTTTTTTATACTTCGTAACTGTCAGGGCTTTGTGAGTTGATTTTTTTTTTCTTCTTGTCATTAACCTTTTAAAATGTAAACACCATGCATTACCATAAAATTGTGCATCTTGATCAGTCTTCAAATAGCATTCATTACGGATATATTATTCAAACACTTGCTGGTAGCGGATTGTACATTTTGAAATACATTCCATCCTGGTGCCGAACCTCTAAGTATGCAAGTCATACTAACAAAACTGCCTTGACTCGAGCAATTGGATACTGTAGTTGAGAGTTTGACCCCGCACTTAGAAAGCATCAAGCATGCTGTTCTGACCCTGGCCAACTGATTACTTACGTTATTTCTCCGCAAAACCTGCAGTGCTTTGTTGACATTGTTCAGAGCATGAACTCTTGTGGAGCCCTTTTCTTTTGCCTGCAAATAAAATAAAATAAATTGACTGCTCAGGATCAGAAATTAGAATACACTATATATAATCTGAATTTTATATTACACTCATAGTTTCACATTTCATAAGTGTATGACAATATCAATGAGGGTATTATAATACACTGTGCATTTGCACCTTCCTGATACGAAGTAAAGGCACCTATAAAACAAACTGGATCCACAGCTGGAAGCCAGTTTTGTATCTTGACATTTTTCAGTGAATGAATCATTGAAATATATATGAAATCAGACTGTTTAGATTATGATTGGTCTTCTGCTCCATAGCACAATTCAGGAATGTTACTATGACAACCAAACAGACAAGTATCAGATTGTTTAATATGTATTTACAAGTATAACCTCTCTGGACTTTGATTCTCAAACTCTCAGCCTGTTTCATTACTCTTTTATGAGAAAGTTTCAAAGAAAGATCCCAAGCTTACAAAGCCCAAGCAGGAACACAAGAGAGGATATTCATATGTCACTGTGTCTGGCGTGTTTTGAATTTCCAGGTTTACAAGAGCAAGCTGTTCTGTCTTTTTAGAAGTGTGTAACTCCAACATATATAGACAATGCATATGAAGTTTAGCAAAATATTCTAATTGTACACATTACATTCTGTTCTGTTTGATACACGTCTGATAGATAGAATACTTATAGAATTGCAGCTAAAGCCCCAAATATCTAAATGAACTCTGTCTCAGCCTTTTTTCACTTCACCATGCTTACAAATATGCACACAACAAAGTCAAGCATTTTCATTTTACAGACAAACCCAGCAAAGGATTCCTGTCTAATAAAGGGTACAGCTGTAGTGTTTCCTCAATTTCAAAGGAAAATTGAAGATGTTCAGACTCCTAAACAATATTGTTTCCATAGGCCTTTATTAATGGGGGAAATTAATTGATAACATGCAACTACATTGTGTCTTCAATATGCAGTAATAATGTTAATGCATACATACAAGTTTCTGTCCTGTAAGACATTCCAAGAGCTCCAGAAGTCTTCGTCCATCTCGAAAATCATGAAAAAGATCTTCAATGTGACGTCTTCCAAACTGAAATCAGAACAATGGCTTCATTTAGTTCAAAGCAAAACCAAGAAAGAATCATCATAACTAAAATATGGAATTCCAACCAGAAAGCTGTAAAAGCCACTGACATGCAAACTGGTTTATTCTGTTTGTGTAAAAACAGTGTGCAAATCCAATTAAATAATGAAGATAAGAAGTATGGCACAAAGTAAAGGAAGAACATATCTTACAACTAAACTCAGGATTCTTTCACATACATCCATTTTTAATAGAGTTCTACTGAGTAAGACAGATTGGTGTCTCAGGTACTTTCCTTAAAGTAAGGAATGTATCCTTCATTCCCTCTTAAAATTAAACTATTGATATCATAGGCTCTATACGAGCCAGCAGTGTGCCCTCGCAGCCAAGAGGCAAATCACATTTTGCAGTGCATTAAGCACAGCATAGCCAGCTGGCCAAAAGATGTGATTCTCCCACTGCATTTAGCATTGTTGCAGCCTCACCTGGCATACTGTGTGCAGTTCTGGACTTCACAATATAAAAGAACATTAAGGTATTTGAAAGTGTCCAGAGGAGGGCAACAAAGCTGATAACGGGGTTGGAAGGCATTTCCTGAGAGAGGAGGCTCAGGACACTTGTGTTATCTAGAAGAGGCCAAGAAGTGACCCCATTGCTCTCCACAACTTCCTCAGGAGGGGAAGCAGAGAGGGAGGCACCATTCTCTGTTCCCCAGATGCTGAAGACAGAATGTTTGGGAATGACACAGAGCTGTACCATGGGAGGTTAAGGCTGAACATCTGGAAAAAAAATATTTACCATCAGGGTGGTGAAGCACTGGAACAGGCTGCCTAAAGAGGTGGCTGATGCCTGTGCCTGTCAGTGATCAAGAGGAATCTGGATAATGCCCTCAATAATATGTTTTAACTTTAGGTAAGCCCTGAAGCAGTCAGGCAGTTGGGCTTGATGGTCTTTGAAGATCCCTTTCAACTCAACTATTCTTTTTCTGTTCCAGTCTATTTGTGAAAGAGTGTTGCAGATCCAGTAACTTGCATACACCATTATGCAAACAATTAAGTCAGAACTAAATATTAATGAAGCTCAAACACAAGCTGGTCTTGTCAATTAAGGGGCACTTCAGGAGAAAAATATGAAAAATAATATGCCAAAACCCTGAAACATGTACCAAGCTGTATGTGCCTAATTGTCTCTGTTTCACATGGCAGAAACAAACTTGGAATTGCATGAGAAAAGATAAGTCATAGGCTTATTCTATTCTGTTCTGTTCTTCATTCTCAGATCTGTTAGATCTGAGGATCTAACAAATATATCTACGTTGATAGGACATACTTGCAATTGTACTGAACCAGGGCTTTATTACTGACTAAAACACATTTCAAATTTTCTACATAGCATCAGTTAAAGAAGAAAAGAGATACATGAGATTTTCCCCTATGTGATAATGGTAAAAGATTATTCACTCCCTTTGTCATTAAGCCAAGCTTGTGAGCTGGTATTTTGGCGAATACATTAAATTGTAAGAATATAGAAGCATAATTTTGTATAGTTCAGTCACTGTGTAACTTTATGTGTACCTATAAATTTTCACATATTTTTGTATGCATGACAGCTATGGAGAACCACAATAAAAAATATTGATTATTTTGTAGAGTGTCAAGCAGATTTACATGGCCATGTTATTTTTAATTTGTGAAGTTTCACAGATGCTTTGATTGATTGGAAAGGAAGCTTCCGTATTTTAATTTGATAGAATTGACACCATACAGAACCACACTTCATATTTTCCACTGTTACCACAAAGCAATGTACAATTGGCGATCCATATTACACAGAAAACATTGCCTTTCCTGTTAGCAGAGTTGTTCTTATACTCACTGTAACACTCATTAGCGCTAGCTGGTGGTTTTGTAAGAAATGTATTATTTTGTCGGAAAATATCAATTCCCTCAGAAAGTTTCTTAAACAGAGAATAGAATTAAGGACACTCTCCGATACTAGATACATTTTTTTTTTCCTCAGTCAATATTTATACATACAGCACAAACCATCGGCTACACTGGCATAACTCTTTCCCTTTTTCTCTCACTGTTACTGCTGTTCTGAGGTAGTAGCTCCTTTCAATCCTTTCATTTCTTGGTAACATCTCGTTTCTGCTTCATGGAACAAACAAATCCAAAATATCAAATATTTTCTACAGCAGTGGGGATCCTGGTTTTCTAGCACAGCTTTCACACCCTGCTCTACTCATTCGAAGAGTTGATTTCTACTTAATACATGCGCTGCCATTTGACCACCTAAAATATTTGAAATCTAGTACTGTATAAATTCACATATGCTTTACTAGCCTTGCTTGACCTTTTGAATTCTATCTGTTTAACTAATAAGACTCAGCATTTGCTATGATAAACAGCTTTTGTAAAATGTTTTCAATTATATGCCATTATACAAGTCAAGTCAGGCATAGTATTCCTGAAGTTATATAATGCTTTCTCTATAGAACACAAATTTTAAATGTCTGACATTTGACTAAATTGGAGAGACTTTACTTTGTGTCCTAATCTTGCAGAATAGAAGTTGTTTTTGCGGAGGGGAAGCACAAGATGTATGCACTTCTAAGGGAACATTTTAACATTCTTTAGAAAGTTTGAGTGATCAATAGACCATTCTGTAACACTCTGGAAGAGTCATGCCTATAACGTTACTGAATCATTCTGGGAATATGAGCACAATGACATTTTGGTAACAGAATATAATTATATTGCTTTGTATCATGAGGGAAAAATAGAACTAGCCTTCATAACCGCTGTGTGTCTGTCTGTCTTCCATTTTGTAGCATTTAGGCTACCCATAAAGTTTAGGTTGAAATCCATTCAGGACAGCTGAAAATTCTACTTGACAAAATAATGTTATGTTTGGTTGTATTTTTTGTTTTATTGTTTAGTTTTGTTTTGTTTTTGTTTGGTTTGTTTTTGGTTTTTGTTTTTGTTTTTTTTTTTTTGTAAAGCTTTCAAAAAGGAAATAAAGACATAGCATAGTATCAGCTACAGCAGGACATTTTTAATACAAATGTATTACAAGTAAACCTTAATACAAAAGTTACAATTGATTTTTGAGGGTCATGGAGGTACACCTTCTATTAAACAGCAACTAAAAATACCTTAAGATGCCCTATGCTGCTGCCACACATCTTACCCTTACCCTAAAGAAGGCTGCTATTTTTCTGGCAATGCAGTAATTAAGTCTTCTTTCTCAATAGATTGAATGTCTTCAATGGATCGACATTGCAGTAAGTCTTCAGAAACAAAAGGCTCAAAGATGCATCAAATTTTGTGTTTTCAAGGTCATTGAAAAGTGTATTTTAAGTTGTATGTAACTTCACAAACAAACATAGCAAGCCATAGGTCTTTATATATGCCATGGCTTGTCGAAACAAGTGCCTAGTCTTGTATTATAAATTCCTGAAAATAGCCTTGTTTAAAGCATTTTTTTATTTTTATTTTTTTAAGGTTGTGACTTATAGCTACCACCCTTTACCTACAGAGGAATGAAAATATTCAGAAAATCTCCTGTGCTGTGTTCATGCACATTGATTTGTAACTCTCCCTGTATTAGAAACATATCTAAAATGCTTTTTTTTTCTTAATGAACAAAACTGTTGTATGGTGAAATGCTGAATCATACTTAGTTTCCCCTCCTAGAAACATCAGTGATAGAAGAGATGGGGGAAAGGAGAGAGAAAGCAGGACAGAGGAAGATCTGTAGCTACTGCACATAGGGTACAAGGAGACCTTTTTCAGTGTGGTACTCATTTTCCCAGGAGCTTGACTGGCAGCAATTTGAAACTAGAGATGATTGCATGGTTTAAATCAATATATAAATGGTCTATAACATTAGTTGTGTAGATCAGTAAATTACTTATCATCTCTCTCTTCTGTACTTGCATATTTCAGGGAGACCAACAATCAATGGAGAGACTTGAGGGTTTGGAGGTAGGAGTGAAAAGAACAATGAGAAACAAGAAACAGAGTAAAGAAAAAGAGGGAATAACTGTAAAACTGTTTTAAAACTGTTTTGTTGTTTGTTTGTTTTTTGTTGTTTGTCTAAGTGGAAAAAATAGTAAAGTCTTTCCAGAAGTAAGACTAACAAACAAAAAAAATCTAAGAGGAGTTTATTAGACTCTTTATGGCTAAGACTCTAGGGTTTTAAAAACACAGCCATGTTTTACGTATTATTTAACCTACTACCTTTGTGTTAAATAAAGGTCAAAACAGACGATTCTCTTGGTTTAGCTGATATGGCTGGTTGGCAGCAATTGCTGATCTTTACATAATATAAGGCGACCTGAATGAAATTCAAGGGATTTATTTTAAAAGAAAATCACAAAAAATGTGTTAGAGAAGCGAAGATAAGATTCCTGTTTTATTACGGATGAAATCAAAGTTCCAACTTCAATAAAGACAGGGGAGAGTTCTGATTAGAATTCTCAATATACATTTGTTGCATCTCATGAAGCAAAAAACTGTTACCGTGGCAAACTAAACAAGCCTTAACCATGGAATTACAGGGTAAGGTACAATTAAAGTCTCAGGAAAACATGGCCACTTGCAGCAGTGTCTTCCCCCAGATCTTATAAGGGAATGAATTGTACTCCATGCACATGTACATAGTCTAGAATGCTCTCAGGCTTAAATAATACAGAAAATGTACTAGTTATTTTCCAAACTCAGACAGCAACTGAACCAATCCAAATAATATTATTGAAAAAGGCAAAAGCAAAAGGAAAAGAGATAAACAAGAAAATCAGGAAACAGACTGCAATCATCAATACATAAATATAGCTGAAAACTTTTGGTTGTGAATGTATTTAGAAATCTTAAAACATCAAGTTCCATCCCATTCATCTCACTGCTATCTAATTTCATTGTCACATTATTGTGGCAATGTATTCTTGTGTTCTTCTTTCCAAAGACGGAACACTATCGGGTCTCATTCTCCCCACATAAATTTAGCAAATAAATATAATAAAAATGATTTAATCAGCTTATTCATCACATGCATTATAGAAGAAGCTAATATTACAGGAATTATTACATGAGAATATGGTATTCCATGAAAAGCTCTCTGTTCAGAGTTACATGCAAGCTAGTAATTGTGAAAAGAATACCAAGTAATTGAAAAATATCTTGCCCAGAGAGGGTACAAAGACATCTGTTCATGAACATTGTCTCTCTTATTACTCAGTGCTCAAAAAATATAAATTGAAGCTCCAAAAATTCTGAGATTTGTTTAAACTATCAGCGGACATTATTTTTTAGACAAAATTAGCATAGACAAATTCTATACCAAGGGAAAATAGAGGAAAAGGAAGGGGAATAGGAAAGAAAAAAGGATAGGAAGGGAAGGGGAAGAAAGGAAAGGGGAAAGAAGAGATGTGAAGGGGACTAAAAACAAGTCCTAACTTTAATTTTCTCTCACAAGCTGTAAGGGTAGAAATGTATTTTTACTTTCTGAGAGTCTCAAACACTCAAAATTTCAAGCAATGAGTACATAATAACAACTCCAGCAAAATACATTGTAAGAAGATTGTAATACGGCTAATATTTAAGGTTCTTTAACATGCTTTTTGTGTGTTGTTTTTTTTTTTTTTTTTTTTTCTTGTTTTTTTCTTGTTTTATCAAAATAACATATTAGGTATACTTTTTTTTTTTTTTTTTTTTTTTTTTTTTTTTTTTTTTTTTAAATTACAGAGGGTTAAAACTTGGCTGAGGAAGAGATCTTAGACTTTCCATTTTCCTCTTCAGACAAGTATGCATTTAGATTACACTTTTCATATGAGGACAGACTAGACTGTAAGAGTATTATTACATAATACAATTTGGAAGCTATCGCTTGTGCATTTGACAGTATTACTGACTTATTGTTGTTTCATCTGGAAAATTTAGCAACAGAAAGTATCTACAAATAAGAGATCAAAGGTGAATAACTTAAAGTAGAAAATGACACTGTAAAGACAGAGAATTCAAAGTTTGGCATGACAATAGAAAATGTAAGGATATATTAGGCTTTAGCAGGAAAAACAGGGTTACCATAAAAATAGTGAATGCAGAAGTCCTTCAGACTCCCGGGACAGTTAAATAACTGAGACCTTAGCTTGTGACATTATCTCTGCCTCTGGGAGGGGCAAGAAAACCAGGCAGCAGTGGCTGGAAGGTGCTGCAGCACACTCCAGCTGTGCCCCAGCATGCTGGGCTGCAGAAGAAAAGAGCCAGAGGTGGCCTGCAGTTTGGCTGTGACCTCAGGGTGCTGATTACTACAAAAATGAGAAGATGAGATGTTAGCCAAAAAGGCAGAAGGACATAGGCCACAAGTCTTCAAATAACTTTTTAAGTGCTTCTCTCAAGTTCAGTTTGTAAACCTGTAAATTCTGCTGAACGGATGTCAGAAAGAAAGAAAGAAAAGCTTGATTGGCTTACAGATGCTACCCTTTGTAAGACTTTCAAGAATCAGCCTTTTCTTGAAGTCAAAATATTTGATGCCTCACTCTGTGAAACAATAAAGAAAAGCTATTGAGCTAATCTCAACAGATCTTTCAAGTCAGTTTTAATAAAAGAGGGATTATTAATACTTGCTCTTGCTCAGCTAAATATATTAAAGATTGAATTTCTTTCTCAGACACATTCGTTTGTGGTTTGTTCAGTTCTGTTGGGAAGTTCCAGGAAACTGACTGACATTTCCTTTCATTGATGCTGGATTACTATTACAGCATCAGAAGATATTGTCCCTGTCAGGAGGGAAGGATGATGCACTGGGCACAGTTTAATTAGGCCACGGTTTTACAGACTCATGGGAAGCAAAGAGCAATAACTTGAGCAGCTCAAGCTGTCATTTCTCCCTTCATCATTCTTCTCTCCTGCTGGAAAATGGAGGTCTTTGTTCTTCCGCAGCTGAAACTCAGCATCAGCCAGTTTTAAGTCAAACATTGCAAAAGAAGTTTGTTCCTGTATGGTCACAGCTCCAAGCTTTTGTTGAGGATGCCTTTTTTACAGTATAACTTCAGCTTTCAAGAAACTGCACAGAGGATTAACTGACAAACCTGGTTTTATAAAGATCCATACTGCTAACTGGATGAGAGGAAGGTGGAAAGCTCTTCTCTCCAGATGCCACTCTTCTCAAAGGTGATGAACCTAGAATTACTCTCCTTTTCAAAAAGGTAACTAGCACAATGCCTGCAGCAAGCCAAGAAAACCCAACTCTCCCCTTAAACAGGGATGTAGAGGCAGGTATTACTAATCCTGTGAAGAACATTTGTTACTGTGGGACAGGATACACACTCCCAGAGTAGAAGCTGGTTTCATACCCTGATCATGATCTTCAGGTGATGCCACCAGACCCATCTGCCACTTCAGTTCTTGTAAAAGAGTATTTTCCTCCGAACACAAGGAGTCACTGTACTTTTGTAGTGTCGTTTCAGAGGACACTCACACAGCCTTAAATTTCTGAAGAATTTTGTTATTTTCATTTTGAGATACATCAGAAAATCTGATTGCAGGGACCATGCATATCCAGAACAGAGAAATACAGACATAAAGACAGACATAACTACGTTAGTATAGCTAATCACTCATTTTCATAGCACTCAGGAACTTGTTTGTCTCTACATTAACTGCAAACTAAAGAAAAAGCAAATCAATTTATCATTTATCCATTTATCAAGTAAATTACACCTCATCTGTTTTTTGAGACAGATGGCAACCACTTTGGAGTTCTTCACAATCCAAAGGCATAGAGCTTACCAAAGGAAGACAGAGAGGCATGGAAAGGGTTGATGTCAAAAAAGTAGAAGAGCTCATTGACAGATTAAGAGTAGCCTCACTAGTGCCTCCAGTTATTGCATAGGTTCTACAGATAATCTACATTATCTCCTCGGTACAGTTTATCATAGCCTTTTGAAGCCAGAATATAAAGCCTGCAGAGACCCAACATTCTAAAATATTTTCTTTATAAAAAATCTTCTAATTTACCTTTCCTTTGTTGAATTCTGCTTTAAGATTAATTATGTGATAATTAAAATACTGGAAGATTCACCATGTGTAACAGAACTTCCTAAAGTTATGTTTCAGTGTTCCCTATCCCCAGGAACACTGAAATTCACAAAACTGAATTATGTTCTCTGCTCTAAAAGCAAAGGGAATCCTTATTTATTAATTAAACATGTGGCATTTTAAAAATCAAAGCCAAAATTATTACTATCTCTCTTATTTTCATAAGAGAATTTGCCTCAAAATTTCCTTATGAGGTTTATTCAGTACAAATTCAATTCACTTTAATTAGATATTCTATCTTATCTATTAATGCCATTTCAAAATGAGATTTTGAAATGAACCACATCACTAACCAGATTATTTTTTCCTGATTCAGTATATTGTATTTTTCATAAGAATGAAATTAGATTAAAAACAGATATTAATTGTGATGGCATGATATTATGAAAAAAAAAACGAAGTTCTGTTTCAAACAACAAAATAAAATCTACTTATAGAGTATAATTAGAGCAGGAAAAATATCCTGTAATGACATAAACAGTAGCTTTTAATAGGGCTACAATATATAATCTATCAAAAAGTTATTCATTATGTCAATCACTAAAATCAAAAGAAAAAATTTCAGTGATTTTTAATATTATTTTTTCAAAAGGTTAATTATTCCTATAGAAGAAAATGTTTTATAAAGTATGTCGGCATTGCTCACTATGTGCAGACCACAAACATACAAATTAAAGCATGAACAATTTTTTTTTAGGCAAAGTTTGATGGGCCACTTCTAAGCTAACAGAGATGGTATTATTAGCACTGGATACCTGAACCTGAATGTGGCAGATTTTGAATTTTTCAGATAACTGTTAACACAGAAATAAACAAAAGTTCATTATTAGATATATGATGCATATATGTTCCTTTAAAATCTGAAACAAGTAAGATTATTGCCTCTGTGGCAGGCTCAATGGAAAAGTATTTGCTTCATGAAAGGCTGCTGTCACAATTCCAATGTAGCTTTGTCTAAGATACAAATCAGGTGAAAAAATTACAAAAGCAGTTCACAGATGATATATAAGGAAGAAATTCTTCATGGGTAAGGCACTGGAACAGGTTGCCCAGAGAAGCTGTGGATGCCCCATCCCTGGAAATGCTCAAGGCTGGATGGGGCTTTGGGCAACCTGGTCTGGTGAGAGATGTCCCTGCTCATGGCAGTGGGGTTGGAACTGGATGGTCTTTAAGGTCCCTTCCAACCCAAACTGTTCTATGATTCTGTGAATTTAATATTATTTTGGATTTCAAAGTGTTTTGTGATAGCTTTTCAGCTCTGCTACTAACCAGAACAGAAATCAGACATAGTAACATAAGCATTAAAAAAATAATTGTATTTCAAATTTCCCATCAGCCAGGGAAAAAAAAAATGGTGAGAGAATTGCCAAAGCTTAAATGAATGGAACAAAGACTAACCAGTTTATAAAAATATTAACCTAATGCTCACTACATACAATACCATCTATGCTAATTCACCCTGTAATTATTACACTAAGTTTCTGTTTGGTAAGCTTTGAGTGTACAATGTTGACTTAAACTGCTTTTCTTCTAAACAATACAAAGCTTACAGGGATATACAAAACAAATCTGGCAGCTATATTTTTTCACCAGTTTAATTTAGCCAGCTAACATCACTGAAGCATTTATTATTTTCTAGTGTATTGCTGTTCAAGGTCATTGAGGCCTGGATGACTAGCAATGGGATGAAAAGAAATCTTCTGGAAGCAGGTACGAACATACACCCAGCAAGTTCCTACATGGTTTGAAGAATGAGTAATAAAATCAGAGTCAAGGATAAGGGCTCTTCTTTTGAAAGTGCAGCTGGTTTTGCAGCTAGCTTCATGGAATCAAGTAATTTGACAGCAATGAGCTTCCTTTTGCAAGTATGCATGCAATTATGTTCCCACCTCTGCAAAGTGACATACAAGTGACAACAAAATAAATAATGAAATGTCTTTGCCAGTGAAAAGTCATCCTCAAGAGCAAACATATTTTGGTTGCCAAATCCAAAATGTAGAATCCTAGTGCATCTGAGGTAGCACTGCTTTTAACCAGACTTATTTTTTAAGACTTAACAGAAGCTTTAGCAATGATACACAAGTGGATGACTCATCCTCCCTTCTAAAGCTTCACAGACCTTAGTTGAACTCATTGCATTTTCTAGCAAATACACATAGTCACCATTATCACGCTACACTGAATAGTTAAATCAAATATTTATTTGCTTTCATTATTGCCATTTAAAGCTGTAGCAATGGTAAAATCCATGCAACCGCATTTGAGCTGATTGGTGATCATTTTCACCTAGTGAAAAGGGGAATCCATTATTTATCTTGTGCAGAATGGAGTTACTCTGTTAAGCGCCAAAGGGACTATACTTATACTTACTGTCCTGTGTTGAAGCCCAGCAGAGTTGGAGGGCACACTGCACATTTATCACAACCAAGAACTGTTCAGGGAATTCTCCTTCATCCACTGTACTTTTTGTCAACAGGCTTGTTTGCAGTAATAGGGACATTTAATTTAAATTGCATGCTTAAAAAAGCAAGTATTCCTTCTCTGCTTGAGCTCAAGTAGGAGTCTAAAATGAGTTCTTCCACTTTTTTTCTCATCTGGAGAATCACAGTTCTACAATCTTCCCACAGAAACTACACAGTTAACGAAGAAGGTAAAACTTTATACTATATTTCATAGTTTGCCTTAAAAAATCTATACAAGATACACAGTTTATTAGCTAATCAGGTATGAGTGAATAATCTCTATTTGAAACAAACAAACAAAACCAACACTGTTATTTGAAAGCATAATTTGCTTCTCAATTTCTATTAAAAAATGGTAGACCAATGTAGAGGCCGCCTTCCACATACAAAATCACAGGACATTCAGAAGAAAATCTCATAAAAAGCAACAAGAAAACAGCATTTCAAAAGAAGGTGGCAGAACATTTAAGACACAATGAAACAGCTAGAAATTAGGATATTCAAAGACAACTTTTATTTCTTTTGACAAATTCAAATGTAGGTGTATGGCAGCCTGCTAGCCCATCAACAACAGTCTCCGCAGGACGAGCTGTGAGTGTGGCATTACCTTTAAAGGCTACAGTACACCTGCTCTCAGTGACATGCAGTTCCCTCATTTCACAACCATTCTATTTTTTACTGTACCTCAGCGATGAGGTCAAATTTCAGATTTTATAAATTGCTGCAAACCTATTATACCTGGAATCCACATTACCTTGACCTGTGGCCAAGACTCTAGCACTCTTTAAATCTTCCATTTTTATTCTCCCACACTGCTACCGGTACTGTCATTAGATATGCCCAAGAAGTGGGGAAGAAAATAAAGGTTTATTTGTATCTTTTGTTTATAGGTTTGTTTGTCTTCTGTTGGAGTGTTCCTAGTGTAAATGATGTAATTTATGCAGTTAACATACGTAATATGTAACTTTCTTACATTGAAAACTATAGAAATTTTCCATTTTCATTCATTACATCTAATTAAATCATATGCAATTCTTCACATAAATAAATTATAAATACAATATCAAAAAGCATTTTGACTAGATACCGAGTTGGCATTTTTATCAATATTACAGCTCTGAACATAATTGTTGGCAATAATGTTTAATACCTTTTTTTTTTTTATCTTCAACATTGGTATAACTAGTTGCAATGGCTTGGCTACTGGCAGGTAGCATGCATATGTACTTCAAATAAACACAGATAATGATGGGAAACTCAGTGAAATTGATTGGCACATGCTGCTTTTGTAATGTCTGCCAATAAATCAGCCAGATTCCCAAGGAATTTAGGTACCTATTTGCATTTGTGAATCTGGATCCCGTTTACAGTTCATTAAAGTAACACTATGAGCTGAATCTCTCCTTAAAACCAGTCATTAAAAATTGACTGAAGTACAGTGAAGAACAAATAAATAATAAGAGATATTGGTTTGCATTTTAGTTGCAATTTTTGCGTTTAATAATCGCTCAGGATAAAATTATTTTTTGCTTCATAAATTTGTGCATCTTTTTACTGGATTATACTACCTATTGTGCCTATCATTTAGCTACTTTGAAAATATATTTAGTACTGACAACATAAGGTTTAATTCTAATCCAAATTGTAATAACTGCTTTCTTGGCACTCAAAAAATAGTACAGCTAAGATAGCAGCACCGGGCCTTCAGCTATGCACAGATGACAGAGATGACTGGCAACTGGTCTACAAACAAACAACACCAGCCTGAAGATAATAGAATAAACCAGCATTCAAGAGGTACCACCCAACTGAATGAGGGAGAACAGATTATTTCTGACATATCCTTTGGAAATAATCCTTTGGACCTGACAGGTTTTGACCCATGAAAAAACAAACACAAACACCAGAGATACACAACACAGCTTGGGGAAGACAGTTTTGGCCTCCTGTCGCAAAATGCTGTCAAATACAGTTCAGCCTCTGAGACTGACCTCCATGAAGGGTGCAGCCATCAGGGCTAACAATGCATCATGAAAATTGTTGTATCATATACCTAAGGCTTGATTATGAGCAGATCAGTGCTCGGCTCCTGGTTATTGACATTCTGATTGCTTAGTAGCTGAGAATACAGCCTTAAATTTTGAAATTTGCCTGGCGTCTTAGTCTCCCAGAATACCCCTCTTTCAAGGGTCCACAAATCCAATAACTACCACAAGACGTTAGAGTCATGGGTTTTGGCTGTGAAGAGGAATAAACTGCAACAGCTGATTGAAAGTCCAAAGGCAAAAGAAAAAGACAGTTTATTAGACATACATGTATGCACTGCAAGTCTTAACATATTAGAAAACTAGCAACGATTTCTGAAACTGGGAAAAAAGAATTCCCAAATGTGTTCCTGAATTGATTGGTCAAGGGATTTTAAGAGAAAAGACAAAGGATAATTCCATGTTTCCTTTTAACAGTGAAGTCCAACAATTTACTGAAAGAAATGGAGTCTGTGCTTTGACATGAATGTGTCTTAGAAAACAAAACAAAAAAACACAAGTTGCATTTTTTTTTAGAATTCTGGGCAACGTGACCTGCCATAGATGGCACTACATTTCCACTGTAATCTGACTATGCAACCAGTAGTACTGGTGCTGTGAAAACTGCTTTGAATCACAGAAGTCCCTAGACCTTAACTGTTCCAGGTACATGACGAGGTCCCTCTGTTGCACAGGCACTCTGTTTGGCTTGCCTGCATGAGGTTTCCAATGACTGGACCTGAGAAGCTTGCTGGGCCACACAACATTTCTGCTAGCTTTAATGCAGAAGTAAACATTATGTCTGACTCGGCATGTTCTTTGCAGAATTATGGGGCCTTTTGGAGGTAGCCATGCAAATGTCAGCACAATACATGGACTGTATATGGACACAATTATGGAATATCGAGAGAAATCAGGTTACACAATGCATGGCTTTATGCAGTTCATGATGTTTAACCTCAACTGATGCTATGCATGTTAATCAGATATTCAGTCTCCAGTCCACATCAGTGCTAATTAGAATGTGTTATTTACTGTAGAGTGTAGGCTTGCTCAGGCAACTCCCTGACATTAATTATTCTTTGAATGCTGGATTTTAAACTGAAAAGTGTAAAAAATGTACGAATAATGTAGGTTTTGTTCAGTGTCACATAGTGTTAAACCAATGAGGACTATAATAAGCCTTTATTCAGAGATACTTACAGAATAAAGAACTCTTTTGCTGGAGTTTTTTATTGCTTCCCAATTTTGCTTTTGCCCTGAAAGCTAGGAAACTTTTTAAACAAGATATAGGAAATGTAGCTATTTTGCTTCTACTAAATGACTTAAGCCCCAAAGAATGATCGAGGTTGTAGATGTTATCTTCAGATTTTCACTTCTCCTAGAACTGAATCTAATTTGGGGTAGATTCTGAACTATTTACAGCAGTACTTGTTTATTTATTTATCTATTTATTTTGAGAGAGATAGTTCTGGCACTTCCACTTTAAAACTCTTCCACAGCACTGGAACAGCCTGAGTGGAAGTCTGATGCTAGAGGGAGTTCTGCTATGGAACCCAGGGAGCCCACAATTAAATTTTCAGCAGGCTACACACTATGATTATAGTTTGAAATCCCACAAATATGCTTTTGTTGTCCTATCAAATTGACAAATGGGAGAAATGGGGACAAAGCTTACTGAAACATCCTCACTTCACTGAACTTTTGGATGCTGTAGTTCTACACAAATCTTGTGAAAACCTAAATGGAAACATTTAAACACTCAGTGTTTTTCTGCTCTACTACTAAACACAATACAAATTTGTGTAACGACAAATCAGAATTAATTTCTGGAATGCATAAAAAAACATTTTAAATGCAATAATTAAAAGAGAAATATGAGATGATTAAGAATGTTTTAGCACAAATATGACTTTTTCCTGTTTTAAAATCCTGACATTTAATTGTTTTTAATTAGCTCAAATGAATGTACAATAAATTGAAAAGACATCATTAATCATGTGCATTTCAAAATTTAAGAGATGTTTTGACTAATAACTTGATATTCAGTTGCTCTCATCCCTATGCTTGTTGGTTCACTGACAATTCAGAACAACTAGGTGTCTAGAGAGCTCCAGGAAAAAAGTAACTGTCTGTCTTTGAGTTGACTGCAAATCATTTAAAACTCATGCATTTAAATGCATGGGAACCAAACCTTTTGCAAGAATCTACTTTATGGTAGTTAAGTCCTCTTTAAAAGGACTATAAAATTTATGATTAAAGCCCCAAATTTTCAAGAGGGAATGGCCCGTATGTGCTGCCTTGGCTAAAAAATTATGGTGGATATTTTTCTACCTGGCTAACTATAAGAGTATATAGTGCTCCAAACTCTTAGAGTATCTTTCTCTACACACCTAAGTATATTCTCAAGACTTCCTTCACGTCCATGTGGTTTTACATCCACGCAAAAAGCATGCTAAGGCTCAATTCACTGAAAGTGTAAAGTGAACACTGAACAATATAAAAGAATAGAATTACTGTTCTGTAACACAGCATGTAAATCTCATGCCATAGGTTAATATAGTAACAGTGCTTCAACCAGGGTTTTGGGGACTCAGGGATATGTCAAGAATGTGAAGGTCAATTGCAGCTCCTGCAGAGGTGACCTTAAGATCCTGAGTGAAGTGAACAAGACAAATAATAGCATCATGAGACAAATAATAGCATTACTATGCTATTCTTGAGGAATGCAGATTTCACCTTGTTCAGGGATTCTTGGAGATATTCAAGACTTGACTGGACAAAGCAATAAGCAACCTGATTGAAGCTGACCCTGTTCTGAGCTCCAGAGGTCCCGTTTAACCACAACACAGTTCTATGATCTTACTCCTTTTTTGACAGAATTATTTTAAGTGCTGCATGCTGGCTATAAAATAAATCAGGTTCCTAACCTCTATGTAATGGGAACATGTTTCTTAGTGGAAGACTGTGAATGCATTATAAAGACTTTTTTTTCTTTTTTTTTTTTTAATAAAAATTCTATTAAAGTTTCAGTTTCACCTGAATAATTGTTACAAGCCCTGATCTTGGGGCTGGAATATTCAGATTGATGACTATAGAAGTAAGCCAAAGGTCTTTCTACATGCAGAAAATATCAGTCTTCAATTATCCTTAATATTTTTACATGGATAAATAATTGATATGACTATACACAAGTAAGTTATCAGGAGGAAAACATTTTAGCGTTGTTCTCAAATAAATAGATAATTAATAAAGTGAAATTAAGAAGGGGGAATATACAGGCCTGAGAACTCTTAAGGCAATTCTAAATATAAAGAGAAGTATATGAGAACATCTGGTTTCACTTTTTACAAAAGAACTATTCCAATAACCTCAAAATGTAAGTCCTATTTAGTACCAGAACTAGTTTTAAAACATTTTAATATTATTCCTCCTATGTGTGAAGCATTAGTTTGCCTCCAAGCTACAAACAAGTGAATTAAATTCATGAATAATTAAAACAGGTGTCTATTTTCTCATAAATCAAGTCCCACTTTTGTGGGTAGACTATGCTTTGCACCAAATTACCTCTAAGGAATTCAGACACTCACAAAGAAATGCAGCTCGCAGGGCCAGATGCACACATTGCTCTGCCAGGTTGCATACTCCAAAGTAAGACAGAAAAGCCCAAACCAGTTGAACTGGGTTGTGTTTACAACTGAAGCTGTTCAGCCACCTTTTGCAAGTGAAAAGGTAAGTTGCTGAAGGCTGCAGTATTCCTTAAAAAATCTGTGCAGTCCTAAATGACGTGAAGAGTGAACAGTGGTTACCTGCCCATGGCTCCAGCCACTAATAGAAGGTGGGGAGGCATGGAAAGAGTGTCAGAAGGAAGTGTTTCTTCAGCCAGTATTCAGCAAAGCTGCAGAACCCCTTGCTAGCAAGAGGCTGCAGATGCTGAAGTTGACCTGAAGTTGTAAGGAGTTGTTAAGCAAGTTCACAGAAGAGCAGTTATTCCTCCATTAACACTAAAGGTTATTAAGCCCCAAACCCCTTGGGATCAGAAGGTCTGGGAGCTGCACTTGTTGGAAACTGCAAGGTTGCTGAAAGAAACAAATCATGATATATTTGCTCTACTGATATATTTGTCTTTAATCTTCTGCTTTTGAACACTGCAAGAGACAGGATATGACCTCCGTCACTCAATGACCTTTGTTTTTACCCTAGGGCTTTTCTATATTTGTAAAAGACTTTTCTATATTTGTAATGAATCCAGCAATTGTCCGTAGTTTTTAGCTATGGGACCTGACCTATTTTTTGGCAAGGTTACTTCCAGTTACTTCCATGTACTTAAAATTACTGTCTAGGACCTTATATTTAGGTAATATATGTACCTTTTCAATATGCAAATTCCAGGGCCCCAACAAAATCCATCATGAAAACTGCATTCAGTTTGACAAACATCTGTCCTGGCAGAACTTCAGACATTACCAAATTCCTTCTAATTCCTTCTATGAACAGCTTTTCCAAACAAGAAGTTGAAAAAACTATCTTATTTGGAGTTTTTGTGAACACTGGTGGTTTTCAAATAGGCAAACAATTGTAAATAACTGCTAAATCTCTAATAACATACCATACTATCTCATGGTAACATTCTACAGATATTTTGCTTCATGGAGCCAAGGTTTCTGAATGTATGTGATTTAAGAACGTAGTTTTTAAAACAAAGCAAAACAAAACAAACAACAAACAATCAAACATAATCTTAGCTTACTAAATATGAAACTGTGTAAAAGGAAAATGATATATTTCAATTTTGGTATTGACAAATATTTAATGCCAAAAACTCTCAGAAATGGTAAATATGAATATTTGCATATTCATTTGAAAATATATTACTGTCCACTAAAGTGCCACCCTCTGTCTTGACAGCAGGATCTTAAAACTTTAAGTATTAAGTAGTTGAAAATTATAAACAGAGGAAGTACTAAGTTGTCTATGCAATCTCTCTCACCCTGAAATTGTGTCAGATATGGTATCTGAAATATCTGCTCTATTCAGTAATCATTCAGAGACAAAGAGGCTAGGAAGAGGTTTGTTTCATTCACCATATGAGTTCTCACAAATTAGTATTACCCATTATGAGGCTTTGAAGAATATAATTATAAATTCCAACTGTTTGTGCCAAGGCCTCTTGAAGATAAACTTCCTCACAGCTCCTAATTGGCAATATCAAAGTGCTTCTGAAGAAAGCAATCTAACTACTTTTACATAAAAACTTCCTCATCCTCAAGAAACCACCTACAGTGGTTACAAAACAATAGCAAAGGAGTATATAGCCTGCTATTGTTTATTTTTATTTTATTTTATTTTATTTTATTTTATTTTATTTTATTTTATTTTATTTTATTTTATTTTGTGAGAAAGAGCCCACCAGCAAGCTACAGCCAAACAAATGTGGCAGAGATGAAGGAATGAATGCCAGTCTGAATTGTTTGGAAAACAAGATCTCTTGGAGACAGTATGATACCTTTCTGACTTTCAATCAACTAGGACTGAAAGAGGAGTTTACAGGTAAGGGTAGCTCTGGCTTTTATTAGTATTGGCAGTTGCTAGTATTCCTTTGGAATAGTGAAATACACGACTTGAGTCAAAAAATGCAACCCTATTTTACTATGCTTAGAGCAAGGAACCAAGAAGAAATGGTGAAAAGCCCACAATCCAATTTAAAATAACGTGAGTTTCTCACTGACTTGCATAGTCTGATGACAATACAGGTTCCTGAAAGCCCAGCTTTGGCATCATGTTCATGTTGGCACTGAGAACTCTACAGCTAAGAGGTACACTATGATGGTGATGATGGCTGCAAGTCAGATGCATCAAGGATGATATCTCAATAGCTTTAGGAGGTCAGGGTATTTTCTCTTTGACAGGAACTCACTGCAGTTTCAAGTCCTAAATTTGTAGAAAATACCTGTAGAAGAGTTTTTTTTTTTTAATGCATTTGCAATATTTCAGTCAGATCTGAAGACAGAATACTGTCTCACAGATTTCCTCTCATATTTTGTACAGAAACTCACAGACCACATAACATTTCAGCTCTGCAAAGCACAATACACTTGTTTAACTGCACAATTTCCCATAAAGGAAAAGCTGCACTTGCCTTTACAATGAGACACTCTAACAAATGTTATTTTTCTGCTTGATAGGCTAAATAATGTCAAGTTTTTATACTAGTTTCAGTAGTAAGGGTATATCATAAGCTTCCTTTCTGTCTTTACATTGATTCTGTCTGAAGTCTTCTCTGATATAGTCTGCAACCCACAGCTACTTCATCATGCCCTAACAACATAACAGAAATTGAGTTCAGTGCACAGACATATTAGATGTGGTTCACTTCTCTCCTTTTTTGTTTCAGTGTTTTGTTTTATGAGTTTTTTGCTGTTGGTGGTGGTGGTGCTTGTTGGTTGGTTGTTTTTTTTTTGACTGAAGAGTGTGTTTATACACACACTCTTTATGAAGAGTGTGTGTTTTTTATGGGATAGAAAAGATTAATACAGATACAAACTACAGCATGAAATGCTATTTCTGGTCTGTAACAAGCTATTTTTCCAAATGTTTGTTAACTTAGCAATGTTTGTAAGATAGGAGAATATTTTCCCATTCATCAGATTACTGAGGGTAGATTCAAAGAGCAATGATGGATTAAAAAATCAAAATACCCAAGAATTCAACTGATATTTCTTTACCTGAAATTCACATTTTCATGGTTAGACATTGAAATGCAGATAATACCTACTTATGTCTTAAATACAGCTTTAAGACCCATCAGGGTGTATTCTAGCAGAACATAATTGTACACCTCAGATGCACTAAAAGACTTCTTGGGACATCAACATCTGTAGTGTGCATTAAAGGACCACTAAAACACATCCCAGACAGTCCTAATAGCATTATAATATATCTACTTGAAGGCAAAGTAGGTTAAACACACACAAAACTGCACTTCTTAACTAGAGTCAATTCTTTTATAACTTGAAAATAACATATCTATTCAGGTCAAGTTTCAGTTTTTAAGTGGAAAGTGAAATCTCCCCATCTTCCTACATATTGCTCTTTTGAAGATAACACCTGGCCCAATCTCACATTTTTTACTTCAAGATCATAATGGCCTTAATCTGTAAAGCACATAAGAAAGTCTGTATATGTCTGGGCATCATAGTATCATTTCTGCGTACCTAGCAGAACTAAAGGTCTAAAAGCAGCCGTGTATATGGTTCTCAGGCAGAGGATTATATGTGTAAACTGGAGATGCAGCTGAGCTTTGGAGTCCCCTCCTGCTACAGCTGGGGATGCAAATAATTCAAAAGCCCCACACTAATGTCTTCTTCCACCACACTTGCCATAGCCTGGTCTCTGGAGCCAGGGATAAGCAGCCCAAGTACTTTGGCAGCTCAAAATCAATCTGACAGCCTGGTTGTAGATAATAGAAATATGGAATGAAGAAATAAAAAATAACAGAGGATCTGCAGATAGAAGAAAAACATTTGAGGCTACCATGAAAAGTGGGAAGGGAAAGAGATGTGTGTACAAAAAACCAAAATGATTACATGCTGTAGCATTTTAAAATCTTTGAAATCTGAGTATTTCCAGGGTTTTCAAAATGAAAAGAGTGTTTCTGGATATTTTTTTCCAATATCTGTTGAAATTCTTACAAAATAATGCACTTTTTAAACCTCCAAATAGTTTTTCTTCCTCTGTTCTCATTTGTGACAACAGTTTATGAAGTAAACATCCAACTGAGGGTATTCTATGATTCTATGATTCTATGAACATATGATTATTCTGCTTTCCAGTAACTCAAAATGCCTTAAAATTACTTCTGTGCAAAACTGGGTTGTGATTAAACTTTTAAGTTTAGGCCTTAAAATACTCAGCAAATGGAAACAATGAATATTTTGGATTAGGTGGTAGAAAGGCATATTCTCTATTGTCTGGATAAATCAAATACCAATCACAAACATGAAAACTTTCCTAGAAAACTACCTGTCAACATGCTTCTATCTCACTGTTACGCATCTAATTCACTGCAGTATTTTTAATGAAATATTAAAGGACTTTAAATAAAAAAGTCAAATACTGTTTCCTGAAGTCTTCACAACACTGTTGAGTATGTTCACCAGGTCATAATGTGCTGAGTAACCAGACAGAACTGCTTTTCTTGCCATTCTAAAAATGTTTTATTGTTACTTGATCTTTTCTAGTGGTGGGGGCAGGAGACAGTGCAAGTAAAAACGACAACTACAGGGAATTGAGGTAACAAAAGTGATTAAACTTAAGTCCTTTTTAGTCCATTTCTTGTACAATGTATGGTTAAAAAGATCCTTTGTACCTACGCACTCAGTACCTCTTGCAGACTCTGTACTACTTAACAACAAAACCCTGTGTTTATGAGGCACAGGTCACTGTGTTCTGTATCATTTCTTGAACAACGAACTTTTATCATTTTCTCTTTAAAAGAACTTTTTCAAGTCTTTCAGTTCCTCGGTTTAAATCTGGCATTCTATGTTGGATTTCTTCTTATAGGGAAGTAGGAAAAGCTGTTGGAAGGGTTTCAGCTTAGTCTTAATACAAATTCATGTTCTTCTGAGGCATTTAGATTGAACCCTGTCAGTGCTTAATATTGTAAAGGTCCTTAATGAAACAATGCAATGACTCTGGAAACTGCTTTTGTAAAACTATGTAGCCTGGATACAAGGATTTAGCTTCATTAATTCAAATATTAAGCATTCTTTCATATTTTAATAGAAAAATATCCAAATGAATGGAATCAATAGGATTTGTTTTAGTAAGTTGCGTCACTGTCATTGATAGAGGTTATAGACAATCAGTGAGCAAACACACCACTGACACTATTTTCAAAGATTGCAGTAATGGTATTATAACTCAAAAATCTGTATTGGAAACACAGCTGAGTCTCAGGCATGATCTTTGCTGAAGGCACTGTGATACTGATACTGCACATGGGTTCAGGATAAGGGGAAAAAAAAAAAAAAGAAAAAAAAGAAAAAAAAAAAGATGAAGATTTCTGGGAAGTCCAAGGACAGACTTGGACATGGACACTGCCTCATGACACAGCTATGAAGGCCCTTCCCATAAAGATCCCAAGTGAGAAAAGTTAGACCAAGTTAGAAAAGTGTGTGAAAAGAAAACGGAACCATTTCAGCAAAGAATCTGTTTTAAAGTCCAGAAAGGGTTATGAAAATAGAAATGGGACTAGAACTAACGTTATCTTTCTTTATAACTGGACCACAGGCACAGGAGTCACAGTATCCAGCAAGCATCTTGAAGCTGCAGCAGATGCTCCAGATTGCTCAGAGTAAGGATGATTTAAGTTAATTTGCAATACTTGCCAAGAGGCATTTTCTTTCTTTTCATTTTGGTATATGAATCATCTTGAGCACATACTCAAATACTGTTCATTACGTAGGTTGAATAAAACTAAGCCATCCACCAAGCAATTAGTAGAGTTTAGATTTTTTTTTTCAATTATTTTCTTTTATACCACAGAAAGGCTAGTTCCAAATATTCAGCTTAATGTTGCCAGTATAATACCCAGTTCCATAACCTTACATATGCATTTCAGTTACCATCTGAACAAGCTATTTGGTTGTATGAAATTACATACATCTTATAGTCTAAAGATGACAAATTCTCTATCCATCCATCTTCCTGTAGATAGATGGTTCACCAGAGATTTTTTTAAGCAGAGCAATGAACCCTCTGATCCAGACAATAAGACAAAAAAAATGGGTCTTTTGGTAACAATCTTCCTTAGCTCACAGCAGTGAAAGCCCCAGGTTGTAAGAATTACAAATTTAGTCTTTTCTTCAGTGACTGTTTTGTCAACACATGGACACAAATATTTGTATTATCTTTTCTGAAGGCTTATAGCAAAGTTAGTTTCTAATGGGTACACTTACTCCATACAGAATCAATAATCTCCTCTTGCTCACTACTTTGCACAAATTTCAGTCATTCAGTTGATATGCTATGTACTCCCTTTTAATTTTAAAGTCTTTAATAACATGGTATTAAAATATCCCACATTAAGCTGATGTTTGTACAATTTAACAAATGCATCTAAACCAGTATTTTCAAAAATTGGAAGAGTGAATTGGTTCTGCACTAATATTTCACCTGCCAAGTTTCCACGCACAACAATTTAAATGTCTGGATTATAATTAGAGCCCTCTGGAAAAAATAATGGCAGAATACCATCTAGTAGAAAAACTGTCATTATGCCAGTTTTCTCAAATATTAAGAGCACCTTAGGGATTACTCCTGCCTTAGCAATAACAAAAAAAGACACAATATGTGTCTATAAATATATAATATCTATATAATATATATTTATAATTTATCTAGGTTTATATTATTACATTGTAGTTATGTATATTTATTATGTATGATAACCCCTATTTACTTTTATTATTATATCTATAATCTAATTTTTACTCTAAGCACCCAAACAGTTGATGCTGCTCTTCACAGAGAAAATTCTGCTGATCACAGAATACATGCTCATCACTGAGAAACCAGTAAAGAGTCCCCAGTTCAGAGTATACTTACAACATAAATGTTTTTCTGATGTAGTAACAAATTATTCTGTGCTGCAGAAATTGCTAGCACAAATCATGGATACAAAAAGCATAAGCCCTGATTTCATCCATATGCCTG
This sequence comes from Netta rufina, assembly GCF_964035555.1. Lineage (NCBI taxonomy): Eukaryota > Metazoa > Chordata > Aves > Anseriformes > Anatidae > Netta > Netta rufina. The sequence continues at coordinate 87,209,924 of NC_140123.1, forward strand.
GAGAAGCCCTGAGAACAGAAGTAGTTGTTTCAGCAAAACAGTTTTTACAAATATTGTTAGCATCACTGAGGAAGAACAGTCTTCTATGCTAACACAAACTAGACCTTTGCCAGAGATGTAGAAGAATAAAACCCTAGATATGACCTCAGAAATTTCTTTGTCCTTTATACAAAATTAGAAACAATGAGCCTTTGAATGTAGTACCATTAAGCTTAGTGTGAACATCCAACCATGCTGATGGAATGGATTTGAGTATGCAAGTTGTGCTTTAAGGTTAAATAAAAAGAACATATTTTGATAGTATATAACATTTAACTCATTTAGCTTTTTTTTTTTTCCTTATTCTTTGATATCTAAGACAGACATTACATCTCAAAGTTCAGTGAAAGTAAAAGAGGTCTGACTTGCGAGGAGTTAAATATTTCATGCTCACAGCTACTGTTCCCATCTTTTTTTTCTTCTTTTTTTTTTTTTTTCCCATGAATGCAGTACTACAGATCTGAACATGTTCAGGTCCAGGCACAAAGACAGTTAATTCAGCCTGAGTGTGACAAGCAATAATGTATGCAGGATAATACGCTTACCTAATATCCTTCACTTAAAATTCACAACACTGGAAGGAAAACACAAAACACTTTGAAAGACAATCATAGCTATTCATATTTAATACTTCAAACAAGAGGTCTGAAGTGCTGCAGAGGTGACAACATATTACAGAAAATGCCAGTATTTAGGCTTGTCAAATTAAAAAATAATAAGCTCCTAGTTTAGATTTTCTGAAAAGGCAATTAATTGTGAAACTATTTTATAGATGAACTTCATGCCTCTGTCAGAGCTTAATGAACAAAATTAAGATACGATACATTATTTGTGTGCATTCCAATAAGCAACTGCTGAACCATAAACTGAAGAGCTTTCTGTGATGACTTTTCAGCATAACAAATACTGTAAGTATTAGTTGCTTTATCCATGATCCATTAAGATGTACAGTGAAAGTATCATCATCACTGATCTCCTCATATACATCATCAGCATGTCCTGTAGGTTTGACTCTCAGTTCTTTAGTGAGAAACCTTCCTTTATTTTGTATAGGGGTAAAAAAATAAAAATAAAAATGTAGTGTCAAAAAACACTCATACAATAAGACATTTTTGTGTAGTTGTACATTAAAAAAAGTGTTTGTGAAGTCTCTAAATACTAATTACATTAACCTTAATAATAGTTTTCATGGCCCAATTTCACTGTAAGAGGCTTTTTCTTGGAAACCAAAGAGACAATAACCTCTTATCAATTGCTACATGAATGAAAAGACTTACAAAATATTTGTAATTCTGTATATAGCTGCTGCATCCCTGTATTACTCACAAGCAAGACAATAAAAGGTTTCTTAGGGCACCAAATTTCACAATGGTAGCAAAAGAATACAGCTATTTCTACTCAACATGCTAGTTCTGCAAATAAAATTCAGTCAAAATAGATATCTCTTAAATATTTTGCCATATATATATATTTATATATATATACAATATGTATTTTATATATTTATTTTTATATAATTTGTATTTCTATATAGTTATTAATATATTTATATATTTATTATATGTAATTACATTATATTATAATTATGGTATTATTATTAAATTATATTATTATTTATATATTTATTTATATTTATTTATATATGTACTTATATGCTTTTATATATATTTATAGATTTTATAGTAAGTTCTGAATGGAAGGAAAAGAAGACTACTTGATTATACCATGCCTGCAAAGAGTCTTTGTTTTATGATTCAGTATATGAACTGTTTCTGCCTTTGAAAATATGAAATCACTGTAGATGAACTACACCCACAATCAAATCATTTATATAGTGAAAAACACTAACAAACTAGCTCAAATCTATTAAATCAAACACAAAATAAAATTAAAATAATCCATTAAATTTCAGTCCAAATTTTAGCCTCCACAATGGGAGAATTCCCAATCTAGTTTGTTGGTATCATGACAAACATTCATTTGACAAACGTTTTTATATAACAAGGTTATACTTCCTATACCTAGGAAATATAAACAAATTTCTTGTATTTACAAAATGGGAGACAGAAATCAGAAATATAGGGACATTAAAAAAGTATTTATTGTTCGCAGTGAAGAAGATCACAGTGTATATGTGATTCCAATATATGTGGTGCTACAGTTAAGAGAGAGTACAATACCTAACTTTATATACAGGACAATATTGAGGAATAATAAAAACTGAATTACACCTACATTCGTTATTATTAACATTATTACAGGACCACAAAAGACAGATTTATCAGAAGTATAAGGGAACTATTGTCTTCTCTCCTTCATTTGAGCTATGCTCTCCTGGATATTTATAGCAAAAAAGCAGAAAAGAGACTTTTTAAACCCCACACCTAGACTGCAGATGCATCCATCTTTAAGCCTCCAAATTCAGTATCCTTAAAAAAAAAAAATACATTGTCACATTGGAAAAGTTTCAGGGAAGTCCTATGACAGCAACACACCTAGAAAACAACATCTGATAATGGCAGATGGAGATAGTAGATATATTTAGTTTACTCAATACAACTCAATATTTCATGATTCTGCTATCTGAATTATTTTTTATATTTAAAGTCTGCAATATCAAACATTGACAGAATACTGTTCTCAAGCGTATAAAGCACTATATATATATATATATATATAAACTTTCTGAGGGAGGATAAACATGTTCAGCTGTACTTGCACAGCTGTATTTCCCTCAACATATGAAGTATCTCCACTATTCTGAAAGTGAATATTTATGGTAAACATTCTTTAATTTTCTTTTGCTTGTAATCAGAAAAGTATTTCAAGGGCAAAACATTTCTATGTTGGGTTACAGAAAGCATGTGATTTAGTAACTCTACAATTGATGATGTTGCAGCTCTACCATCCTGAACATTTTTGTTTGCAGGTGCTTACCTTCTGTGCAGTATTTGATACTATGATTATAAGAATTTTAAAATCCTTGCTCTTAGTTTATTTCTTTCACACTCTCTTACAAATTTTCTTTACCCACCAGACACATTGTATCTGCAGCGTTCTTGGAATTAGAATGTAGGTTTGCATTCATACCTCCATTTTACATCTCAGTTAGGAGATGTATCAGAGAGACCAAAAAAAAAAGATGACATTTCATGTGTCACCATCTTTCATAGTTCGGAAGTTTTAAAAGCACTGCTACTTCAGTGAGCCCTGTTGCTCATGGAAAGGAGATGAGAGATGAGTAAAGAAAGCACTAGACTTCCTGCCTCTGAAGATATCTGTTGAACAGAAGCCATCTTATTCATTAGATTATGCAATGCATTAATTTTGGGGCTGTCATGTTACATTTCCTACAGATTATTCCTGTGAGGGAGAAAAGGGATCAGAAAGTAGATCAGTTATCAGAAACTCAGCTAGGGAGAATCTGTTAGAGCCAATCTCTTATGTCAATCAGTGTTTTTTTTTTGGTTGTTTTGTTTTTGTTCTGTTTTGTTTGTTTTTCCATTAAAAGGGCAAAAATAATAGCCAAGAAAATGGACTAAATGCCACAGAAGGATCAAGAACCATGCATTCTCTAGTAAAGGACAAGGGGATTCAGTAACTTATACGGATTACTGTCAAATTTTATTTTTTCTGCAAAAAGAAAATCTGCAGATTTCTAGCATAACAACAATAAACATTTCAGGCATGCAAACCTGAAAATAAAAACAAACAAAACCCATGAAACTGAGGGTAAGACAGCCCTTGGTATTTTTTCTTCTTTAATGTTTTAGTATCCTCACAGTATGATATTTTGCAACAAACATCTTTTCCTTCAAGAGAATGTAGATCTTGGCAGCCAATATTCAGGACTGATACAGGATTACTTCATTCAGATAGCTTTTACTGAACACAAACCTTGCAGTCAGTCAACAAAATTATAATTACAAACTAATAGATGACTTATGGACCAAGTCTAAACATACTTTGATATCAAAACAACTAAAACATACTTTGATATCAAAACAACTAAAAGCTAATGGCCCCCTACTGAACAAGCCCACCCATTTCAAAACTCGCTGTGAGACCTAACACTGTTCTGGGGGTCTCCTCATCATCTGGGGTGCAAGTGTCTTGGTACCTGAACTGGAGCTTCTTGTATACTCCAAATGAAATCTATTTCAGACTTCCCCAAACCACTCTCTGAACTGAACCAAGATGCAGCAAATGGGCACCGAGAAATCCCTTAAAACAGTAAGTACTCCAAGGCAAAATGCTAATGAAGATGTAAGCCCAACTGGTGGAATCCTGCCATCCAGATGCTCAATGATTCTCTCAAAGAATTTGAACAGAGTAATGAGGCATGGTTTCCTCCTGCTAAAACTGTATTGCCTCTTCTATAATCATATTTTTCCATTAATTTACCAACTCAAGTTTTTATTATAGTTTCTCTTGGTTTTCTAGAAGTCAAAAAGTGTTATATGACTTTCTGATTCACACCTGAAGCCATTAAAAAAATCCACAAGTTAGCGTCTCATTTACCATCTCATGGTCAATTTAAATTGCACATTACACAGTACACCTAGCAGTTAGTAATTTCATATTTGAGTTCCTTTAGAATTCAGGGTGAATACCAATGATTTGGACTGGAAAGACTTGATGTACCATTGCTGATTTATTAATATTAATTTTATCAACTCTGTTATAAAATTTCTTGGTACCTTCTTATTAGAGAAGTCCCCAGATTTGTACCCTGAGAAAGGCCCTTCCAAGCTTTTTGCAGAGAATTCAGAATGGTTCATTAAACATAATCAATTTTCATGACTCAAATGCTGTCGTGGTTTAACCCGACCGGCAGCTAAACACCACGCAGCCGTTCGCTCACCCTCCCCCCTCCCTCTCTGGGACGGGGGAGAGAAATGGAAAGTGAAGCCCGTGAGTTGAGATAAAGACAGTTTAATAAGACAGGAAAAAAAAATAACAAAAATAATAATAACAATAATAATAATGATGATACAATGGGGATAATACGAAAGTAATAATAGTATGTACAAACAAGTGATGCACAATGCAATTGCTCACCACCCGCTGACCGATGCCCAGCCTAACCCCGAGCAGTCCGGCCCCCTCCCCCCGGCTAGCCACCCCTATATATTGTTTAGCATGACGTCAGATGGTATGGAATACCCCTTTGGCTAGTTTGGGTCACCTGTCCTGGGTCTGTCCCCTCCCAGCTCTTACTGCACCCCCCAGCCTGCCCGTTGGCAGGACAGAGCAAAGGCTGAGATGTCCTTGGCTTAGTATAAGCACTGCTCTGCAACAATTAAAGCATCGGGGTGTTATCAGCACTCTTCTCATTCTAAGCCAAAACACAGCATTCCACCAGCTACTAGGAAGAAAATTAATTCTGTGCTAACTGAAACCAGGACAAATGCAATGGACACAATCACTTTCTCAGCTCAGCACTCTATGCTTAGCTTCTCCACTCAGGCTTTCCTTCACTGCTTTCTAAAACATTACTGAAGTTCATGAATACCAGATTTTCCTTGGGCTAACTTATAGAGAGCACAAAGACAAGCATAGAGATTCTACTGGTATCATAAGAGAGAGGCAGATAACTGGTCCAAATACTGCCCTTATAAAAAAAACATGTTGCTTTTATTACATAGTGGTTTGGCAACACATGAAGTCTTAATTTCTCATCATATTAAAGATCATATATTGTTATTTACAAGTGGATTATATCTGCATAGAAAAATATAGGGTAATTAAAAATCTGCTTAGAAATTAAAGGCACAAAATAAAGAATCAACTTTTTTGTTCAGTACTATCATAACTAGCAACATCAGCCAAGGAAAAAACAGAAAATTGTAGTTGCTGTTGACAAAACATCAGTTCATATTAATTCACAAGGGGTCAGAACCAAGCCAGCCAACTTCAGTTAGTGCCAACACGGATGAGTGTTGATGAGTCTGAGTTTGATCTGAAGACAAAGGCATGAAAAATGTAGCAATGATTAATAAGAATACTGATACCCTTATCTATGCAAAATGATTTACGTAAGAGTCGTGGCTTTTTGGGGTCGATGTTGGTATCAGTCACATGATGGAGAGGATTCACAGCACCAGGCTCAGAAGGGTGTACCCTCTCTCAGGTTTGTTTATACTCCCTCCCAAGGAGATATACCCTGTTGAAGCTCAACACTCACATCATTCTTCCATGTTGGGACTTTATGCAAGGCAAGCTCAGGAACGCTGAACAGACACTCTGTGCTGCCCCTTGCTGAGGGACAGAGGCTCCAGTGTGCAGGAGGTGGCAGTGGTGGCCAAATGTTCAATTCACAGTGCAGGAGACATAGAAATTCTGCCTTTCTAATCTCAAAGCTGACTGTTTATCTCGGTCTGATCCAAGGAACTGTAATCTCATGTGAGTTACGGAAACTGGCTACGTATGCTACAACAACATTTGTGTTTCTAAAATTCACCTGTATATAAATATTTCTACACCGTAGATCTTTGGTAATTTTAGTGCAAGTCAGTTACATTAATAAACATGCTGCCAAGTTCAGCATTACAAGAAATTTCTGTTAACTCTTTCACACAAAAACTGTCTCTACTTGATCTTTCTCTATTTTTTTTCCCCTTCTTTTCATTCTTACTGCTTTAATCCATGTCAGTGCTCCACTATATGACTGCTTGCTGCTAGTTGCCCACCTCCCTCCCATTCCTTTTGCCTTCTCAGTCCGTTTTAGGGAGTTAGTGTATAATGATATTCTAAGTCCCCAGTCAGGATTAAAATTTTCTCACTTCAATAAACATGCAATGAAAATCATGTAGCAAAAGAAAAAAAAAAAAAAAAAGAAAAAGGTGAGGAAAAGTAGAGCATAGTAACAGTGAAAGAGGTGTTATATACAAGACGGAGCTTCGTTACGAGTGAATCATGGAGTTTTATAAATAGCTCAAGCACATGTAGGAAATAAAACATTTTAAATTAGCCCTGTGTCTGTTGATAAACTTGGTCTCAAAATCCCTTAATGCTTTCTAATAAAGTGCATGAAACTGCATCAAAAATAGTAGAAGATCATTTAAATAAATCTTAAAAGATTTCATTTTGTACATGCTAGTGGAGTAAATCGTGGCTAATGTTAAAGATCTGGGTTGTGTTATTTCTAAAATTATGCAATTAGCCTCCCAGGTCAAACTCAATATTATATAATAACTATTTTTAGCTAGAAAATATCACTTTACATCTACAGTTAATTGGAGTTAATTGGGCCTTCAAGATGTGCTAGTATGAAAGCAACAATGTTTTTAATAACAAGGACAGTCAGAAATAGATAAACTGCTAAGAGCAATAAAATGAAACATCCGTGTAGTCTATGAGTGTCCATCCACATTTCTTTAAACTTTTCATCAAATTACATAGCAAAGAGATGTTTCAGACTGATGTATGAAGCAAAGGTAAGGAATCAGAAAGGATACTTTTAAGCTCTTTAACCTTTCTTCATTACTCTTTACTTACTGCAATCAGTGAAATACATGTCAAGTGCTCTAAAGCAGTAAAATCTCATTTGATAATCAGTGAGGTCAACTCACATCAGTGAGGTCATCCTCCACAAGTACACCCACAAAGTAACCGTATTGTATGTATAGCAAGTAGCTGGACAAGATGACTGCCAGGAGTCCCTTCCAACCTTAACTGCTCTGGGGTATCCAGTCTGAATTATCCTTTTACCTTTTGTAGAGCTCACTTGTCTTCTTGCTCCAGTCCCAACAAAACACAGAATCACAGAATTTCTAGGTTGGAAGAGACCTCAAGGTCATCGAGTCCAACCTCTGACCTAACGCTAACAGCCCTCCACTAAACCATATCCCTAAGCTCTACATCTAAACGTCTTTTGAAGACTTCCAGGGATGGTGACTCCACCACTTCCCTGGGCAGCCTGTTCCAATGTCTAACAACCCTTTCAGTGAAGAAGTTCTTCCTAACATCTAACCTAAAACTCCCCTGGCTCAACTTAAGCCCATTCCCCCTCGTCCTGTCACCAGGCACGTGGGAGAACAGGCCAACCCCCACCTCGCTACAGCCTCCCTTGAGGTACCCATAGAGAGCGATAAGGTCGCCCCTGAGCCTCCTCTTCTCCAGGCTGAACAAGCCCAGCTCCCTCAGCTGCTCCTCGTAGGACTTGTTCTCCAGGCCCCTCACCAGCTTCGTTGCCCTTCTCTGCACCCGCTCAAGCACCTCGATGTCCTTCTTGTAGCGAGGGGCCCAAAACTGAACACAGTACTCGAGGTGCGGCCTCACCAGAGCTGAGTACAGGGGGACGATCACCTCCCTAGCCCTGCTGGTCACGCTGTTCCTGATACAAGCCAGGATGCCGTTGGCCTTCTTGGCTACCTGAGCACACTGCTGGCTCATATTCAGCCGACTATCCACCATCACTCCCAGGTCCTTCTCTGCCTGGCAGCTCTCCAACCATTCCTCTCCCAGCCTGTAGCTCTGCTTGGGGTTATTGCGCCCCAGGTGCAGGACCCGGCACTTGGCCTTGTTGAACTTCATGCAGTTGACCTCAGCCCATCGGTGCAGCCTATCCAGATCCTCCTGCAGAGCTTTCCTACCCTCGAGCAGATCGACACACGCACCTAACTTGGTGTCATCTGCGAACTTACTGAGGGTGCACTCGATGCCCTCGTCCAGATCATCGATGAAGATATTAAAGAGGACCGGCCCCAGCACCGAGCCCTGGGGGACGCCACTAGTGACTGGCCTCCAACTGGACTTGGCTCCATTCACCACGACTCTTTGGGCCCGGCTATCCAGCCAGTTTCTAACCCAGCGAAGCGTGCGCCAGTCCAAGCCAAGAGCAGCCAGTTTCTTGAGGAGAATGCTGTGGGAGACGGTGTCAAAAGCCTTGCTGAAGTCAAGGTAGACCACATCCACAGCCTTTCCCTCATCCACCCAGCGCGTCACTCTGTCATAGAAGGAGATCAGGTTCGTCAGGCATGACCTGCCTTTCATAAAGCCATGCTGACTGGGCCTGATCGCCTGCTTCCCCTGCAATTGCTGCATGATGACTCTCAGGAGGATCTGCTCCATGAGCTTCCCTGGCACTGAGGTCAAACTGACAGGCCTGTAGTTTCCCGGGTCTGCCCTCCGGCCCTTCTTGTAGATGGGCGTCACGTTTGCTAGCCGCCAGTCAACTGGGACCTCCCCTGATAGCCAGGACTGTTGATAAATGATGGAAAGTGGCTTGGCCAGCTCCTCTGCCAGTTCCCTCAGTACCCTTGGGTGGATCCCATCCGGCCCCATCGACTTGTGCACATCTAAGTGCCGTAGCAGGTCACCAACCAGTTCTTCATGGATAATGAGGGCCACATCCTGCTCCCCATCGCCTTCCACCAGCTCAGGGTACTGAGTATCCAGAGAACATCCGGTATTGCCGCTAAAGACTGAGGCAAAGAAGGCATTGAGCACCTGGAAAAATACAGGACTGTATTTTTAAGAACTACACAAATTCCTTAAGGAGGAGGAATAAAATATACTCTTTCTAAAGAAAGAGAGAATGCTTAAGTTTCTTTAGCTCTACTTACTGTAATTTATGCAAATTATTTATTAAGCTAAATATTTAAAAAAGCCTTTAAACAGCTCATCAGAAGAGGCTATGTAATCACCATCACTCGAAGTCTTAAAAATGATATTGACCGTTCAAAAAAATCCCAAAGACTTTAAACAAACTTTTGGGACAAATGCCAAACTAAAGTACAGCAAGATACAAATTAGGTGTTTGTCCTTTTATCCTTGCATTTTAAGTCACCCTTTTTTAAAATTCTCTTCAAGAATTATGGAAGGTAGAATTGCCGTTTCTGTCCTCAACAGGGTCATGCAGTTCTATACACAGCCACATTCAGGTTGCCTGTCACTGGACTTCAGAAGCTGTCTGAACGCAGCAGACTTTTATACCATTCCCTTCCACTCCTACCTCCCCACCATACACACATTGACTTTAAGTATTCTGGATTTGGCAAGTAGAAGGGACTGGCTTTCATTTTATTATATCATTTTCTCCCTTTGACTACCCTCCAGGTACTGGAGGTTAACCTTAGCTAGAGCAGCACACTGGATGGTGGGGTTGAGTTGGATCTCATCATTGCCCCCAGCTGTTCTCCACATTAACTGGGATGCAAAACTGGTGCAAACTGGACAGAATACTCAGTGCAAGGAGGTCTGTGCATGCATAAGAAAAATCTGTAAACAGCAACACCAATTATGAATTTGAAACGTGTCTGCACAATGGAAGATCAGGAGTGCCAAAGCCAATACAAAGCCAATGGTAAGTGTAAGCAGAAGAAAACTAGGAGAGTACCTAATAAGTTATTGGTAATAATAACAATACTAGACTGAATAGTTACGCTTTGGTTTTATGTGTTTTGTATGAGCAGTCTGTGATGGCTATATACTGAAAAGTAAGGCAAGGTAAAATAAAGGGTAAGCAGAATTCCTGGGTTAGCTAGGGCTTCAGCAAGGGAGAATGATATTGATGTATTGATGTTTCTCCAGACTCATAAAATTTTCACTTTTTTTTTCTTTTTTATAAAATCACAATAAAAGAAAAAAAACCCAAACTTTTCCAAACTTTATCTGCATTGCATACACTAGAAATACAATATGATTTGCCATCAACAGCATAAAAATACAAAACCCAAAGGAAAATGATAATAATAATAAAATATTTATGTATAATGATATGTTGCTAAAACCTGTCTCCATGCAAAACACTGACCCTTGCCCATCGTTAAGTTAAAATGCAAAAATGTATATTAGGTTGACCTGTCATGTCAATGGAATGTTGTACAACACCTTGAATGAAAGATATTCTTATCCTGACAGAAAAAAATAATTATCTTCTCTACTGAACTGATTTTGTGTAAACATTGCCACCAGCTTCCAGTTACATATTCGACTACCAACATTTTTTTCCAGTACAGAGAAGAATACTTTCAGTTAATACCTTTGATCAGTATAGAAACATATATTCCTACAAAGATAACTTCATCACAAAATAACTTTTGACAGTGATGTCACCTACTCTGACACCCTGGAAGTCAGTAATTGAGTTCTAGAATTCCCTGACAAATGAAAGAAAATGTAACCAATATTAAGGTAATTTACTGGCAAGTGGTTTTCATTGTAAGACTAAGGCCTAAAAGCAGAAAAATTTAGCTGTCAGTTGCCAGAGGCTTAAAAACGCACACTTTACAGGGTGTTTTTTTTTTTGGAGGGGGGAAGAGGTAAGGGGTTGTTTTTTGAGGTTGTGTTTTTTGTCTATTTGTTTGCAGTGTTGGGTTTGTTTGTTTGCCCTTTTTTTCAGTATTCACTAGTCAAAGGCATACAAGAATGCTTTATGCTTCTCACTACAGCACATTCTGGTCTGATACTATCATTAGTACAGAAAACTTGCTACACGAGATACTCAAGCTCGCTTTTTTAATTCCTCTAGGCTGGGCTGGCTGGGTTTATTACGCACAGTATGTAAAGGTGTTCTTAAACCAACAGCTAAACACTGTCAGGATGATTCATGTAGGTGATCAATTTGTAGCTTCAAAGATAATTAGTATCATGTAACTACACTTTTATTTCTTTCTTCATTTATATTTTCTGCATTGTTATATTTCCAGTAACAACTGTGATATGTGTTAAATGAATCTCACAAGAGGTTGTTTCTTCAAAGTTACTATAGTTGAGAACCTCTACTCAACAGCAGTTCTGTTCTGTAGGGCTTAGCTATTATGCTTAGAAATAATAACAACAACAACAAAAAACTTAATTCAGTGCTGAATTCTTTTCATTCTTATTTTGTCAACCATATCTAAATTGAATAGTTATTTATAATTACTATTGTAGATTAAGCCAGTTAATATCCTGTCACTACTTTGATTCCAGAACACTGACATTTGTTTTCAGGAATATAGATGTGCATTATTAAGAAGGTTAGAAAAGAGGGACAAGTATTTAAATATAAATCTTTACATTTATGCTGTCTTCTTGTCAATTATTTGAACCTTACCTTTGACAGCCATATTTGGCCTCCAAGGCCTCTTCACCAAATACTACAGCTTTCTACACAAAATGTCATTAAGAGCTGCACTGTAAAAGATTAAATAATAAATCACCATGTTTTAAGTAAAATCTACTCCTAAACTAATATATAAAGTTCTTATTCACTTGAAGAATATAAATCCAGATTTGAAGGGCCCAAGTTCTGTGTACAAGGATTTTTTTTTCTTTTTTTTCAAAAAAAAAAAAAAAAACATGCTAATTGCGTTTCATGGTCAAAAGCCAATTAAACTAAAACATCTGCTCATTATAGTTCTCCAACTCTTATTCTGGAATTATCATAGAGTTTAAGAAATAGTGAAAACAAATAATTGCTATTGAAAGAATGAGTAAGTGGGCGGACAGGAAATAGTGACCAACTAATTAGACTGTTTTAGAAAGCATTTTGATTATCTTGTGTTCATTAAGTTGGTCAAAATTTCAGTTCTTACTAGCCGTCATCTGTCTTGCATTTCTAAAAAATCATCGGAGCATAGTTTACTTCTCTGGTTCATATTTTATTTATTTATTTATTTATTTATTTTAGAACAGCAGGTCATTAAATGAGGATTTCATTATTATTATTATTATTATTATTATTATTATTATTATTATTATTTTCTTTTCAGTGATTTAAGCAGTAACCATTGTTCACTGCCAAGAGATTGCACCACAGGAACTACAAAGACATTTTGGGTTTAGTTAACGGGCCCCAAGTCAGACACATATTTCCTTTAAGAAGCAATCCATTAGAAGACAAGTGTACACAGAGGAAAAACACCTCCTTCATCTCATCGGCATCATAAACACAATCCAAAGCCACTTTTCCCTGTCATTCTAAGCAGGCAATCTACAGAAAGATCCAATACTGTCAGAGGTAGCCCAATCCCAGGGAGCAGTGGTTTTGTGTCCCTAGTGACAAGTAGTGACAAGAGTGACATTTCTACCAGACACAGACACTATGACTCTAAAGAGACAGAGAGCAGCCCCTTTCCCATCACACACACAACCATCACTTGAGTAAACATGAAAGCAGAGACAGTACAATCCTGTTCTTCCTGTCTCATCAAGACCAAAGGCTGCTAGTCAAATCAATATAAAGACACACAATGCAAGTCTTTCTGATAGCTAATCTTGAACTAATTTACCCAGTAACCTACCCTCAGATCCCAGGGGCTGAGGTTTATGGTCACTTTCCCATGACCTACTAAGCAGGTAGTCAGCCTTAAATTTCACTACTGTTCACCACATGTGCACATTCAGAATATAGAGTGCGCCTACATGAAAGATAGAAATCAGATTTAGTAAGACTGTAGCACGGACTGCTGTGCAGTCTGAGCACAGAGAAAAGTGCAGGGCTCAGTCAGGTAAGCATACTGACTGGCAACCAGAACACCCCATAATAATTTCCAAATATTCCCACAATCTCTTTAAAACATCCAACACAGTCCCCAAATTCTTTTCTCTTCTACCTGCATCCCAGTGCCCTATACTATACTCCTTTATGCAGTGAAACCCCTTCATGAGTGACTCTCATCCTGGTGAGATCTTCTTTGGCTGATTTATCATGGTGAGCTTCCCTGGTTCCAGATAGTAACACCCCAGCGATTTTAGTATCTCTGTGCATGTATCTTGTGATATATTGCCTGTTAGAGCTATTTTTGGTTTATGGAGTAAACATCCAACATAAATACGGTTGTAGGCAGGTGTCACGTGCTTGTGGATGAGATGCCTTCAACAGTTTTGCAACTATAAGCAACATTGAGATAATCATTGAGTTAGTTCCTAGACTGAGATTAAAATATTTTTTTTATTTAAACTCTTCTGTTGTGCATGCCTAAAGCCTTACTGTCACTCTCAGTTATTGAAAAATAACAATCTCCATCATGTGCAAAAAGTCAAAGAAACGAGTGATAACATATATGTGTAAAAACTTTCAAAGTGACTAAAGTACTTTTATAGCAGGCAGTACATCTAGAGGACTTTCATGGTTTGGGCTGTCTCCTCCACAAAGTACTTAAGGAATAAAGGGTGCTCTTGCTGTCCGTTTTTCCCAGCTTTGTGACTACACTTGCACCATAGGATCAGCTGCATCCTGTGAATTAAAAATATGCTTCACGAAGAAGGCCTGACTAAAACACTTGTGGGGACTCTTAAATTGAAAGTAAGTTGACCCCCACTTTGAAAATTCTCAACAACCAATTGCCACTTTTTTTTCCCCTCTGAGGACAACATCATAAATAAATTATGATTATCTGTTTTATTAGTAAGACCCTTAGATCTTTTGAACAAGCTTATCGATTTATTCATAATTGCAAACTTTATCAGATGCTTGCATCTTTTATTAGTTTTCAGAAACTGCAGTAAATCTACTCAGTTATATGCCTGAACAACACTCAGTTAAATGCTTGAACAATTGCAAAGTTACTTTCTCATCCTTTTTCATAAATTTAATAGAAAGTATTAAAGTATTCTGTCAAATTACATGATTCATGAATCCTGTACATAAAAGTCACATCAGGTAGGAAGGCAGGAGGATGCAAAGGCCTTGCACTAATTTCTAAATAAATAGCAAAGTTTCTGGAAGGGAAAAGTTAATTTAGCAAATACTGAAGAGAGGTAGAATACACTTTACATTTGTCTTAGAACTGCTATTAAAGCATGGCAACATTCTCCATTATTACTAGACATCTGTTAGCAATTCCAATAGAAAGTAATTAGTTAAAAAAAAAAAAAAGAAAAAAAAAAAAGAAGAAGAAGAAGAATATTCTTTCCTAGGTCATTATATTTATTTAATTACTCTCCATTTGGTCTGATGTTGGTGTCAGTGGAGGGAAATTGTGGCGCTAATTGCCAGTATGTTTTCCAGATTCCAAGAGTACAGCCTTGTCTGACAATAAGTGGAGACAATTCATGCTTAAAGGGCAAAATAATAACCGTTCTCCTTGTGCCAGAAAAGAGGAACTTGAGAACTCTGGGGTGATGACAAAGTGAATTGCACAACTAAAAAACAACATAAAATGGAAAGCGGATTGTGTGAACTCTGGAAGAGAAAGCACGAGGAAAGAGGCGTCTCTGTTGACAAGGAAAGATATTAATTTTCTTGTCAGCTATGCTGTTATTGCAAGTCAGGGAACAACTGTGGAAGGATGAGTAGGTGAAGTATCTAATTGTATTGTGAGTGACTCTGCAAGTAATCATAAGCTGCACTGAGAAACAGTCAATCAAAATCATTGCCTGGAGATTGTTCACCCAAAATATTATATTAGTGAATCTGTAACAGGTCAGTCTGTGCATCGCTGACAATAGTAACTTATAGTATCTTATGACTCAAGTTTGGAACTTCAAGAGAGAGACAGTAAACATATAACTCCCTAAAATACATTCACACAAATAAAATAAAATACCTTAAGGCATTTTTAAACATTTCATACAAATCAAATGTGTGGATTTCTCCTGGTGGCCAAAAAAAACAAACAAACAAACAAACAAACAAACAAAAAAAGCAAGACTTGCTTTAGTCTCACTAAGGAGGTCAGGACAGCAGAGGTCCAGCTTAGGTATAGTGAAAAATTGTAGCAGATGTCTGTGAAATTTAGCCTGTAAAGAGAGAGCTCTGTGTAAAAGATAAATACAAGCCAGTTATAATTCTGAGAGGCTTAGAACAAATGTAACTCATCAACTTCTTCCATCTAGAAGTATAAATAGAAATTTGTTAAAAGCTGTTTACTTTAGTACCAGTACTACAAATTAAATGCTGCAAATACTCTAACAATAACTAAGGCTGTAGCTTAGCAACTAGTTTTATGTGAGACGCTTTCTGCTCATGGATTGAACCTCACTGATGCAATGACCTCAGTGCAAATGAAAACATTTCCAAGATTAAGGTGAGATGAATGTATCAATAAAATAAGTCACAATTTACAACTGCAACTCTGCAACTCAGGAGTCACATGTAAAATATTATATTTTACTCTATCACTGCAACAAATTAAATAGACTTTCAAAACATGGGCCTGTGTATACCTATGGATTTTCTGCCCCAGCGTTTTTTCCACATAAGATGCTGATGAATACCACAGCACTAAGTCAATCTGGATGCTAAAAGAATAAGTTGATGGCACCTGCAACATCAATGCTTACTACTCCAAGCTTAACCAGTGGTCAAAAGATCAAGGCTGATTATGCACATGCTAGGCATAAAAATAACAAAACAAAACAAAAATTGCTATAAATATATGCGAATATATTTGCATGCATACATTGGCATGATGCTGTAATGAGAAATACTGAGAAGGAAGCAGATGATTCCACTCCAAGTGAGTGGAATCATCCCTGGCATTCAGCAGTCTGCATTTTGCTCAGAAAGATTCTAGCAACTACTTCTGGAAAGCACAGAGAAAGAATTTTTCATCCTACACCTAAAAAAGAAGGATTGAGCTATCCCTGGTTTACACCAATAGCCACAAACAGCTCACATCCTGACACTGAAAACTGTGCCATTCCACATGGTCTTAGCCAGTTTCAATTCACTGTGCAGACACAGAAACGGTTTGATAACTAAATTACAAAAATCATATGGATTTCCTACAAGTAATTTCCATTCAAGTTGTAATATGAATTGTCGAAATCATCCAGCTTTGACATAAATCACAGTGAAAGCAAAAAGAGTTCTTTCATCATCCTCACACATGAATCATTATCTCACAGCAGCTTTAGAAAAATTGAACTTCTTTGGACTGAAATACACTTCCCATGCCACATACAAAACCAAAGCATATGGAAGCTTGCCAATTAATTGCATGTAACACATACTACAAAGGGTGACGCAGAATGATGTTGGATAAGAAAGTCTTGCTTGTTGTGACTGTGGGCAAATTAATTTCCTTTGACCTATGTATTACTAAGCATTTCAGACATCCCTGTTGAAAAATACCCTTTAAGAGTCCCCAAAAGTAACTGGGTGTAAAAAAGCTACCTGAGACCAAACCAAGTGAAACATACATCCCCCACAGATCCCAAACATTAAGCTCCAGATTCAGTGCCATAATCAAGTTAATTTTAATTTGTGTCATTTCCTTTATTGCTGACTGGGGAACAGTAAATTTCAAATTGCTCTACTTTGCTTGTATCTCAATTTAATTTGCAAACAAAATCAGAGGAGAAAGGCTGAGTTTGTTTGCTCAGTGAAAAGCCTTATGACAGACAGCATTTTTTTCAGGAAAATATTTATGAGGTACCATTACACACATACCTGACAATGAGTTTTAGAGGAATGCAACAGAAATTATTTCACCCTAGAAATAAACAATGGATCAAAGTTAAGATGCACATACAGCTGTTCCTAAGTTGGTATTTGTTAAAAGTGAGTTCATTTATTTTGGAGACTTATATTTTCCGATGCCCTGGATGTTGTGTACACCCTGGTAATCTGGTAATCATGCCCTCCTCACCTCATCCTAAATTATTTTGCATAAAATCCAAACTGTTTTGTTTTTGTTTTTGTTTCTCTTAAAAAAGAACATAAAGGTCAATGTGACCTACCTGTTTATTATACACTTTGATGTATCAGCATTCAGCACAATAAAATCTGTTCTTTTGACTACACTTCAAGGCATTGCTTATTACTAGCATAATTGCAAATGCGTTCCTTTTAATTCACTAATTGGATGTTACTTCTGACCAGAATTCTAACAAGAAAATTATCAAATAACCTTTTGAATTCATATTTGCTTTTATGCATACATATTTTTGTTGTTTGAAATGTTTTATACCTCCACATGTTGCTCAATTTCTTATGCTTTATTCTCAATGCTTGTATCTAAAGCAGACATCTCTTTTCCCAACTGCATTACATTTTCTAGCACCTCTCTGGGATTCCCAGTCAATTATCCTTAAATTTAAAAATGATTCACTGTAAAACTCTCATTTTTGAGTTAAACTCCGACATTATGAAAATATACTACTGTATTCCTATATTTGATGCTCTTCTTCAGCTGGAACTACAGGTGTCTGAATCGTTGACTGAATTTCACCTGAAAGAACTGAACTAGAGGAAATACTTCATAGTGCACACAGAAAACAGGGATACAAAATTCACACGGTAAAAATAAGATGTATGCTTTGTGTGAACATTACCTTATATTTAAGCAGGAAAAACTTCACACACACCCACAAAACCCACCTGTTCCTTACCCAATTTCAAAGAATAAAAGCACATACCATGAGGAATGTAACAAAATCATCATTCCAATAGTTACATTTGTTATGGCATGCCTGATAGTGTATGAAGATCCCACTCAAAATAAAACTCAGATTTTTCACATGAAAAACTGTTCAAGAACATGGTAAGGCTCCATTGAAAATTGAATATTTTGTCTTTGATGGGGAAAGAGATACCACTCAAAAGTTCATCTCAGATACTCAATGACTTAAATTTTTGCAAAATGCCAGAAACCATAGGATCATAGAATCATTAGGGTTGGAAAAGACCTTCAAGATCATCTGGTCCAATCATCACCCTACTACAAATATGGGTGATATACAAATATCACCCATTAAACCATGTCTGTAAGCACCATGTCCAATCCTTCCTTGAACACCCCCAGGGATGATGGTAAGGCCACCACCTCCCTCAGCAACCCATTCCAAAGCCTGACCACTTTTTCTGAGAAGAAATGTCTCCTGATTTCCAACCTGAACCACCCTTGGTGCAACTTGAGGCCATTCCCTCTAGTCCTGTTAGTAGTCAGGAGAGTAGTGAGGAGAGGCTGACCCCCAGCTCCCCACACCTTCCTTTCAGGTAGCTGTAGAGAGCAATAAGGGCTCTCCTGAGCCTCCTCTTCTCCAGACTAAACAACCCCAGTTCCCTCAGCTGCTCCTTAATAGCACTTGTGTTCCAGGCCCTTCACCAGCTTCGTAGCCCTTCTCTGGACATGTTCCAGGGCCTCTATGTCCTTGTAGTAAGAAGACTGAACACAGTACTTGAGGTGAGGCCTCACCAGAGCACAGGGGAACGACCACCTCCCTGGTCCTGCTGGCTACACTATTCCTGATAAAAGCCAAGATGCCACGGGCACACTGCCAGCTCATGTTCAGGTGAGCATCAATGAACACCCCAGATCCTTTTCCTTTGCACAGCTTTCGAGCCACTCTACCCCAAGCCTGTAGCTCTGCATGGGGTTATTGTGACCAATGTGCAGGACCCAGCACTTAGCCAGATTTGGCTTACATTTACTGCTACTACCAGCCTTTCAAACATCTCTTTAAAAAAATTGTGTATGACTAATCAAAGAAAAAAAGAGCTGGGGGGTAAAAGAAAGAAAGAAAAAAAAAAAGTAATTTCCAGGGATTTTCAAATATCTAGGTGTTACGTTTGACAAGAAAATTTGCAAACATGACTCTACAGTCTTGTTTTTGTTCTACATTTGTTTGTAGAAAATCAATGAGGATTTTTTCATCAATAACCATCCGGATTTTTCAAGCTATTGTTACACAGATAAACTTCTCAGTTATTGAGGAGAACTGATAGATAGAAGCGCACAAGTTAGATGAAATGTGCTGTAACTGCTGCACATGCATACTTCTGTAAATAGTATTTTAGATTTGAAGGAGGTGCGGTACAGGGAACAAAAATATAACAAAATATTAATTTTTCAGAAAATATTCTAATATAAAAACCTGACAATTTTACACATCAGTCTGTCTTTAGAAGAGAAACTTAAAAAATGTCTTTAGGTTTTAAGGCTTAAAATTTATTTTCTCACTTTATATCTCACAAATTGATGTAGGCTAAGTTGATGAACAATAGAATCTTTAAAACAAGCATAGATATACATATTATCATTCTTTTTCTTACCAGAAAATAATGAAAGTTGAGTTTAGACTCACCAAGGCATACGTGGATGACTTTTTTTTTCTTTTTTTTTTTTTTATTTTTTTTTTTTAATTATTTTTTTTTCCCCAGAATATATTAGTTTAAGGAAACTTTCAATATTAGCTAGGACTTACAAGCTCATAATTTCCTGCCAGCCACACAGGGAGGATGCGTTACAATAAAATGACAAACAAAAATCATCTTTGGAAAGTAGAGAAGAAACTTGTGTTAAAAATCCTTTGTCTATTCAAAAATTGGCTGGATATCACCCTGAGCAGCATGATCTAACTTTGAACTCACATCCAACTTCGAGGTTGGCCCTACTGCAAGCAGGAGTTTGGACGGGATGACCTCCTGAGAGACCTTACATCCTGAATTATTCTGATTCTAGACAAAGGAAATAGTATATAGGGAAAAAGAATTTCGGAGCAAAATTAGGGGAGAAAATCCCATCCTTATTGAGCTTTCAAACAGAATCTGACATGAATTTGTAGCAATTTCCAGAAAGAGAAGATTATATACTGTGTGAATAAAAATAGTAATAATAGAAATAATTTTTCAATGGTATTTTTGATACAATGTGGATTTATTAGCATTAAGTTTATCATTTCCTATTATTGGGCTGTTCTCAGCAATGTATGTCTTCTACAAAAAATCAGTTGGCCAAGCTAAATAAATGACCTTCAGGTCATGTGTCCTTGCCTTAGGTGCATTTTTATTTTTACTCATGGCTAGAAGACTTCTGTCAAAATGGTTGATTTAAAACTTTCACACATGGAGAGAGGAAGTAAAGGCCTGTGAAATGGAAATCACTTTGACATCACAAAAACAGAGAAAACTTCCACAAGCTCAAACATCCAGTGATTGCTACTTTAAATTGGTTTACTGAATGTACTGTAGATAGAATAAAAATACAAAAATAAATCCATGAGAACTTGGAACATGGATTAAAAATAAAATAAAAATCATTTAAAATCATTTACATACATCTCAAAGCAGATGTATGTAAAAATTTACTTTCAAGCCTGCAATAATATCTATTAAATCGGCTAAGCTATTAATATTAAGTTAGAAAAAGTTCTATCATTTAGAAACTAGATTTTGGATTGCAACTGCATTAGTCAATATGAGAAAGGCCTGTATTGGTTGAAATGAAAGGAATGTTATTTTAACTGCAGAGAAAATTATCTACTTTGTTACAATGCAAAGAATGGATGCTCATGATCCTCTTGTGTGTTTTAGAAGCAGATGTAATACTGAACCATTTCATTTTTATTCTCTTCAGGTATGGTTTGCAGAAAGCCTGCCAACATGCCACCAACTTGACTTGCAAAAACTCATTCCAAAATGAAATACTGAAGGTAAGTCAGTTTTGTCGGAACCTTTCCATAAAAAATGCTGTTCTTACTCTGCAGCATGTTTGGTATGCTGAAGTTTATTTGGCTCTAGAGTTATATAACTTCTCTTTCCAAATATTACCAGACAAAACTCATAATCTGTGGTTTTAACAGTACTTTTTCAATCACCCCCCAATTATTTATTGAAGGATGTTATCTGTTTCATAAAAGTTCAGATGAACTGTATCCATGAATTGATCCACTTTGAACTGGGAATCCTGTCTCACTTAAATACATTCAATTCAGGGCAACCCAGAAGTATTAAAGTAGTTATTTCAAACTACTAACAAATCATTCCTTTAATGATGTACATGAAAGGAACAAGTACACTGGTTACTCTCCTCTGCTGCTGCTGTCAGAGGACTTTTCAATGGCACCATTTCTCAGATACATGGCCTGCATGTAGGAGAAGAGTAAGAAATAGATGCTATGACACACTTATAAGATATTGTTTATTGGTCTCTTGTGCTTTTTGTAATAGTCAATATTGTTTTTATGCATAGAAAAATAATTTCTGAATTCTTTTTTTGAGGTGGTTATGTTTTGGTGGTTAAAAGTAAAATATCTATCTACTCCATCTTCTGTAGTATAATGAGACTTAATAGGAAAAACACTATAAAAATAGTAATAAATCTGTCACATTTATTATTATTATTATTTTCTGGGACATGTGTTAAGTCAGGTTTTTAAATGGTGTTGTCACAGTCTCAGGACTCTTTCTAGGTCAAATAAGCAACACATGCAAACTCACAGCCACTCTGAGTACATCCTCGTGTTGTGTATTGCTATTTTATCTCTTTCTGAAGGTGTTGCTGGTGCTGTCTGCAGTACTTCCAGACAGCATACAATAGTCTACCAGAAGTGTTTTGGGGGTGAGCATCATTTCCAAACATGTATCAACTATGCTGTTCTTGAGAACAATATCAAGAATAGCTCAGTATTAAAGATTTTTTTCATATATGATTCTGGGGGTGGGGGTATTCAGATCTCAGCTATCACATCTGGAGACACATCACTTTAATTTTATTGATGTTAACTTTCCTAGCTCTTTGATCAGCACATCAAAATATTTGCATGGCCAAGAGATATTATATGTACTTCTTACCACAGAAATGAACAAGAAAACTTTAACAAGAGTTCACTAGCAGAATATGGTAGGCATTTTTCAGGCACCCAGTGACTTTGTTAAGACTATGTTAAGGTATGATCTGATCTGGGTTTTCAGCTGGGTACCAGGTCATGCAGTGATATCGGTCACTCAGGACATAGCTCTGGCAGAATAAACAAATTTAACATCTCCAGCTACGTAAGCTGACCATTCTTTGTTTATTGGAACTTCACCTAAGCTTTCAATTTGCAGATGACTTATTTCATATATGCAATTTATGAACTCTTATTACCATTAAACTAGATTATTTTTGTAACTTTTTCATAATTTTTGATATGAAATATTTTAAATGCATGATTTTAAATGTCTGAAATTAATCTATAATGGAAATTTATACAAAAATTTAGTCTTTCAGCAACATCAGTCTAAATCTTTTACTCTAGCATTAGTATTTAACTTCCACACACAAAATACCTGGGTGCATCTGAAAGGCTTATTACACTGTTAAATACTGTAACCTCCAGAAAAGCTAAAGTTACAAATCCCACACTTTAAAGAGTCTAAAATAGATTAGAACAGAAGCTTATTGCTAAAAGTTGGGGGGGAAAAAAAAAAAAAAAACAAAAACATAACAAAAAAAACAAAACTGGATCATTTGTTTGATTTTTGTTTTTTTTTTTTTTAGAGGAAAACTAACATCATAAATCTAAAGGATAACACACAAGCTTAAGAATGTATAATGATCTCTCCAAACAGCTTAAACGAATGGGTTGCATTCTGAAAATTTCTGTAATTTTTCAAGGCTGTAGAGTGTTTTTGCACAAGAAAGTAACTCTGCAATCTCAGGATTAAAGCGCACTCTAAAATCTATTATAGCCTTAGATCCCCTGCTACTTTTATGAGTTCTCACAGTTCAGAATTACTGTGAGCACTGGCAATGATTATGCTCTTCATAGAATCCTAATTGCTGGAATGATGTAACATCTGTGGCAGACTTAGCTCTGTTTATTAATGACAGTTTGCATTGCGAAAATGTGAGAAGTAAAAATTAACAAAATAACATTAGACATGAACATATGAAATAAATATCACTATTTTCAAGCACATTTTGCCACAAGCCTACCATGCAGAAAGACAATATGAGAGTTCCAGAGAACAAAATGGTATGATTGGCAAGAAATGACATTGTTTTGTGAAAACTTCCACAATTCTTATTTCTCACTGTTATATCTGTTCAAACCGTATTACAAAATGTCTAATATTTCTTTAAATTTTAAGAAGTGTGGCAACTGACCAGAGAAGAGCATAATATACTGAATATTTAACTAATTAATTAG
Organism: Netta rufina; assembly: GCF_964035555.1. Taxonomy (NCBI): domain Eukaryota; kingdom Metazoa; phylum Chordata; class Aves; order Anseriformes; family Anatidae; genus Netta; species Netta rufina. The sequence goes on from NC_140123.1 coordinate 87,233,753, forward strand.
TCACCAAGTTGGAAAGCATACATTTCATCTGATGCCAAGTCAGTTTTTCATTAAGCAAATTTCAAAAAGTAAATTGAAAATTATGTTTAAACTTCAGTACACCAAACCATTGTGATGCTGTGAATGAAACTTAGGTTTTAATTTCAATTGAATAACTGAATTTTTAGTATAGTATTCCATAACATTTTGGTTTAGATATAATCAATGACTTTACTCGAGAGTGTTCAAGTCATGAAAAGTTTTAAGTTTTTAAAATTGTGTTCTATAATATCAATCTTCACATTTCTATGGAGTAGTTGTTTTGTTTCCATTTCAATATAATATGTATCTATCTTGAATTCCCACAGTAAGAAGTTTAAAATGAAGTGGCTTTAATATCGGTACATCAAGGGATGATGATACTAGCTTGCAGCTTAGAGGGAAATGTTCATCACCATGCCTGGTGAACATACAAGCAGGGGGAGGGAAGAGAAAGAGCTCTCACAAGGGATAAAACAGTTTCAATGAAAAAATGCATGCAGGCTGGGAACCAGGAAGAGCTATAGAGCTTCACACATGGATGCAGAGTGATGCACCACTGACATAACTAACATCAGGATCAGCTCGTAGGACTGCAATGCTAGAGTGGGTACAGGCTCTATAGGAAAAACAGGCAGAGAAGGGAATTGAGTTACCTTTTACATGAAGGAGTTGCTCAAAAGTACAGACCTTCTATGGCAATGTGTCTAAGAACTCATGGTGGGAGTTTGTTACAGTTCAACTGGAGAGCGTGAAGTGGATGTAACCTCATTTAATAAATTTGAGAACATCTCCAGGTGATAAGATTTACTTCTTACGAGGGACTTTACATGATCTAATATCCGCTGGAAGGACAACATGGGGGGATGGAAGGAATCCAGAAGGCTTCTGGAATATGTCAAGGACTTCTTAACACAGATATTTGATAGGATAACCATGCTTTCTTGGATATACTGAAAAATAAGGAAGAAATGGTTGCAGGTGTAATCATCAGTGGTAGCCTTGGCTCTAATGGCTATAAAGATAGTGGAATTCAAGATCTTAACAGGAGTGAGGAAGGCAAGCAGCAGAATGAAGACTCTGAACTTAAGGAATGCAGGTTTCAGTTAGTTCAGATATTCTGTAGGGTAACAGCTCTGAAGGGCAAAACAAGGCAAGAAAGTTGACAGGTCTTTTAAGGACTGTTTCCTCCATTCTCAAGCACAATCAAACCCAGTGCTCTTGCAAGTGAGTAGATGGCTCAGGTGCCTGGCTTGGCTGAGTAGGGAACTCAGGAATTCCAACTGAACTAAAGAAAAAAAGAAGCCTCCCTAAGAGGACAATTAAACACTAGACCAACAGGATCAACTTGGTCATGCTGCCCAGAGAAGCTGCAGAATCTCTGCTTTTCAGGAATTCTCAAGACTCAAATGGGCAAAGCCCTGAGTAAGCTAGTGTGAGCTCTTTGTTGACCCTTCTTCAAGCAGAAAGCTGGACAACAGAGACTCCCAAGGTCCCTGCAGTCTGATTGTATCTATGAAACTGCATCTCAAAGTCATTTTTATCACGAACTATTTTCATAGTGCCTTCACTATTTTCAATGCCTCAAAACCATTGTACACACAACCCTTACTGCCTCAGCTGATATTAGGTGAGCTTATACAGCAAGGCTAAATAGGCAAAAATTCTTCTACTTCCTATGACTTTTCTTACAATAGTCTAAGCCTACTTTTGAAACAATTTTAATTGCATTTGATTTCAACATTGCAACATTTATGTGTCCCAGTTTGGGCTGGGTTGGGGCAATTTTCTTCACAGAGCTTCATTTGGTGCAATGTTTTGGATTTGTGATGAAATTAATCTTGCTAACACACCTATGTGGCCAAACAGTGCTTGCACAGAGACAAGGGTTTTTCCATTTTTCAGACTGCCTTGGCAGTGAGGAGGCTGTAGGTGCACACAGACTGGGGTGACACAGCCAAGACAGCTGACCCTGAATACCTGTCTGCTGATGGGAAGTAGTGAGTGAATTCTTTGCTTTGCCTGTGCATGCAGCTTTTGCTTTCCTATTAAACTGCCTTCATCTCAACCCATGAGTTCTCCCACTTTTACCTTTCTGATTCTCTCCTCCATCCCAGTGGAGGGAGTGAGTGAGCAGCTGTGTGTGCCTGCTGGGGTTAAAGCACAACAATATGAAAGCTGTATAGCATAATAACAAGATTAGTGTAAGGGCAAGCAATTCTAAGACTCTTGAGATAATGCAATAGAACTGAGTCTGATTATACTTTTATGACTTTATATCAGCCACCTATGAATTCCAACAGAATTCCTGAATGTTTTTCTAAGCCATAGGAATACGGACATCCCCTTAGACAAAATCTTTATCTTAACCTCTTTTCCACTGAACTCCTTGCAAGGCCAATATTCTCTGTTCATTTTTAATGCTAATCTTCTAGTCTTTAATACTTTTCCATGATATAGCCTTGTTGAATCAGGGATGTCAAAATGCTGTTAAAGCATAAGTAAAATAATGTACCAAGAGGAAACATTACAGCCTACATAAACCGAATAGCAATTTTTGATGTAGATACAGAAAACCAGCACTCGAGGGATAGGAAGTTATCTTGGAAACAATACGCACTCCACCTGATGCTGGAATAGGCTTTGAATCATGGAAGTGACAACAGAACAGCATCCTTGAAAGCGGACTTCAGTATTGGAGGAGAGAGGCAGGCAGGAAAGGTTCTCTTAGGAGAAGGCATTGGAGTGAAGGATCTGAATTTCAGTACTGAAAATGGACCATGGAACAAACCTCCAGAATTTTCTCTAGATCACAGTTGACCAGTGCATACCATTTCTCCATCTGCATTCAGTCTCTCATTGTGAAATCCAGTTTTCAAAAACTCCTCATCAGACTTGAGTAGGTGCCACCCTGGGCTCTACAACACTGGATTACAGTGTTCATTTGCTCTCTGTGTATCAGTTTCTCATGTAACACATCTTCTCTCTAGCCTTTTCCCTAGCCACTTTCCCAAACTCCTTATTAAGCTAATAAAAGCTTTCTTCATCTTCTTTGTGCCTAATCTTCTGAAGAACAACAAAAAGATATTGAAGAGGTCTCAGCTTCTGGAAAAAAATGCACATGGAGTTTTTGCAAAGCTATTCTCTATTACTTCAGGTGTTAAAGCAGTAACAGTACTAATCTAAAATATCTAGAAGAACATCCAGCTCTTGGATTTGCATGATCATCAAAGTCATCAAAATAAGTGGTGAGCTTTTTCTGCGTATGGAGCTTTTCTGACCAGATTTGTAATACTGCACTACAGAAATGCAACTATCCTACCTTATTTTTGCCAGTTTTCCACTGGTCTCATCATTTTCTCCCTTCATAAACAAACTGGTAGCTAGTTAAATGAGACAAACCACCTGGATGACTGTACACACTAGGATTGTGATGATGGTTAGAGGTAGTAAGCAGTGCCAGGTTGCCACCTTCTCAGCTGAGCTCGTTACTACACTCATTTAGCTCCCCATTCCCAGCTTTCAAATCTCACCTGCCCAAGACCTCATACTGCCTTTCCTTCTCTTATGCCAATACCACAGAGCTGTATACGTTCGAGTTTTCAGTTGGTAATCCGCTCATATTTCATACAATCCTTAATACAACTTGCACTTCAACAAGGAACAGCAAAAGCTCTGTAAATTGTTGCATCCCATTTAAAGTTCAGAGCTCCCATATGAGAAAACATGCCACACAAAGGATGTGAAGAGATCACCTGGACATCAAAAACAGAAGGTAGAAAGACAAACTGTTTAAAAGGAATAATTGGACAGAATATGAGAACTTTGTTTATTGCACGTTGTATAGTGAATGTTTAGACAAATTTAAGCCTAACTTCAGGTGTGTTTACTTCAGTGAATTTTAGTTCCTCAGATTTCAGTAAAGCACTGTAATGTTCAATGGAACACAAAAGGCCAGGGAATTTGGCAGCAGCTACACCACACGATAAAGACAGAGGCAGTGATCTAAAACTCTGTAAAAGCGGCTACTGCAGGAAGCTTGCCAATGAACTATATGGCAAAAAAGGAAAACTGTTTTTCACAGATCATTAGTTAGATTGTGCTTTGGCCTGCTGCAAGACAGAACCTGACTGTTATGGGTGTCTTAACTGTTTTCACCTTTTTTTCTTTTTTTCTCCTGCTTTTAACTAGGGATTGTACTACTACTTTTACAGAAAAACTTTCAATAATTGGAGCCTGTATCCCTTATCTATGGAGTGAGAATTCAAATGAGTCTCAAGGCTGCAGTTCAGAGTTCAGCTAGCTAAATGAAGTTCAGATTTCTCAATCTGAACATTTCACAAAACTGAAACCCATGGACAGAAGCATCATGCAAAGTCAGGTGATCTCTTAGGGTTTCTGCTGTAAGATTCTATCTTTTCTAATGCCAAGGTAGTTGACACATATAAATGACATCAATTCAAAGCTAAAATGGGATTTTGCAGAACCCATGGTAAATCTAAACCTAAATGTGTTTCAGCTGATGTAAAATACATCTTCTAAATTCTAAAAAATTTAGACGCTTATCAGGTAGAGAAGAAAAACAACCTGAATTAATTTTTAAGTTTAAGCAAAACCAGATCTAAAGTAAAAAAAAAAAAAAAAAAAAAAAGGTGGCCCTGATTTTTCATTCTACTATACTAGCTGTGTATCATTTTAACTCTCTTGAAGGGACTGTAATGTATATTGGAAAAAAGAAGCATCCCCAAACCATACTGTACATTTTTGTTTGGAATGCTCTACAAGAGAAAACAACAACAACAAAACCATTTTCATTGTATTACATTCAATAAAACACTCTATCAATATTGATAAAGCATTTAGAAATAAAAGAATGGTAAACTTTCTGTTTGCACTCCTCATATTTGGAATGTAAAGACATGCTTTTCTTGCTTTCCTTCTTCAACCTGTGCCAACTCCAAACGCCATCATATGGTGCATATATTTGAAGTGTGCAATGTATCTAGAAAAAACAACACTATCAAGCTGCACACAGACATTACTGCACTCAAAAAAGCTGTATTTTTTAAGGGGGAAAAGTAAGTTTTTTATACGTAAATACAACAAGAAGTATTATTTTAAAAAATGTGTAGTGGGAAATCCCATAGACTTATTTACTTCAGGAACCCATGTGTTATTATCCCACTTATAGTTAATACAATCTCAAACTGAAAAAATCACTACTACCACCACAATATTGGCAGGAGTGGTTATGCTTAAGATTATGCAATACTTCATGTTTCATTAACTAGTTTTTAACTGCTTACACTGCAGCTAATAATCTTCTCCCCCCCCCCCCCCCCTTTTTTTTTCCCCTTCTGTCTGACATTGGTGAGGGTTGTGTGTTTTCCTTTCCTTTGTTTTGTTTATTTGTTAGCTTTAGAGCAAAGGAAGTGTGAAAAAGGCAGAAACAAAATGAGAATTATTCTGCCTAACAGCTTTGCTGGTCTTGAGAAATATCTGGCATATGTTAAAAATGGCTGGTGAGCAGCTCTGCTGTTTCACTGATCTGGAGCAGAGAGATTAGGCAGGAGTGAGTTACAGACTTCTGTAGAGTAAATGGGGCCTTTCACAGACCCATGAAAATCTGTCCCAATTTGCCAAGCAAAAGTTCAAAATTATCATTTTTAAAGCCTTATCAGTGTATTAAAACACACTATCAAGACAAACAGCTACACTTCTCCAAAACTTGTTAAAATTCCAGCTACCAGAGACACAAAGAAACTCAGTGCTTACTGGCTCAAGGCTCCAGGAGCTTAGAAATGCTTTTTCTTACATATTTCTGAATCCCTCCCTGCGCCTCTGAGCCAGACAGAAAAGTCAGAGCAGAAAGCTTGCTTCCCATCTCTCTCCAAACACCACGCAGAACTGAGAAGGAAGCTGCCTCTTTCAACTGCCTGAGTAGAACAAGAATGAAAGTGGTCAAAGAATATGGTGAGATAGGAAATTTGGAAAGAGAGGAAAGAAATGTCTGGCGTTTGAGGGGAAAAACAAAAAACAAAAAATAAAACAAAACAAAACAAAACCAAAACCAAACACACACACAAAAAAAAAAAAAAAAAAAAAAAAAACAACAGAGGAGTCAGTAGATCATGGTTATCCATGGGAAGTCTGGAAAATGGGACTGTAGTACCAGATGGGTACCAATACACAGAGCATCTCACCTAATTGTCTTTTGCTTAACTACTGCAAGTCTGCCATCCCTTATATACAGCCCCATGTTCTCTCCTCCTTTTCACGTATTAAGACTCTAGAAAGACTTCTCCTTTTTTTTTTTTTTTTCCTGTCTTTTCTGTTTGATATTTCCCCTTTGCATTCAAAGCAGAATGTTTACTATTGCACACTGCCAGGGCAGTGATGCAACATACAACCCTAAACTGAATTTATTTTCTACTGAACACCATTTCCCTAATCAGTGAACAGAATGGATCTATTCTTGGCATTCATTTGGCTTCAAAACATGTTACATATTAAACCTGTTTTCCATAGTGTCCTTGTCTGAACTGTTGCTCAGTGTGGAAATCATGTGGCAAATGTGAAATGAAACAATATTCCTACAGAAAGTGCTGCCCCGAAGGATTGGGGGGCAGCACTCCCTCCCTTCTTTTCCTGCACATTATATCATTTAAAACAGGATCCTAAGGGTAACTATTATATGTTCTTGGTCTTTTGGGTACTGAGTTTGAAGAAGTACTGAAAACTCACAATCAAAGAGGCCTTGAACATATTAAGTGCTATGTAATAAAGAAAACCTGTGAACTACCGGGCACTGCTCATTGAGTGATCATCCAAATCAGATCATCATCAGGTCATTCAAAATCAGCAAAAAACTTTTTACGTTTACTTTTCAGTTCTTCAACTGCTCACCTGAAATATGGTCTCTATGCTGAAAATTAAGTACTGCAAGGAAAAAACACTAATAACACTTGTGAATACTAATAGCCTAAAGTGATAAGAACCACAGAAAGACCAAATAGAAATGATTAACTTCATCATTCGAGCATGCTTTGAATACAGTGTAGTAAATAAAGCCTATGGCCACACACAGAACAAAGAGAGACCATGAGAACACAGAACAAAGAGAACCATACAGGCAGCCAGTCATTAAGTGAGCATTATCCCTCCTGTGCACTGAATGAAGTGTAACTCCTAGGTGGGGGTAAAACACAGTACATGACTCTGTAATTAAAGACTGACTCATTGTGCATAAGCATAGGGAGGCCAAAAGAAAGAATATACAAGCAGCTCTAAGTCTCAAATTTCACTACATTATTTATTTATTTATTTTTACAAAAATGTAGAGGAGCAAAAATATTAAGTTGTAAGAATATCTGTCCTATTAAATATCTGTCTCTATTAAAATTGTCTGTTTAAAATCGTTAAGTGTAAGTAATTCAAGACAAGATTACTATGAGTCTACAGAATAAAGATTTTTGTCCATCTCAAGAATTTCCAAATTAAGGTATGTATAGACATAAAAATTATTTCCATGTTAATGGGCTAAACACAGACCTTGTATATTAAATGGTTATTTTTGCCACAAAGGTAGTTCATATTTTCTGGAGGTACTGTAAATTGCTGGGGAGTTTTTTAGCCCTTATGGCACAAACCTAATTAATTTTACCTTTTATAATTATTTATTTTCATATAGTATCTTACGCTATTACAGAAGCATACTAACTTTTCACGTAGAATAAGTGAAATATAGTGTTGTCTGAAATTACAGATTAAACATAGACGCACTTCTGTGATCTACATATTAATTCACTTCCAGGTTGAACAGATTTTTATCCATAGAAACTTCATATCTGCAGAGCCATTTGCACTCTGTTCACTGCAGCTTGTTTACAAAAGGTTCATTAAATTATTTAAGAAGTTATTCTATAGCTTATTCTGTAGAGTTTATGGACTTTGTACCAGATGGTCTTCATTTGTGTAACACCAGTGGTTTTATTTATGAAAAATGTGTGCTATTCATTATATTAAATTGCCTATAGTCATTATGGTCAGCTCCTGAAACTGACTTTTTACTGCGTTATGACTGCTCTCTTGAGATCTTTTCCAGCAGTACCTGCAATTAAAACATCTGTATTTGCGTACATTCTAATTCAAAGCTAAATTCTATTTAGCTATAGCTAAATGCTATAATGTTAGCCAAAGAAAAGAGCACTTAAGAATAACATGTCAGGTTTTTCCTTCCAAATTGCATGTTTTGTTCCATTTATTAGATCCAGTCTAACTTTTCTCAATTTAATCTTAATAGCATTTATTTGTGGGTGCAGAAATGGAGTGGTGGACAAAACATAAAAACAGTACCATGATAAAACACTGTTTGTTGTCTTGTTTCCCACCATAGAGACTGTACATATCTTCAGCTGCTGCCACAATCCATCCCTCTAGTCTTTTTACAGCTGAGAGTAGGGCAGCAGGGACTTGCACTCAGGTCAGTTTGTAATAAAGTATTGTATAAAACACCCAGAGATAGCAAACACAGTACCATGATAACAGGGAATACTCCATGTTTGCTTCAGTGTAAGAGCTTACTGGATCAAGACTGAAAACTCTCCTTAAAAGTAGTCCTGATAGTGCTTTGCATTAAAGGTATCTTGCTGGCTAGGCTGATAGAACCTTCTTTCAAGTATTGTGAGAATCACAAGAGTCAGCCTTTAAGAAGTTAAACGGATATCAAGTGTTCTCATCTCCTTAATTACATGGCAATTATCTATTACCTTTCCCAGAAAAAGACTCTTACATTGATATTAACTGATTTCAATGCTTGGTCTTTTCCAAATATTAGAAAATGTTCAGAATTGCAAAATTTCACTTTACAATCTTGTACAATCTTTAATGCAAGTGTATTAAATCACCAAGTTCTTCTTATATCTTTTTATAAGTATTCTGTAGTACATTAGCAGACTACTAACAGTTTTTCCACAAATCAATTGTCCTCTCAAACAGCTTTGCTACATTTGTTATCAGCAAAGACATGATGAGACAAGAAAGAAAACTGTGTACACATAATAGCTATGTCAGTCTCGTCCATTTGCTTAGTGCATAACGCTTATGACATTACTGGGTTTCTTTGCTATTGAAATGGAACAGCCTAAATGCTAGGCTGTGGCATGACAGAAGCAGCTCATCAGGAAACAACAGTGTTGGAGAAGAAAGCTATTTATAAAAAGATAGAATTATCAGAAACAAGGCGTTAAACAAACAAAGAATTCTGCCCTTCAAAGATATCACACAATTGCAAATACCTTTCTGAGTAATTTAAAAAGACCTTTCATACTAACAGTTTTAGAATCCATCACATTAAGACAAAAATTCATAAAAATTGCTAAAGTATATGGATGCCCCTTAATGTTCAAGCTGGCCAACATTTGCACAATATACCCTCCATTCAACTGTATGGCAGCATATTTGTGTGGGACCACTGAGCTATGCAAACTTTCAAAGAGTCTGCCCTCAAGCTGTTAATGACATTTGTGGACCTCTGTGAATTGGTCCCCATATAACTACTTGGAAAAACAAACAAACAAACAAACAACGTTACTTCTGAAATCTTTTGTTTCTTACATTATATGAAAATTCAAAGCAAACGTTTAACTATAAAAGACATGTTTTAATTACAATAAACATTCATGACCTGAATATACTAATCTTGCCTTTTAAACTGAGCATATTATAGTCCAGTGTGAAAACTATTTAGTGAGATCTTAAAAGTATTAGCAATCTAATTATTTTTAATATCTATGATACTATTAATACTACAAACAACTGCAATGTTAGTGGATTTAATTAACAGTTAAAAATAGGAACAACTGGGAGCAAGACAACATGCTGTTTTTAAAGATGTGCAAACTCTCCTTGTACCTGGAATATTGATGACCCCAATTTGTGCTAGCTCACGGAACAGAAGATAGGTATGAGCCTACTTCATGTTATTAAAAGGATATGAACGAATTTTAAGAGCTTTATTTTCCCTTTCAAACCAATTCAGGATGCAGGCACTAGCATTTGTTCTTACCCTATTGAGCCTGCAATAGGGTAATGGCTTGCCCTTTCTGAAGTCTCATGAGGTGACAGAATAGCTAGATCAAGCCTGGGGTAACAACCTGTGCCACAAGCCCACTCCAAGGAAAACAACATGACTTATACTTCAGTAAAAATCTGAAATTTAGGGCTTTTCTCCACTAACATGACCAAGTGTTTACAAAGGTTTACACTCTAAGATTCTGTGGTTACCAAACTTACATTTGATGACCAATAAATGTGCCAACACAGATAATTTTTGGGGTTGCTCCTATCCCATGCCCTGACAATTTTGATTAAAAGCACATGTGTTACAGGAAAAAAAAAAAAAAAATCTGTAGTATGTTTAGCTGCTGTTCTCCCTGGATGTATTTATGTGTTCCAAGCTGAATCTACCCTAGGGATATTTCAAAAATTAACCCATCCCCTTTGACACTTCATCTCAGCATTTATTTATTTATTTATTTATTTATTTATTTTCTCAGACCATAAGCTATAAAAGAACCATCTTAGCCATTTTATTTTCTGGAAACAGATCAAGAGAAACAGATCCTTCTTTAAATGGAAGAACAAAAAAAGATCTGACGTTTGCCATCTGTACAACATTGCTAAAACTTTCTTCACCCCATCTCTAAGAACCTGTGGAAAACTGGAATCAAAATAGTTTCTGCTGAAGATCTCATTGTCTCTAGCAGGCAATCAGAAAACACCATATTTGCCTCTGGTTGTGCCTTAGCAAATCCTAAGCCTGTCTGCCAAGTTTCAGGGTTTAAAGTGGAGAACATTTTTCATGTGATATAGAATGCGCAGTCACACAGCAAAGTCATTATTACTTATTGCTTTCATGTGTCCCAGTCTTGCAGAAATGACAGCCAGTTTGGACAGGCGGCTCTGCCTTCCTTGTGTGTGATGATACTGATAACAGATGAGTGGGAGGCACACCAGGCTTTTCAAGCTGCCTATCAACATGAGTAAAGACTGTGAGGCCTGCTGATCATTTAGTACGGACGGTCTTTGAAGAGAAATATGCTCTACGCAAATAAGGCAAAAAGTATTTTTTTTAGAATATTTCCCAGATAACTTTTGCATGAAGTGAGGCTTACTAACAAGACTACTTTCCATAATCAACACCCATTTTAAGCAGTTTAGATAATATTTAATGCAATACAGACCTATTGGCTATTCAAATTCTAAGTATCCTAATGTGAAAATCAGAGTCAGCACCACACATTTTAAAACGCAAGGTTGGCAATGTATTGAAAGAAAAAGAAGTTTCACAGTCTTGACTTTTATTTTACTTGAGCCCTTGACTTGGTAAATCACCAATTAATATTAACTTTGTTAGCTTGAAACTGAATTAGATTTGACTGCAGTACATTGCTTCTTTGGCTTCTTCTGTGGTCAATGCAAGCAGTTACTTCTAATGGTGCTAAAGCTCAGATGAAAATGTTAAATATAGGAGTCAATTACAAGGTCATTACTTTTTCTTTTTTTTTTTTTTCCCAAAGTAATGAAAACATAGTACTTCACACAATGTGCAATTGCAGGTTAATGATACAGTCCTACAGAGTAGCTCTGAGCCTTGTTCAATTTTAAATACTGATTTAAACAATTTTAATGTATCATTTAAAGGATTAAATGTTAACAAGAAGTGTTAGTCACAGTTTAAATGTTACAGCAAAGCTACCTGTGATTAAAGAAAAAAATGAAAGGGAAACATTTTTAATGCAAATACTCTAATGAGAAAGTGATCTAAGCAAGTATGAAAACAATACTTGCTAAAACTATTACAAAGGCAGAATGAGAATAAATCTAGTAAAATGCATTTGCCTACTAATTCATCTTGGTATTTCTGCAATAAGAAAGATAATTACCATAAAACAAAAAGAACAATTGGGCAAGTTTACTGGTACCTTCTTTGCAACTATATGTTGCAATACTATATAAAATTAGCCCTCAATAATATTGATTTTAGCAACATTTTTTTCCCCCACTTTCTGACTCTTATTTCCATCATAAAGACCCATACGAGTCCCTTTTTCAGCATCTTCTACAAGCACAAAAAAGACAGTACGATCAGGGAAGGTCAGAGTGATTTTTGACTCTCATGGAATTAAAAACAAAATTTCTTCCACCCCATTATACCATTATTTCCCAAACGGAAAAATACAAGTAACAGTAACTAAAAGGAAAGTATCTGAGTCTCAGTTTTCTGAATAACAGAAAACTATAGACAATAAAAAGACAGAGATGATAAACTGAGAACTTTGCACAAAGACATGAACTTTGCTGTGATTCATATCCTTCAACCTCTGGCTAGAATTTTGAGTGAAAATAGCACAAGAAGATAAAGGATGGGATTCAGGGTCTCTACAAAATGATTTCTGAGGTGTCAATAAGCATTCTTTCACCAAGATCAGGAACAAACTCTGACCTGAGTATTTTATGCAGCATACGTAAAAGATGCTTTCGCTGGGATAAACAAGGGGAAAGATCGTTTACCTACACACTCTGTACTTCAAATCCTTGTTAGGATTCAGAAACCTCAGACAGCAGTGGTAGACAGAGTACTTCTGGACAGGAATAGCATTGCAGAACTTATGTTTTATTATCACCTTCCAGTGATGTCTGTGGACTTACCCAAATATGTGCGTTTCAAAAGGACCCTGTCATGTCTAACAAGATACCAAGCATTCTGGAAACCACTCAAAAGCAAACTGAAGGTCAGCAATGAACTTGTCTTTTATACAGCCCCTCTTGGTGTAGCCTCTGCCATAAGCCTTTCCCCAGCCTAACAAAGGATTTAGGTATCAGGGCACCAACACCCCACAGGTAAGTCCCGGTGTGGCACAGCAATATCACACAAATTCAGACCACTGAGGAAAAGCAAAGAGCATGTCCATAGGAAGATAATAAAGGTAGAAAATTACAGATAGAGTTAGGACTGTTCAGATGGGATTTAGTAACACAAAGCATCAAAAGGGAAAACAGTCTACACAGAAAAATACAGAATCCTACTGGAGGAAGCACATTGGATGCTGGCTGGTGCTGTTCAGGGATAGTCTGGATAGATTGGGTCCAGCTGTCAATGCCACCCATGCCAAGAGAACCAAGAGCAGACTGCAATGAAGCCACAATGAAGACCCATGGGGGCTGACTCTTCCCCTCTGTCAGGCCAAGACACCCCATTATCAGCACTTCTGCTTGGCCTAATAAATCTTGTGTACTAGACAATAAACAATTAGACAAATTGTTTTATGCTTTAAATCTGTGCATATTCTATATGTACAGTCTCTGCATCTGGCAAAAGATGCCTTGAAGGAACCAAAAAGTGTGGCCCCTGCTCACTTTTTTACATAGAAATACCTTATCTAAAACAGAAACCCTCCACGAAGATCCGTCCCTCACCCCCTCAAAGTACCATGCTATAGCATGGTAGTAAAAAACAAAACAAAACAAAACAAACAAACAAAAAAAAAAAACACCTGCAAAACTGATAAGAAACAGGTAAGAAATCTCAGCTAAATACTGGTCACCACCAATCTGGACAATATTTCCAACTTGCCCATCTCCAAGGGCCTAGACAGGAGGGAGATAAGCCTGTCTGAACCTTCATAAAAGCTCCGTTGGATGATGCAATATTAGTTTTATCCCCAGGGAAAAAACAATGGCTGTTTGCCACCACCTGGATTATTGGATGACACACATGCCATGGGGATAGACTTTTACAACTCTGAGAGATTAGAGTGTCAGACAGATGGCTGAGCTAAAGGCAAAATAGTTGTACATGTCATTGTAAACCAACACTGCAAAATAGTTGTAAAATGTTATAGTACTAAGGCTTCTATCCACACATTTTATCTATTCACAAGGAAACATATAATCAGATTTATGAATAAAGCAACAAATGTTTTTTAGTCAAAATTATATCTTACATAAGTCATTACATCTAAGAAGAATCTGATTTTTGCTGCAAGCAATCCTGTAACTTCTATAGTTTCTTTTTGGCCTCCTTTCTAGTCTCTTTGGATTATTTTAGAAACCAATATTTACATCTCCATCCAGGTCACACTTCTGACACATATAGATGACTGAAAGTAGGGCTGGATGCACATTATGATGCAAAGCCCATGCCATCCCTCTAGACTCTCACCATTTTACTTTATTTTTCTTCCTTTGTACCATAAATATTAGGAAGATCTCTGAAAATGTAAAAAACACAAGAAAAACTGCAGTTCAGAAACAGAAGGAAAATGAACATTAATCCTTTGGATGTCTCAATAAATAGTTTCAGTGAACCTGAAAGTTAGAAAAACATAAATTTACTCCTTAATAAACTGAAATTCTGTCTCAAATACTGGAAGCCCAGAGACAGCCCATACCTTTCAGCACTGACAAGAAAAATACATGGTCTAGAACACAATCAGAAATTTGAACAGTTACTGATACCTATTTTTCACTGTTCCCTGTCAGAATTTTTGACTAGTAAATATAAGTTCAGTTTCTCCAGTAGAAGAATGAAATCAGGCTCTGTTGAAAACCACAGTAGAAAATTTTCAAAAAGAACTTTTAAAAAATTCAGGTTTTCCTCTCTTAATGAGTACTTCTATAGACAGTTTAAACAGACTGATGCAATGTGCTTATTTTGTCCTTTGATGCAAAAGCTGCTAAGTTTTTGCTTGAGAAATTTTTTATTTTTACAGTTTTCAATACTACTGTTCTATATATATATCAGCCCTTTTCCCTTTTAAATAGCTAAGCAACACAGTTGGTTTAAAAAATGCTTAATTAACATGCAGTTTCCTCATTTGGGTCAAAACTTCCCGAAATGAATTGATAAGAATTTGGTTCACAGATAGCAAATTTAAAAGTTTTTGTTTGTTTGTTTTTAAACAGCTTTCAACACCCACTTTATTTCTATCAAACACCAGAGGAATCTCTGGGGAAAGCCACCGGGAAAACTCCAGCTAATCTTGCATGAACCGACATGTGCTGAACCCATTTTTGGGTGGTCCTATGCAGAGCCAGGAGCTGGACTCAATGACCCTTGTGTGTCCCTTCCAACTTGGGATATTCTATGAACCCAACGTGTTGCAGCTGACCCAACACCCATGCTGAAGGGGACAGGCCCTCAGGACCACGGCAGCTCCCCCGGCAGCCACCTCAGACTCGGCCCTACGCTTCTGTCGAACACACAGCACTTGGCCATCCTGCCCTGCTGCCACAGAACGTGCCCACACTAACTGCTCCAGCGCAGGTGTACCAGCCAAGGGCTTTACCTATGACAAAGTCTGCTTTAACCACGCTGCAACCACAACTAGCTATCCAGCCAGAATAATAAACATATTTACACCTCACAAGAAATGTAGCTCATGTATGTTTTATCTGAAACCATAGAATCATAGAATAGTTTGGGCTGTAAGGGACCTTAAGGGTCATCTAACTCCAACCCCTTTGCCATAGACAGGACTGTCACCCACTAGATCAGGTTGACCAGGGCTCCATCCAGCCTGGCCTTGAATACCTGCAAGGCAGGTGCATCCAAAACTTCTCTTGGCAACCTGTTCCAGTGCCTCACTGCTCTTACAGTGAATAATTTCCTTCTAATGTCCAGTCTAAATCTATCCTCTTTTAGTTTAAGACCATTCCCCTGTGTGCTATCACTATCTACCTGAGTAAACACAGCATCTCAAGTCATTCCCAGGAGAGGCCACTGTAAAAAGTGTGACCTCCACGCTATGTCTTCACCCATGTCCCAGGAGAGTTTGGCTAACTCTTTCTGGGTCTTTGTTAATCTACTTTATTTTTTGATCATCTACTACATAATTCACTATGTATATAAAACACACTGAACAGAAACAATACATGGCTTTACAGTCTATTTTTCATGTGATCTTCAAAGCTGGAAGGACATTGCAAGGTGGAACTGATTGCCACGGATTAAAAATAGGAGAGAAGTGCCAGGCCACGTATTTGTAGTCTGCTGTTTTTATTTACAGTGACTGAACCATGCCTATAAATAGACCGTGTCTGTTAAGGATTAATACTGATATCATCTATAATGTCAGAAAACATGTCTCCTTGTCATCAGGGCTATGTCACACCCCATCAGCAAGGCCCCCTCGCTGTTCCATCACGTGGAACACCCCTCATGTCGGCAATGTGGTAACCTCTTTCACATGCTTCATGATCCACCCCAGCCCTCCTCACAGGGCAGGCTGCGAGCCCTAGCAACAGTGGCAGTCTATCAGGAAGCACAACTTCCATCACAGAACCCAGTGATGGATGAATATTTTTTGCCCTTCCTAAAATGGCGGGATGGCTGGTGGTGCTGGCAGCAGGCCTGAAGCTGTGCACAAGGCCAGGTGACTGCTCCGCACCCCTGCCCACTCTCCTGCTGAAAGGGGCTGTTGTGGGTTGCTCTTTACTGTAGGAAGCCATCAGAAGCTGTCATGGAAGTGCATGGGCATCGAAAACGACGTATGTGCCTCCTGAAAACTGCTGCTTTTTCAGCCACAACAGGCAGTCCTTTCCCAATATCAAGCCTGCTCTGCCTTTCTGCTGCCATCTTAAGCCAGCATTTCTTAGGCCACAGCCTCGCACAAGTCACGTCTTACCAGTCTCTGGTTGTTCACACTCTTCTCCTGCAGAAACTCATCTTTCTTAAAGCACAGCAAACACTTCAGCTGAAGTCATAACAGTATTGAGCAGAGCAAGCAAATCCCTTCAGAAGTTTTACAGCTAATAGAGAACGTATTTTGAGTAAATGTATATGCATATTTCAGAGAGAGCTCTCAAGACATGGTTAGTGACAGCCTTACTGGTATACATGGTGATGTTGATTCACCCTCCCTTTGTGATACAAGCTGCACACTAAATTGCAAGTCATTCCACACCCCATATTTGCATAGTTAAATTCATGGTTAAGTTCCCAGTTAAAGGTGGTATTTCACATTCACTTCTATTAATTTTATTTATTTCTGACTACTGCTTCAACTGACAAACATAGGTTTCCAAATCTTACTCTACTTTCCAAATTCCTAGTTGCCGTATATTCAGTGGCTTTTAATATTGGTATTCTGTATTCCCCTGTTTGAAACACTGATAAAAATGAAGAAAGCATGCCAGCCTCATTCAATATACTTTTTCTAGTCCATCTGTGCAACACAACTGGGCTAGAAAATAAGTTTTGCATACATATCTTGGTTTCACCTAGCCCATGTTTTTCCAGCTTGCTGAGAAGAACATTATCTGAGACAAAGTCAAACAAGGCACCAAGGTCAATATTTATAACTTCAACTGCAAGTCATATAACAGCATTCATATCCAATTTAAAATTATAATTGGCATTACCATAGTACTTAAGAATCAGTCTTGGACCAGAACCCCCCTGGGCTAAGCAGCATACAAACAGAAGGAGGAAAAAAAAAAAACTGGACAAGTTGTTGACCTACGGATCACACTGCCTGAGTACTAAATAAAGACATGGTATATAAAGATGCATCAGAGCAAAAGGGAAATACAAGACAAGCAGCAATATACCCAATTACTATCACACGAATATCTGAAAAAATATGTTAAAAGAAAAACAAACAAAAACCTCAAATGCCTGAACACTTAAAGATGTTCTTAAGAAGTTATTTAAGAAATAATAATCAAGCACACTTGTAGAAATAAATGTGGAGCCTTTCTGAGGAAAAAAAAGGGGGGGGAGAATACACACACACCCCAACAAGAAAAACAAAAACCAACAGAACAGAAAGAGACTAGAAAATTAACAAGTGGGTAGTAAAATCTGATAGGCAGGAGTTCACTGCTGTTATTTAGAGGCCAGGTAAGGCAAAGTGGAGCTGTAAAGAGCTTTGGGAGCAAAGACCTGCAGTTTATAGTTGATGCAGTCAGAAAGGGGATTCACTAAAAAAATACATAGAGGCTTCAAGAAAAAACATAATTTTGCACAAGAGTGCAATTTTTTCAACTTTGTGGTTTTATTGAAGTTACTGATATCACCTCTCACTGCTTTCATGCTTTTATTCTGATCCTGTATTATGTCTTGTTCTAATTACTATGCTGTCGGGACAGGAATATTGACTGTTTCTATAACTGGCAGAAACAGATATCTGACTTCCTTGTCTTCCTCTGAACACAAAATATCATTTCATCTACCAAAACTCTGTTCCATCTCAAAGAAAGCCAAACCAAAACAGATCTCCTGCTAGGGTTCTCTAGGAGTCTTAGACCTCTCTGATGTCCTGTCATTGCACAGGCTTGGGTCATTAGTGGCGCCTCACTCACCTCCATTTTCTGTGTGTGTTTTACAGAAACACTGGATCCTGCAACAGCACTGTTTTATTAACAGTACTTTGCTTCATAAAGGTGAAGTTTACATATGAACAAGGAACAACATGTGTGGTGTTGTCTTCAGGTTTGAGGTTCAAGTAGGCAGAAGAATATACAGCAGTAAGCACAATGGCAACCCACTTTTTGTTGCCAACGAGAAGATGATGATAATATTTTTTGGGGGGGAAGAACAAAAAAAACCAAAAAGCTTGCAAAGCTGAAATTAAATACAATCAGTGACATTCTTTCCTGTATCAAAACGTCATAACACCAATCTGCAGCTGTAACTGCAAATCTGAGCTAGAAATGCTGGACCGTATTTGGGGAAAATACTTCCTTAGCACAGCATTATTCTTCTTCATTCCAGCTTTAGGCACTCACAAGAAAGAGCTGAAAGTACGGGTCAAATGCCTAAAGACATTTTCATCTGTATAACTTTTCCTTTGTTTCAATGGAGAACACTGCTTAGATATACCAATAATACATGTGATTACTGTACATTAAGTCAGAATAGGTTAGAAAAAATCAGAAACACCAACCACCTTAATATCTTAATATTGTTAGTGAAAGCTGACCTTTTCCAGTATGAATTCAGTCCATGATTTGGTTTCTTATTGTCAATACCCATCCAGTTTCTGTGCTAATCATTAACTGCTACTCATATCATCAACTACAAAAGTGAAATGATGTTATGTGGATCCCAAATACTTATAGTTTAACTTAAATGAAATTAATTTATTAAACACTTTGACTCACGTATCAGATCAATTTGAGACTCATGATTTGACAGTCCATTTCTTTATATACTGAATTTTATAGCTTGGTATTTATTTATTTATTTATTTATTTATTTATTTTATTTTAGGAGTCAGTCTCTTTACATGCAGATAGTTTTATTGTCCATTATTTAGTAATGTGGGTGAGGCAATTTTCCTCATCACTTTGGTGATAACCGCTTTAAAAAAATCACAGAATTTCACAGAATTTCTAGGTTGGAAGAGACCTCAAGATCATCGAGTCCAACCTCTGACCTAACACTAACAGTCCCCACTAAACCATATCCCTAAGCTCTACATCTAAACGTCTTTTAAAGACTTCCAGGGATGGTGACTCCACCACTTCCCTGCCCTGGGCAGCCTGTTCCAATGCCTAACAACCCTTTCGGTAAAGAAGTTCTTCCTAACATCCAGCCTAAAACTCCCCTGGCGCAACTTAAGCCCATTCCCCCTCATCCTGTCACCAGGCATGTGGGAGAATAGACCAACCCCCACCTCGCTACAGCCTCCTTTAAGGTATCTGTAAAGAGCGATAAGATCACCCCTGAGCCTTCTTTTCTCCAGGCTGAACAAGCCCAGCTCCCTCAGCCGCTCCTCGTAGGACTTGTTCTCCAGGCCCCTCACCAGCTTCGTCGCCCTTCTCTGGACCCGCTTGTAGTGGGTTTACATGGCAAGGTTTTGGTAGCAGGGGGCTATAGGGGTGGTTTCTGTGAGAAAGATCTAGAAGCTGCCCCATGTTTGGGAAGGGCCCCATTGTTTTCCAGATCTGAGCCAATAAGCGATGTTTGCGCCTCTGTGAGAGCATATTTAAGACAGGGAAAAAAAACGCTGCGCCAGACAGCAGCCGGGAGAGTCAAGGGAATGAGAAAACAGCCTTGCAGGTGCCAAGGTCAGTGTAGAGGGAGGGGAAGAGGTGCTCCAGGCGCCGGAGCAGAAGTCCCCTGCGGCCTGTGGTGAGGACCATGGTGAAGCAGGATGTCCCCCTGCAGCCCATGGAGTACCACGGTGGAGCAGGGTTCCACGCTGCAGCCTGTGGAGGAGACCACGGTGGAGCAGGTGGCCCTGCACCGACGGAGGCTGCCGCCTGTGGAAGACCCCTGCCGGAGTGGATTCCGGGCCGGACCTGTAGCCCGTGGAGAGGAGCCCACGCAGGAGCAGGTGACCTGGCAGGAGCTGCTGCCCGTAGGGGAGCCAGGTTGGAGCAGTTTTCTCCTGAGGGATGGACCCCGTGGTACGGACCCATATCTGGAGCAGTTCTGAAAGAGCTGCTGCCTGTGGGAAGCCCACGCCGGATCAGTTCATCAAGGACTGCATCCCGTGGGTGGGACCCCACAGCACAGGGGACGAGAGTGACCGAGAAGGAGCGGCAGAGAAGAAGTGCTGTAGACAGACCATAACCCCCATTGCCCCGTTCCCCTGCGCCGCTCGGGGGGAGGAGGTGGAAGAGGGTGGATGGGGGGAAGGTGCTTTTGTTTTTTTTTTTTCCTTTGTTTTCTCACTTCTCTCGCTTGTTAGTAATAGGCAATAAATCTTACTATCTCCTTATGCCGAGTCTGTTTTGCCCGTTACAATAATTATTGAGTGATTTTCTCATCCTTATCTCAATCCTTGAGCCCTTTTCACATATTTTCTCCCCATTCCTCTTTGAGGAGGGGGAGTGAGAGAGCGGCTGTGGTGGAGCTCGGCTGCCCACTCGAGCAGAACCACGACACCGCTCAAGCACCTCGATGTCCTTCTTGTAGCGAGGGGCCCAAAACTGAACACAGTACTCGAGGTGCGGCCTCACCAGAGCCAAGTACAGGGGGACGATCACCTCCCTAGCCCTGCTGGCCACAAATGATAATTCGAAGACCAAAATGTCTTGTTTTCCACAAGAACTTCTATCAGTTGATGTTGTTTTAGTGTATCCATACTTTGTACAGCCATATACATCTAGAATAACATTAGTATTACCATTGCTAGGATTACCAAGTTTTGTGACTCTGGTGACAACCATCTGAACACCTCTTGTCTATTTATGACTGAAGGCAGAGCAGCATGAAAGTTCACATAGCTTTTATGGATGTGATGCATGTCTTTACTAATGATACTATGTGAACATATTGTCTGCTTTCTGAAAACAAGTTTGGAGTTTGCTAGAGTGTCTTTTAGGCTCTCAAAGCATAACAACAGGGGAATGTTTACATTATATACTCAAGTAATAGTTTGTGTGTATGCACACATATGTACATACACAGAACTGGCTGTCTCAGTTCTATCAGTTCTAGATACCAAGAAAAAAATACAACTGGCATTTAATTTCAGGTAATTGAATTTCAGGAACGATAAGCAACATCTCTAACTTAACTAAAACTAGACATCCCAAGCTGCATTTTTTCCCGCATTACAGCTTGCCTTGATAGACCCTTGTCAATGGGGCACAATGCAACCCTTGTCAATGGAGCACAGCTATTGTGATGGTGACTGCAGTATCCTCTCACCTTTATACATGGTGGAGAATATATAGTCCTCAACCAGGCACCCAGAGCTTGAAGAAAAATAACACCAATGTCCCTAAACATATCTCAAATAACCAATTTCTTAAGAATTCCATGCCACACCAATTTATTTTGATTTGCCACTTTTGTGGAAAAAACTATTCTGTTTTTTCAGATTCACTGTACTCAGATTCATTTTAAAGTCCAGGCCAATTTAAAAACAAATGCAAGATTTGTCCTAGAAAAGCAAAGATCATTTGAGATCTATTACAAAATGGAAACAGACCTAAAAAGTCACACAAAAGAGTAAAACATTAGGTTATGCTTAATGCCAAGGCTTCTTCTCAACTTCTCCAATTTTTCAACTATGGTTTTATCATAGGCAAAATCAGTATCAAAATGACAAACATTGTACATGTGAGAAAGAACAAAATTTGAGAGATCTAACTAAAAGGAACACAAGTGAAAAATCCATGTTAAATAGTTTAATGCACTTTTAAATCCTAATCCAACAAATAAACACATATTCTGACTCCTACTAGAAAACAAAAACTCATATAAAGCAAGTACAATTACAGGGTTGCAGGGCTGAAAACCTGGTATAATCAAGTTATACTCAGTCTCATTTATTTTTCCCCTTCTTCATGGATTTTTTTTTTTTTTTTTAATCCTCCTTTTAGGTAAAATAAATTAATCTAGGAACTTTCTTGAAAATTCAAATATGGATGATAGGTCTTTTTCTACCCTGTAATTACATTTCATTTTTTCTACCCTGTAATTATATTTCATTTATAAAGAAAGCCTTCCTTTTCATCAGGTAACTATGATGCAAGATCATAATATGTTTTGGTACTCTGAAGTATGTCAAGCATCTTGAGATTATTTGACACAGACTAGTCTGCCTAAAAGCAAACCATAACATTATGAAATGTTAAGCCATGCCACTTTTCCTTCTTTAAAAAGAAAACTTTCCATGTTGTGCTATGACCATTTGGATTCATTGACTCTACAGAGAGAAAAAGAAAACATTTTAAACTACATTGTGGGAGAAGCTAATAATTACATGGACTATTTTCCACAGTTGAATTTAAGAGCTTCATATGCAGTTCATATATTCTACCCAATGCATCAGTTACAGAGCTGACCACATATGCAATACCTTCATTCTTTTCTGATATTTTCACAGTATAATTTAATAATAGGTTATAAGCTTTTAAAATAGCATAAAATTTTATATGCTTACATTGTTAAATTGTGATTACTTTCCCCAGAAGACCCACCATCATTTAGTTGATAAGATACGTAGCAATGACTAACATTTTTCAGTTTAGATGAAGCATGTGATACTATATTGAATTAAAATACTAATATTTAGTGAAACATTTGTATAAAACAAATATAATTTTATACTACTTATGCATTCCTTCCGTTTACAATTAAATGCAAATTAATGAATGCACAAGATCATAATCTGCTACCAGTATATTCATTAGTAATACAAGCAATAAGATTATTACAAAATAATACATTCTTCACTGAGAGTTAGCAACAGAAGATTATTTCCTTGTATTGCCACAGTTATCATAAGCATTCGGATGAACCAATTCTACACCACCCTCCAGAGTAATACATTAATCTCTCTCCTCTGTTTCTATACAGGAATTTTAGGAAGACAGACTTGCTAATTTCTGCAATACTTTGCCAAAGTTTCACATCCAGTACTGGATGGCACGAATATCACCATGTTTGTATTACAGTCATACCTAATAAAGCCTAATCAAAGTTAGGTGCCTGTTGTGTTTGGCACTGTATACACAACTACAAGATGTACTACAAGCAGTCACTGCAGTGCCCTGTTGCAGAAGAACGTGGGCATAGTTGTGTGGTGCTGTACAGAGCCCCACAACTGGTTTAACTGCATATGAATCAGTTATGCAGCCTCAGTGGTATACCTGTGGTTATACCTGTGGTTTAACCAACTCCTGCTCAGAGTTCTCCCTGCTGTGCCCCTGATCAGTTCCTCAGAATTCATACTTGCCTTTTCATCTAGGGAAGCAAGGAGACATATTCCTAGAAAGGAAAGTACATTCACACAGATTCATTATGATTTGTCTTTCTACACCAAAGGAGACCTGCACTGCATACCAAGACAGACCCACTCTTCCCAGTCAGGTGTTGTTCTCTGATCTTCTCCTCCCAGAAAAAAATAAAAAAGGAAATAGAAAATCATGACAGGAAGCTTAATCGCAAAAAGGACAATTCACCAGAAGTAGAAGACAACCAATGAGCTAAAAATATCTAACTTGTATGTAGGCCTAAGTGACCTAGATAAATTGAGGAGAATATTGCAGCTAAATGAAAGGGGGTAGAAAGCTATTAAATATGTTTCTCTTCTTTAGAGATAAAGGAAAAACATAAAGAGGGTACATTTTTCTATTAAGGCTCATGGTTTCTATTATTTTGTTCATAGTCTTACAGAACTGGGAAACATAAGATTTAAAAGATACTTGTAACCTGTTTGACCTTCTCCATATACTTTTCCTGTCAGCCCACAAACTGAATACATCTTCAATCAACCAGAAAAACACAAGGGAAAAAACAAAGCTTGTTTAATACTAGTCTTCTCCCTTTAGCTAATGGGCAAATCTAACCAAATAGCTTAGCATGGCGTAGAAGGTCACTGAATATCACTTAGGGTTCTGAAATGTTGAGGTTTTCAAGTGTATTTTCACTATTTCCTGGCAAGTTAGAAAAAACATCTGCTGTAGTAACAAAGACAACATAGTAGCCACAGTGTTCAATATTCAAGCAATTTTTAAAAATCACATTGAATAGGATTTTTAAATCGAAAAGACAAAATTAATTTCCAAGTGATCACCTCACCATCCTAGATTCTCAGGGATGACAATGTTTGGTGCATTTTTTTGTAAGGATAATACTTTCTGCTTTGAGGGTTTACTTTTTTTTTTTTCTTCCTCCAAGTTTAAGTAAGCATTTAATAATTGGGGATATTTAATCAAAGATTACACAATAGAGCTCCAAATCATGTAATAAGCATATTCTGGTACTGACTTTTGAATGGAAATATTAAATCCATTTTGAATATGCTCTGGTATGCAAGTAGAGACCATTTTGGATTTCACGCTTAACTCTACAGTATTTAGAGAATGAAAAGTAAAAAAGAAAACTGAATTAATTGCTTAATGCAAGCTCAAGGACACCTCTTTTTTTTTTTTTTTTTTTTTTTCTTTCTCTATCCTGAATCTCAGCAACCTCATTTTCCGGATTTCCATCATTATAATATTTGTTTATCATTCTTATGTGATCAGAACAGGGGAATGGCTTGTTTAAATTTCTGAGTAGTATTTTCCAGATTTTTAGTACTGTATCAGCTCTACCATTTCTTGACAATAATGAACCCTATCCGCAACTTCAGACTTTTGCTTAGATACAGCTAGGCTTTCCCCAGTCTAAACTTTGAGGAGTCTGCTTCATCTGGCACAATAAACTCAAGCTCCACTCCCAGTCCTGTGGCCCTTCTCAGTTTGAGCCTGAATCAAAACAGAGACTTCCATTGCAGAATTTCTCCTTAAATTTCTGCCAAAGGATATGATGGGGTGAATATGTTTGATGTGGATAGAAGAGTGGGGAGACTACAGAATGGAAGATATGATCCAGGCCTTCTTGTGGGCTGCACTTGGAGCTCGGCCAAGTGAAGGGGATAAATAACCACAGACCACTTCCTGAGCCAGGCTCTTTGTAGCTGGACTTTATGTAAAGATAAAGGCATCTGGCCGTTGTGTGCCTACTCCAGGCCCTGCATTCATTCCTGCCTCCCAGCATGCTGAATTTCCTCACCCACCCAGAAGTGAGTTGTGGTGTGTTCATTGCTCTGTAACAGCTGGAGTCAGCCTAGCCTCCAGCTTTTGGATTACTATTTCCATGCCTAGGAGGGCCATTTTTATGTTATGCTAAATATAGTGTCATTAATATCTCACTGTGGGAAGAGATCCTCATTTCCTGGGGAAAAAAAATCTTGAATATTCTAATGCATAATTAGCATAAAATTATTGTAAGTGGGTAAAATAAGAACTGCTATTTTGGGCAAACCAAGGGCTCTTCTAAGTTCATCCATCTCTGCTGGTGGCCAGCACAGAAACCTTAAGAAAAAAAAAAAAAAAAAGAAGAAGAAGAATAGGACAAGCATTAAATCATATATTGTTTCAGAATAATGCCCTAATTTCAGTGAGATTACAGTTAGGGATTTCCTAAACTCTATAATGTTCAGAATATTCAAGATGGAGTTACACTTCATGCTGATATCATTTGAAAGATCAGAAGCTAAATGAACGAGGTTTTTTGACCTTCATAGGGCAAGATATGAGACTAATTGTAGACTGCTCTGGGTAGTAACACATCATTTAGGATATATAATATGCAGAAAGGCAAAAACAACATAAGTGTTATCTGTTTTTGTGTGTGTTTTTTTTTCTTCTTCTTCTTCTTCTTCTTTTAAACAGGTACTGATTGTCATTTGCCTTTTAATCACGTAGCCACTCAGTATCATGTAAACAACCAAAGGCTTGCAGAAGGCCTGCTGTCTGACCTGAATGATTCTGAATCATCAGTAGTTCTGCCATATCACTTTACCAGATAATTGTCATCCCAACACAGATTTGCATGCACCTCCACTGCTAACCTTTCTCCATTGTGCAAGCCGACTTCATTTCTATCCTTTGTTTTCTGTCTTACAGCAAAGAGCTTTTTGAAACACAAGGTCTTTTCCATTTCATCTTTTCAAGAGGAAAATATAATATTTACAGATACTCACTTTTTTTCTGTATCACTTGCATGTATGTATTAGTATGGACTCCTTTGAAGAATTAATGCAATTGTGAAATGTGTCTAAATTTGCACCATTACTGC
The DNA here is from genome assembly GCF_964035555.1 of Netta rufina. NCBI lineage: Eukaryota > Metazoa > Chordata > Aves > Anseriformes > Anatidae > Netta > Netta rufina. The sequence continues at coordinate 87,260,361 of NC_140123.1, forward strand.
CACATCTAGAAACAGTTGTTTATAGCTCCCCAAGTGCATATGAGCATCAATAACACTCTCAATTTTTTGGTTACTAGGTTTAAATAAGCCACAGATTGCAAACAAAATTAACGGCTTAGTTCTATACATGTTTCCTTGGATTCACTTTTTGCTGCGATTTTGTACTTCTATTCCTTTTAGAAGTGACTTCTAATGCCACTGAACTTAAGACAGATCCTCAGAATCATGCTGTGCAAAGAAATGTACTAATGAAGGAAGCTTCCTTATCTCCTCCAGAGCAAGAAAATGTAGAAAAAGTTTAGCTACTAACCTGTGACCTTCCCTTACCACCTCAATTTTTCCCCAGACAATCATGCAAACCATAGCTTTCATATGAGTGGTCCACCACTACCAACAAAAAGCAACTGTTAGCCTTTAAGGTGATTTAACATATTACCTGAGGGAAAACAATAAAAATGAATAAAAACATGGCAAGATGAACGAGGAAATATCCAACTGGGGGATCTATGTGATGCCACGTGAGACCAGAGATCACCAAAGTAAGGACTAACCATAGCAGACCTAGAGGAGATCATGAGTAGGGCCAGACACCAATGTGATAAGCTATGTGTGTGGAGCCAGGTCCAACTTGGTAAGAGTGCATGTTGGGATCACCTGCACTCACCCACCACTACCAGCAGCGTGGGCACCATCACTCTGTCACCTGCTGAGCCACATGGGAGGCCATGATTGTCAGCTGCCACTGATGGCTTAAAAGGTGGTGGGTTGTGTGGCCAGTTACACAAATGAGTCAGTATGATTCATGTGTGCATGACTGAAAAAGGCTGATCATCTAGTAGCCTGCTATTGACTCCCCGGCATGTTTCCTGCAAGTGAGGTATTAGAAAATGCTGGTTTTACTAATTTTTAAGTTCTTAGCATAGAAGTTTTCCCCCAAAAATAGTAATGAAGCATTAAAAAAAAATCTTATTTTAAACTCTCTTACTAACTGCAACTATCCAGAGACAGTCTTTTTCTGTTTTACTTATCTAGATATAATTTTCACTTTATGAAGAATGTCTTTTTATTTTTAACTGCCTCAAGGACATGCAGCATTTACTCCTAACTCTTATCAGACCTAAATATAGCTTTTAATACAGTATATAAGAGTAATATTTAGTATTTATATGGAAAAGACACAGGTAAGAATACAAACACTCATTTATTCTATATCAATAATTATATATCAATAATTATGGCACTGGTCAACTTGCATCTAAGCTGAAGCTTAAAGATCACAACATATCAAAAAAGAGATGTACTGTCCCTTATGCAAAAATACTAGAAGAAATTTATTGAAAGCTGTTTCATTATTCAAAAGCATATGCAATGGTAAAAAGCCACATCTGATAACCTTATATAAAGATATTTTATATTTTTTAAGATGATTTCCAAATGTCTTCTCTAAACACTTAATTTCAATAGAACCAATGCTAAGTACTTGAGGACACTAAAAGTATCCTATTTTTAACTTAGCTGTGTGTGCCTGCCACTATTACCAGGAAGTAAATGTGATGGGTTTAAACTGGCAAATCAATCAAACACACTAGGAAAAGAGAATAGAAAAGAAAAATGGCTATTCTGTGTAATAACACCTGTCATGTAGATCTTTGAAAAAATTGAAAGTATTATCAAAGTCAGTCATGTGAATATCAATATTTAATTGGACTGGGATACTGAAACAAGAAAAAAAAGATTTACAAATCAGGTAACCTTTCCAGAGCTGGAAAAAAAAAAAATTTTTTTTTTTTTTTAAATGCCTAATTCTCTAAGCACAGACTTAATAGGGCACCTGCATCAATTTTACCACTGCTGCTGAGAAATAACTTGCACAGAAAGACTGCTCAAGGTCACAGTCTTTCCCTTTCAAAAGGGCCCATACATATATATGATCAGAGAAAGAACAGAGTAAAGCAGCTATAACAGTTACACATAGTCTTGAGGTGCTGGGCTGGAAACACCACCAAGATCTGACTGAGCACCTTGAGATGTAAAAATAAATATACAAGGTCTTGTGCAAATAAAATTATTTGCAACTATGTACAAATAACATTATTATTTCTAATAATGTCCTTCTACCATAGGAACATCTTTTATAGTATCATCTTCTATGTTTTCATGACACAGTAGGACCTAAAATACAGGCAAATGGTATAAAGAAATTAACCACAGTAAAAGTTGAGTTTGATGAAGGTATAAAATCATGTCCATCAGTATATCCTTTGAAGGTATAAAAATTCTTTGTGCACAACACAGGTATTCAAAGCATAATAAAGAAAGCAGTACACAAAAATATAAGTACCTACAGAACTGAGAGCCATCTAATCACCACCAGCATTGAAACATCACAATCCAAAAATGCACTCTATAACATGAACGCAGTCTGTCTAAAACTGAGTATTTTGAGGTTTGGGGAGTTTTGCTAAGACATTCTTACTGAAAAATATTTCACGTGTACAAACATAGGAGGAGTGGCCAAACTTCCTGATTTCAAAGCCAGCCCCTTGAAAGAAGTGAGACTGGCTGAGAGCCACAAGATAGACTTAGGACCTCAGGCAGAAGTTTTAAGAATGATACACAGCAGCAGGGAGGGCAGTGGCTCACCAGAGGTCCCACCTGGGGGCTACAGCACGCAGCCGGGCTGGTAGTTGACAAACTAACCCCTGACTTTCGGCCTCACTGACTAGCATGCCGTGACACTGAGACAAAGAGGTATGCTGGATAGGTGTCCCACTCCTAAGTGTACGTGCTTGTACCTTCTCTTTTCCCCTCTCCATTGAATGTGATGCATGTTTTGCAGATAGGAGGAATGGTTTGTACGATTTGCTTGAGCTTCCATGTATTTACATAATATAAAGTAAGTGGTTTCAAACAAAATGTTGTTTTCTCATGTTTTTATTTTTGAACTTTCAGCATGAGTATAAATTCACTAAAGCCTTATTTGCCTGTATGAAGAGTTTTGCTTTGGAGGTTTTGAAGATGATTAGATGTAATGGTAATGAATTCTGAGCACGGAAATGATGATGTCTACTGCCAGCAACAATCATGCAAATTTGTAAATGTTTACAAATTTGCAAGCAAGACATATGCACCACTGAGACCAATATTGTAGTGCTATATTTAGCTTGCTCCTCCCACCCCAAGATACTTACACAATAACTTCAAGAGAACAGCTTTCTATTTAATTTTATTTAGATGAATACTTTTGACTTAGAGTAAGTGCAGTAAAAATATATGAGGATTTGAATAACAGACTATGAGGTGCAAGTTCAGATCTGAGCAGGAAAACAGTGGATTTAACATGAGTATTTTCTTCTCCGGTAAGATATATTAGAAATGAAAGTCCAGTGCCCTCTATTGCTAACAGTAGCGATTGCTTTGCTTGCTTTGGCATGTTTGATGCATCTGAGGGAACCTTTGTTATTCTGCAAGAATGGCTACAAAAACAAGAATGCAAAAACAAAAGATTTTAACATAATAGAAGTGTATATATTTTAGTCAAGCTTCCTAATTCCACTAATCTCTGAAGTTTCAAATTAAATGTCAGGCATACTACATTATTCTAGAAATGTTTAATATGTAGTCTGTATTCATTCAGACGTTTCTAATGGTGAAAATGTGTGGTCAGGCAAATGCTTATTGTTTAAGATAATTTGCTTTCATGTGTTTTGTGGAAGGGAAGTCACCTACAGTGGAAAACATATTTTAAGCCTTAAAATTTGATTCCAAAAAGAAACACACCCTTTATATGTGCAAATAAAAGATACCAAGAATATTACATCATTTTCAGTGGCTAGGCTGTAGCAGTGACAGCTCTAATGCTTTCTAACTGCTGGAGATTTCCCCACTTCAGGCTGCTGTCTAGAAGCACAGGGTGGCCGTGGTGCCGTGCCTGGAGCTTGCATGGCCACCACCAGGGTTAGGCTCTGAGGTGGACATAAAGCTCTGCTGGAGACAGACCCCACACCACATAAGGAAGAGCTGCTCCTGAACTGTAGCTAGTTTTGAATTTAAGCATGTGAAGGGAAAGCAGAGAAAAACATGTCCCTGCTTGTGCAGTCAAGGGAGCAGAGCTGCTCCGAGCTTGCAAGCAAAGGGTCCGCTGAGAGACATGGCGAGTAACCACGCTCCCTGAGCCTGCCGAAAGACCCACAGATAATAGAGTGGAAGGAGAAGTTTCACTTCTCATCAAAGTGAAAACAATCTGCTCTCCAAGAGCTGTCTTGTTTAATTGTGGTCATTTAGATGTTTTGGGGAAAAAAAGCAAGCAAAGGTGTAGTCTCCTGGCAAAGGGAGAATGTTACAGTAGAAAAACGTTTGAGAACCCCATCCCTTCCCACACACGTAGCAACACCTCCATTGTTTGAACACCAGCTTTTTAAAAATAAGAAAACACAACCATGAACAATACAGAGAGTCCCATTAGTCTTTTGTTTACTTCAAATATCTGTTGTTGAGCCTTTGAAGCATAACCAAATACATTTTTGTACCTTCTGGGTTTTCAGTGCAAGGGACTGGTACTGACAGTTTTAAAGGCATCTCCAGCTGAGTGACTGCCGCAGTGGGTCATGCAGCTTGCACTTCTGATGTTGAAATAGAGAAGACCTCCCTCTTAAACAGTGCTTTGTTCTTGTCATGTTGCATTGAGACACCAAGCAATTTCTGGTGTTCCTTGCTTTCAGAGTAAATGCAAAGGGATTCATCCTGTATTTTATTCCCTGACAGCATCCAAGCCTCTACATTGGGCACCTAACAGGAAGTTTACTATAAAAAATAGCAAATAATTCTGAGCCTGTGCTTTGCCTGACACTTGTGTATTCTGGAGACATCCAAAAAAAGGAAAATAATTTAACACTTCACAATGCAAATCTGCTTTCTATACTGGGTTTGAACAACATTTAGCTTCGAAAAAAAGATGAAAAGCTATTGCTTTAATAACACAGAATAGACACGATGGACCTTTGGTGTGCTCTTGCAAGACGTATTATAAAAAGATTATTGGCATAAGGAAGCCTGGTATTTTATAATAATATGTATCCCAAGGGTAGTGTTGATCACACAGCTGAAAAGAAAAGTTAAGCACTATTAATCTTCAATGAGAGTTCTGGTTATTTGCCACAATGTAGAAGAGGAAAGTCATTTGGCTTCCACCTTAGTAAACTACTCTTACTCATCACCTTCACCGTGAGAAGCATCTTAAAAGGCTATCAACAGAGAACAAAACTGAACAGACTAATTAGGTATTTAGGATAGATGAATATCAATCTTGCTGTCTTACCAATAACAAATAATATGAATTTTAAGTTTTCTGGACTTACTACAAACATGATGCAATTTTAAATCTGTACAATTTTCTGACAGTTTTCTGCAGGTATTACCAATGCTTAGTTTATGATTCAGCTGACATCTACAGTATCCACTTTTAGTATGCTGCCATTAAAGATTTGATCAGGGTTTCACCACAGATGCAATATCAGGGTTTTACTAATAGTCCATCTTTGTTTGTCCTGGAATTTTTGATTAATAACAGGTGAATATATAAAATGATGCCTGAATTTATCTTACATGGGATATCCAATATTCCTTGACATTTATCTCCAAATCTGTGCTCCTTTGTTGAATAGAGCATAACTTTGTTTATTGGTGAAATTCAGCATAATGCTACTGACCCAAATCAGGAAATGGATATGAGCACAAACCCAAAAGCTTTTAAAGCAATCCATATTATGAATATGCAGTAAAATTAAAACACATTCTACTTCGTGTCTTGAGAAACACAACATTTCTCAATAAGACTTTTACCTCAACTTAAAAGAGCAAGCGGTTTTTTGTTTGTTTGTTTGTTTTTTTAAATTTGTAATTGAGAATGAATGCAATTGAGACTAGCTTGCATTTGTTAAAATATGTAAATAAGTAAATACAGAGTGGTCAGATACCTCCTGACTCTTTTAATTCTGCGTGAACAGAGTATCAGGCAATGTGGGAAGAGCTCACTCTGGTTTCTGTGATTTAGCTGAGCAACTTTCAAAGGCTGGATGAATTAGGCAGATTGAGGGGACATCTACACTGCAGTGTAGATATATATAGATATAGATATATAATATATATAATGCAGTGAACTAGTGGTTCAACACACTGTATAAATAATTAGCTAGATGCAAATGTTTTTGGCTGGGAATGACTGCAGGCTAATACATGGCAAAATGGAGCTAGGAAAGTTTTATTCACCCTCTTTCTCCCATAGGCTTTTGTGTGGGAAATAAATGCTTGTAAATCGCTTGTAAAACCACAGCACTCTGAATTAACTTTTCAGAAATTCTCTACAATGATATTGAAGTTCATGCTGCAAAGGCAACGGTGATGCACTAGTTAGAAATCAATTCTAAAAACTGAAATCCAACACCACCTGCATACCCTAATGATTACTCTTATATGCGAAAATTATGGATCTTCTTTCCCAGTCCCCTCCTAGAAGTGCATATGTGACTACTGTTCTGCTTCTAGAAAATACAATGTGCCAATAGATATCAATGAAGCTTGAGCACACCAATATGAACCCCTAAATAAAAGATTTAATTTTAATTTTCCTACTGCTAACTCACCCATCGAAGCAGCTGCAGGTTAATCATCAAGATAGCAGTTTGCACAGGATAAGCAGTGAACCTTCTAAACCTCTTTTTTGTTTGTTTGATTGTTTTTGTTTGTTATTCATTGCAGCACCCTTCCAGCTCCTTTTCATGATTATTAATTGTAGTCCAAAAATGTGGCTTAGGTGATGAATTTAAACTGAAGTTTGGAGTAGATTAGCCACAGTGGCTAGCATATTTTCACATAAATTACAGATGAAACTATGCTCTTTCCCACCAGACTACTCTATTCTCTTCTTCAACAGACTGCTTCCAACCCTGCGTCTCTTTGAGTTCACTTTGTCACAAGCGTCTTTTTTTATTTGTTTTAATTTGATGTCATTTGGAATGATAACAAAGAAAACTGGGTAGGTGTGTAAGCAAAATCAGCAGTGCAAATTTCTCTATCAGATGTCAGAATAACATAAGTTCAGTCTCTCTGTACCTTAAATATTTGACATACTTCCTCAAAAAGTCAGTAAACATTTAATTTGTGCCAGTCATTTTCATTATGTGATATGTAGAGGGCATTTAAGCTACAATCTCAAGAAACCACTTGAGTGAACAGGAGTCTTGAATAACTTCAGGTTGTCCATGAACTCAAGAGCAGAGGAAGAACTGTGACTGACCCTTACCTCGTATCATATAATCCACATATGAACACTGGGTAATTAGGAGAGTATTTTGACTGCTATGTGGTTTGACTAACATTGAGTACCCTTCTCAGCTTGTGCTACCCCTGCATAAACCATCTAGCTAATATTCAAACAACTTAATGAGCAAAAAGCGTTTTTTTTTTTTTTGTTTGTTTGTTTGTTTTTTTTTTACTGAATGTTACTCTACTAGCCACCTGTGTCTTAAATTAGGCTGTCAACCTGGCCATCTTTGGCACAGGCTATGTCTTTATTATGTTTCTTCACACAATTACTACAATAATGGGAATCGAATTCCACAGTCACCACACAAACCACACCTTCCCCCCCCCCCCCCCCCCCAGTATTTCCATCTGCTTATAAAAAGATGCCATTTTTCATAATTTCAGTTTTACACCACAATGATTACTTACTGAAGAGTCTTGTTTTTCCTTGAAGCTCAGTAATGAAATATTGGGTATCTTTAAATTTATTTTCATATTCTACCTTGTTCAGTAACAACAGTGGATAACCAAAACATGAGGTACAGAAATTATCAAACACTACTTCATTTTTTCTCCCTAAAAATCTATTATTCTCTGATTTTTGACTCTACCTCATTGAATATTAATTATTCCAGTGTTTGCATGAAAAAAATGCACTGTCATATATAATGCCTCCCTTATGTAGTGGAATTTTCTACCATTTTCTAGCAGAAATGTGGACAACACAGTTAAACTTCTGAATTTACAAGTGATTTTATGAACATCTGTTTTTTGATACTGCAGCTTAAAATGTTGAAAACCATTCACAAACTACCATCCTTTTATGAAACCCACTTACAGGTTAAGCTGTTGAAAATACGTTGAAAAAACCTCTAGTTATCCATAAGGGTATAACATAAATTGAAGCTACCAAAATTGACCTTGTTTAGCTGATTGTCATGTCTGTACTGAAAACAGATCTTTTTATTGCTGTTATTAAAATTGTCAGTACTTTGAAACACCTTTTCCACAGTGAGGGAACAAAATAAATTATCAGTATTTATTTATATACATGTATTTATATTACATATTTATGTATTTCCTTTTCTGTGTCTTTTTGTTTGTTTTTGGTTTTGGTCCTGGAATTTTGTTATTTATAGACTCCTTCCTACATGAAAGTAAAGAACATTTCTATCTTCAGGAATGCTTTGTATTTGCCTATGCAAATAATGCCTATTACGCAACGAACAACTAAAAATGTTTAACCAGAAAGGCCACACAAGCCTCTACCAAAATATGGTAGAGGCATCGTTACAATAACAGTTGTGCATGTTTCAGAGTTCCATCAGACAGCTGCTACATTTGAAGCATTCTCTCAAAAAACATAGTTAAGATTCTGTGTTTCACTTTCATTATTTCAAATTTTAAAAGTTTGGAATCTAAGCAAAAGCTATATTATCCAGGACTTGAAATATATTTTATGAAAGTTCTAATTATAGTTCTATTATTTAAAACTATGTTACAATATGTTCCTGCACTACCCTTATGTAAACCCTGCAGAACCTCATTACTTTAGAAATAAAATTATTTTGAGGACAAAGAGAATATATTTGTGAATAAAATATTAAAGTAATATGTTTCACGTGTTTAAAGTTGCTTTGAGTTTCAAGCTACTCAATGCCATTTAGATCGTAAATCAAGAAGGTATCACTAAAGAAAATCATGCAAGTGTCTACAGTTAGAACAAGGAAAATACAAAGGTCTCTTGGATTACATTCTTCAATTTCTCCTATAGTTTTGAGTTACTAAGTGTTTTGTCTCATGAACATTAAAAGCCAACTTTTGGCTTGTCTTATTGAAACACTGATGAGTTGCTTATTTAGATGAGTCACATATTACAATCTTTAATGCACAGATTTTCTATATAATCCAATTTCTGGCTAGTAAAAGGAGTAAGCATTAGAGAACAACCTACTCTTTTCCAAAGCTGTTAAAGAGAGACCTGTAATTCTTCCCAGTTTTTTATTTTAGAGCACCCCACTCAACACGCAAACAGAAGTATGAGAAGAGTCATGGCTTCACCCACAGCAATTGTAATCTTGCTGACAGTTCTGCTACCTTCTCTTAGGTACTCTTTCACAGACTTTTCGGAGGTTTTTAGGGTCTGCACATCATGGGCAGAAAACTACAAAGATGTGGTTGAAAGATTTTACAGATCTCATTTTACAGACTAGATTCCTTAGCTACAAGTTCATAGCTGAACTGAGGGCTTCTGAGTCTGAAGTAGATACACATGTTCCAACTACAGGGTCACTCCATGCATGGCCAGAAAAAGAACTACTACTTCCCTTCAGGCCTATGATTTGAACAAGTGTGGTGTTTTGTGTGTTTGTTTGTTTGTTTTTCCCCCATACATGGGTTGTTAGGTTATGCTAATGACATATACTGGAAAATTATTTTTCAACAATTTACTATTCCTCATATTAGAAACATTTTCATTTACATTAGTGAAAATGGCTTGCAAACATAAAACATCTCAAAGCTTAGTGAAAGAATAAGCATAGAGAGGCACTAGCAGTCTATAAACTACTAGTCTATAGACTAAGTTTCCAGGAAAGGAATACAATCTTTGGGGTAGTGCGGTGCAGACCCAACACAAATTAAGATCTAGAGCATTCACAACTATGTTTTTACTTTGACTCCATAAGTAGTTTTTGTTTGCTTGCTTGTTTTAAAAAACAGTAGGCTGGGGAAAATTAAAAACAATTTCATTCAACCCTAAATAACTTACAGTTGACTAATGATCTGGATTACACTTTCCAAAGATGAAAGAAATGAGTGACATGATATATTCTTCTGTCTTAATTCAGACCCCTTAGGTCAATTTTCTTAAGAGAGCACCTCTACAACCACATGGAAGTGAATGTAAACCAATTCTACAATTGTACTTTTACAAAGCTAACAATGATACGAAGTTGTTAACCAGGAGTAAACCATTAACTGAAAACAATACCAGAAGGGGGTATAAGCTGTAGATTCCACATGAAGTGAAATTTCACATCGATGTCCTGAAGACTACATATCCCAAGACATCTCAGTCTTTAGAAGAGGGAGAAACACAGTCCCAAGATACTGCACAACTATTGTCTATATTACAGCACAATACAAGCAGGGTCTTCTGCATTTCTGTCCTGAAAATCCAAGACAGAAATAGAACTTGCATGGTCTATGACCGTACTGAGGAGCAAACCATGCTTTCTGCATGTATACCACACAGGCAGCTAACAGATACTACCAAGCTTACCAGACACATGCAATTTCCATTTTCAGACTGACTATTCTGAAACTATTTTGGTGTTATGCATAATGATTTTGTAGGATGAGATCAATTTGTCCAAGATTTAAAGTTCTAGTTTTTTTATTGTTGTTGTTTGTTTGTTTCGTTTTCCTCCATACATTGTTGAAATAGAAAGACACTGTCTAAAACACAGGTGACACATGAGGCAGAGTAAAGCTTGAACCATATTGTTTAGGAGACCTTCCTCACAGTACAAATAAAGTAGAGGGAGATTAGGATTTCTCTTGGATGTTTTTGAACTCAAGTCCACATATACCTATAAATACTATTTATAGAATTGAACTGAAAGGTAGCTAAAATATGCTCCACTGAACTAGAATTGGAGGAAATACATCTAGATCATTCAGATGACTGGGTCGAGTCTTAACACTGACAACATCTGTTCATAGGTCATAGATTTAAAAACCTTCATAATTCTCATCCCTCTTCTGCAGACTTGCACTAGATTTCCTCAGTGCTTACAAGCTTTGCTATTCTGTTAAACAGATATTTATAAGCAAGTAACATTCTAAAGAACATCACATTTTCTTCAGATGTAGAAGCAACAGTTACTTTTAGTTTTCTGTGACAATTTCTGTGACCATAACAAGGCTTAACTGGCAATCCATTTTAAATTAGCTTAGATCAGATGACTGCTGCTGGGGCTATTTCTTTGCATGTAGAAGACAAAGATAATACATTATTCAAGCTAAAGCCTCACTCTTGCCAAGTAAAATAAAATAATTACAACTCTCATCCTCTGTCAAGCACTTCCATTATCACAGCCATAATAAATTTGCTTTTCTCCCCCCCTCCTTTTTGCAATAGTACCATGTTGGTGACTCATTTTGTTTGTGATTCACTGCACTTCCCAGAGCTTTTCTCTGCTTTATTATTGCCAGCACAGTTATTTCCCTTTCCCTTTGCATACATTTTACTTCTGTCCTACATATAATACTTCACATTTGTCTCATAATTCGTCAATCGATTGAGACTATTTCTTCAGAACTGTATTTCATCCTAATCCTTTTCTCCCAACTGTTAGATATCTCTGCTGTAAAGATGCTGAACACAAATGTGTGCTGTCTAAATCACTTGAGCCACTATTAGGAAATGCTCCAGACCATGGAAAAGTCATGTGGGACTCCCTGTTTGACTGCATCACTGCTGAGTATGTTTTTCAGCATTATGGTGGTTATCTTACTACTCTTTTTTAATGAGAAGAATCAGATGGGACATAATCAAAAGCTAGACTAAACACAAAATATACCACAGCTACTATTTCATTATTCTCTATTGCCAATTATTCCCTAGCAGATAAAATTACAGATTACAGGGTTGATTTATTTTTTACTGGCAAATACAGTTTAGTAATTATCTGCCACAAACTTCAAAAATGTTTAATCAAATTAATAGCTTGAGCTCACTTTTTACCTGTTATTAAAGATAGAATTATTATATACTACAGAGGGGTAGAGAACTCTTCATTAAGTAGTTGTTTTTTTTTTTTTTTTTTTTTTCTAGATCTTTACCATTCTATAAGAATTCACAAAAAGTAGCTATTTCAAAACATTATAATCAATTTCCATTATTTGCTGACTTAATCACACCTCTTATCTTTGACCTTGCTCCTTCCCAACTCATATAGTTTTGTTAAATTTGTGATTGCAACTAGAAACAAGAAAAGACAGGCCCAATAGAATAAACTCCTTGGTATATTAAGAATACAACAAAGGAGTCCAAGAAACAGTAAGGTATCTGTACAACTCGTTTGAGAAAAGGCAAAGTAAATCTGGGCAGACAGCAGTTTGAGGAGATGATGGCTTCTTACATTTCAATTCCAACTGAAATCAAGGTAATAAAACTTGAACATTGTTTCTAATAAATCAGTCAGTGGAGCTCAGTAATACCTGCAACTTATTGTTATACTGAAAAATAAGCCTCCATGGAAGAATATATTTTTTTTCTTTTTCTTCCTTTTTTTTTTTAAATACACAAAATATATTTTGATTTCTAAATAATAAGAATAAATTAATTACCTTAGCAAACTGTGCATTTATCCATTTTGTGAATGTTTTCTTTTGAACATCTTCCCGTTCATCTGCCAGAGAAAAATAAAGCACTTATTAGAATTATTCAACAAAATATTACACTATTACAGATTAAAGTTTCAGTCTTGACTTGTAGTAATGTTACTAATAATAATTCAGACAAATTTGGGGCACCTGTTTGGTTGTATTCTTCCTTTACATTTGCATCAATATATTTTTAAAAGCCTACAGGTCCCTTATAGTCATGGTTTGGTTCTGAGATGTATATCCCTGTCTCCTCTCACCCATTCTGTGGTATCTTGATCTTGAGGTCTCTTCCAACCTAGAAATTCTGTGATTCTGTGTGATTCTGTGATCTTTTCTGCTGGAAGGTAACATGTTGCAGTAGGACCTGACATATCCTTTCCAAATTGTAATAAAACATGCTACCCAGTGTCTGTGGCACCAGGAAATTATTCTACTGAACTTGAATAGCAAGTACTTAAAATAGCAAGTTTATATGCTTAGTTCATATTCCCCGGTGAAGTGGTCTTCTGGACCACGATGACAGCCCCTGTCATCCCTTAACTTTTCTGCCTTCAGTTATTTACTTGTTATGCTTTATTAAATATTTTCCCCTCCAACTGAAGAAGAAAAAACAACCAAACACACATTTATGCAAGTATACATGAAACTCACTCTTAATTCTTTAATTAAAATATACATTATATAAATTGTGGAGGGAGATGATGAACTAGGACCTTGATTCTATTGATATCTAAACCATGAGTACAGTTGTGATGCCGAATGGAAGTCGGTAGAATTCTATACATAGGTAGAATTCTGATGTATTTTATGTAGAAAAAAAGATGCCTTCATCTTAAAACCTAATAAGCATTTGCTCAAAAAGATCTATAAGACATCATCTCTGAAATAAAACAAAAAGCAGACCTCTTTTTATGGCAATGTCAAACCAAATTAGAAGTAAAGGGCATATGTAGAAAAGGCTGCAGAATGCTTATACTAAAACAAAGCTCACCGTCTTTTGGTTTGCAGTAAAGTTCTCTACATTTCTTAAATAAAAAGGGATATTAAACTCCCATCTGAAATGTTCAGCAAATAATAATGTTAATGTATTCAACTGAATTTGAAAGGCAGGTATGGACGAGCTATATGAGATATGCACAGCATTAATAATGCACTTAGCTTTCTCTCCCTCCACCCTCCAAGGAGACAATTCAAGGCAAATCTTTATGATACAAATATATCTTTTGTTCTTAAAACCTCACTTCAGACTTCAAAAGTGCCTTTTCACAAGAATGTTTTCCTTTCTCAGCTGTATAATATACTCATGAGAAAAATAATACTAAGACTGCTATTCCATTATGAAAAAACTTCTGCATGCAAGATGGAGCGGATTCTAATTGCTATCAGAAGATCATGAGAGAAAAGATATATGATGTATTATTGAAAACATTTCATAAAAGATGGTTATTTTATATATATATATGTATATATATATATATATATACACACATTGGCATGATATACATACGCTGGTTGCTTTGTAAGAAACAAGATGTGTAAGAGATCCATGATTTTGGTAATTAATAATGCTGAAGCTGATAAAGTTTTACTTTTCCCCACAACATCACTTCCATCTTTGTAAGTAAACTGTTTACTGTAGAAATTTTGACTTCTTCCAGCCATGTGACATAGGCAGAAGGTAAGAGATGGAAGATGTATTTTGTTGGTGAAAGATACATATTCAACCTGATATTGTATTACAGCCTTCTTCAGCAACTTCATATAAAGTGAAGTAGGTATGATTAAATAGAAATAGCTATCTATATATTGAATAAAAAACACCAGATGCAACCTTAAAATAAGGTAGAAGAAGAACATGTGGTATTTAGCAGGGAAAAGAAGAGTCAAAAATGCCTACCTGACATCTTGTATCCAACCTTTTCCATTTCCACCCCAGTATACTATATTGTATACCGTAACAGCACGAGTTTGTTTTGTTTTTCATTTTTCTACAAAGATCTATGCCAGAGACTGAACTGCTAACCATCAACTAATTCATGTCCATTGAGGTAATAATAATAATAATAATAAAAGGGTCTCCTGAGGAAAAAGAGAGCTAAACCCCCAATTTGAACGTTTGAAACTTTTTCAAAGTTCAGGCAATGCTCTGCTACCTTCACAAACACAAATCTCTTCCGTTGCTGTTATTTTTATATAGAGATAATTTTAAGCACTTTTCTGTCTAGATGCTTGCTCTGACAAGTTTACAGCATAGCAATTTGTTAGTGGCAGCCTCCTAACCTAAAAAATAGCAAATCTTTTGTTAGTGCTCTGCACGATTTCCCCACAACAAGATATTTATTTTTACCCCCCTACCCAAAAAAAGATGTTCTCCTAACCCAGATTTATGTATTGAATACTGAATGTGGAAGCTAAATGACATTTATCTGGATGCTGTAGAGATGTGTCAAGAACACTCAGCTGATACTTTCGTGGTCCTGTGCCTTATAATAGATCCTTTAGCAACCACCTGAAGAATGCCCTTGCAGGTGTTTTTACTGTGAGGCAATAAGAATAATCAAGGGGCCAGGTGGGTAATTCCTTCAGCTGCTCCAGGGTGATATGCTATGTTTACTTATTTTCTTTCAAGCTAGAAGAATTACAGAATAGCAGGTAAATCTTCAGATAAGTCTAAACACAGAACACTGCATGGATCCTGAATACCCTTATTGCAGGAATACTGCTGTTGCTTCCCAGAGCAAAAATATAGTTTTCTCAAAATTTTGTGTGTTGACTGGAAGGGAACAGGCTTAACCTTCTTTCTGCAGGTTATAAACTCAGATAACAAGCCTGCTGAGGTCTATAGAAAGCCTTCTGTAATGTCAGGAAAAATAAAGGTACTGACCTCTGAGATTTATCTGATTTTCATGCACTATTATCTATTACTACTGTGCAGACCTTATTTTAACTAGAACTCATCCACAAATTGATATTATGGTTCTGATGTATTTCTGGTACGATAAGCATCCAGCTTTGCAACTGCAAATACAAACCTCTTGAATTAGTTAACTGCACATGTGACTTTAAAAGTATTATTCCAGACTAGAGTTCACAGAAAATTATAGCTAGGAAAGAAAGTGCAATATTAATGGAGCTAATCATCTCACAAAGGCCATTTTTAAGATCTAATCAGGTGACAAGGCTAATAGAGACAAGTGGTACACTGAAGAATGCTTAGGAACATGCAATGAGGATTCAACAGAATAAAGGTGCAATTATTAACGGACAGTGGATACTAGAAAACATTCCTAGATGCTTAATGAATCACTTCATGTTTGCAACTCACTACTCAAATGAAATTATCTTTTATTTTCCACCAAAATTATGTTGTCATCTCTTAGTAAAGCTACACTTACTTTTCGCAAAACAAACCTCTCCCCAAATACCACCTAACATATTAAGTAAAAAATGACAACAGGAAGAAAAAAAAACAAAAACAAACAAAAAAACCCACTAGTATATTATAAAGACTATTCTGAAAGCAAACAGCAGTATTAGTACATAAGCAATAGATTTTAATAATGTGGGCTGACAAACATAAAGAGGATTTTATATGAACTAAGTTTCCAACACATACAGTATATATGTAACTATATGAAAACATTTTTACAATGTAAGCCATTCTCCACAGAAAACCTGGGGAAGGGAGAAAGAATCTTCCACTGTTGGACACAGAGAAAGATGGAGGATTTTTCCCATATAAGGACTGGAAACTTTGAAACAATGGTGTTAACACAAGCGTCAATTTTTTCATTCACAGCAACTGCCAGTTCATCTGAACACTACACTTTAGAAATAAAACCATCAAAATTACTATTTGATTTTCTAGCAGCCAAACAATGCAGATTTAGAAAAGGCCAGGATTTTCTTCAGTGAGTGGGAGTGGATACCAGCAATGGTGGGAGCACTGGGAACAAAAGAGGCCACAGATAGTCGCATCATTGATACTCTGGCTCCATCGACTCACTATTCTTAGAGATTTCCAACACATTGTTACAACGCCCTGCCAGTAACTACAACTGCTGAGAAATGTTCCTTTGCCTTTCTTGCTTATCTGAGGGGGAAAGAAGAAATCAATGCAATACAATGACTGAATGCTATTTGAGTGGCCTAGCTTTGATTTTTAGTCATTGAGGTCATCCAAGACATTCACAAGCTGACAGGAAATACAATAGACTGCTTTGACAGACAGACAATGATTTTGTCTATTGCTTATGTAAGGCAATATATAACACGCAATTCATTGTCCATCTGTCATAAATATACTGATGAGAAGTGTGTTAACTTTATCTGAATACTGTTAAGGCTCTCTGTTCCCTATGCTACCCTGGAGATTTTACTGTGGAACCCAAGTCAAATCACCATAATCAAACCATTTCAGGCTTCTCAAAACACTGATGAACCTATTCAAAAGCTCAGCACAAATGGCAGACTTCAGCATTCAGAAAGCGCTCATTAATATATACCAAAAAAAAAAAAAAAAAAGTACAACTCAATCTTTCCAGAAATAGTATAGCAACGTTTTATGAGGACATTTGGTAAAGATTCAAGGCAAATTCAGGAAAGGAGCGGGAGTCATATATATACTGAAAATATTTAATCTCAATTCTGCTTCCCCTTCTCTTCCTCAGATACCTCAGATTCCTCACATACAGCAGTTCAGGGATGGAGTTCATTTGCTGCTTAGGGGAGAGAAGGGAGAACAGTTATAAGACCGAACATACTGGATTTCTACTGGCACTACAGGCCTAGATTGAACCCCAGCCTGAGAGAGAACTATTTTTCTCATTTCATTGTTAGCTGGAGCTGTTCTGTCATTATAAATACTAAGGAAAAAGTGATTGACTTTTCTCATTTTTTAATTCTTTAAGGCATTACAACCATTGCTACAAGGTTCTCATTCCTCTGATCTAACTTTGCCTAACTAGTTATAGAGGGAAAAACTGCAGAGTTCTTTTGAAGACCGGTACAGAAGTTATGGGGTAGAAAAAGAGCAAGAACAAGAAAGGAGAGAGAACATAATGGAGTGCCATGGTGGTAGGCAAGGACAGAAAACACCAAAAGGGGGAAGCAGCAGGGTGTGGTGGATGACAAAGGGAGAGAAAGAGACACTGGTAGACACCTTCTCTCTGGTTTGGGGGAAGAAAGAAAAAACAAAGTATGAGGAAAAAGCATGTGTAAACACAAGCTTCGCTGGTTCTGTTTGTTGGCTTCCTTTTAGTCTTTTCTAACCAGCAATGATTTTGGATCCAGGAAGTTTTCCCCAAAGGGACATCACTGCTAAGATGCAACTTAAGTTCCCAAAATTAAAGAATGAATCTATCCCTTTATGCCTGGGAAGCTGGTGCTAAACAGTGATGTGGTTCAGTTAATGACTTAAATTATATTTATGTGGAAATATGTAATTATTCATTTGAATATTCAGCTTTGTATGAGCAGTATCCCCTTTATTTTCTCTTCTTCAGTATCATATACATATATTGACAAATGAAAACTAGGCCTAATGCTATTTTAGCATCACACCATCATTATGATAATTTCTGAACACTGTAGATGATACCTTATACCTTTAAAATTAGGTCACATACTTGCTTTTGCTCAGATCCCACAATGGTTAGAAGTGCTAGTAGCAAATGAAACCACTGTAGTTTGCTGGAACTTTCAGAGTAGAATCTGATTTAATCATATTACCAGCTTCTTTCTAGTCAGACAACAATGAAGTCACATTGCCAGTACACCAGAATACCTTGAAAAAAATCCAATAAACCAATAAAAATCCAATAAAGATATATATATGCTTTATATATATATATTATATATTATTTTACATATATATATATATATTGTTCAAAGCAACAAAAGGTGCTTGCAGGATAAGTCCATTTACTGCTATAAACTATACAAAAATCATTAAAAAATCACTTCAGAAATTTGGTGAGGGTTACCAATGTTACCAAAAGTGAAAGAAAAGTGAAAGTGAAGGCACTTGATAGATACTAACTTCATCTTGACAAATAAATATATCTGGGGGAAATACCTTGCTATTTCTATTCTGATGGGTTATCACGAATAGAAAGCTTAACTTCTATTTGTTCTTGCAGATTAGAGAAGCACAAGTCCTGACAAATCATGTGATGTTAGCTAGTATAAAATCAACAGGTATGCCATTTGCTGTGTCACATTACTGTTATTACTAAAACCCGTTTACGAGGCCACAGGCCCAAGCTGCAATTTTCAGCACAGGCCCTCATCCCCCAGAGGCAGCTGAGGACTGACTTGTGAGTCAGTTGGCAGCTCACAGGAAGGAAGCAAACATTGATGTTCAGCCAAACTAGCCATGGGTCCCCCTTGGACAAAAGGGTGGAACCTAACAGATGTTTAAGAACAACCGGTTTAACATCCTTGAAGGAATAACTAGACATGACAAACAGATTAAATAAGGCTTGAATGCACTAGCTGTGGTTTCAGCTGTTCTTATTTTTAACCCATTTTTGTCCTTTCCCAGAGAAAACTGGAATTGTTAGCAAAAGAAAGAAGGAAGGGATCTGTATCAGATACACCCTGGAGTGTATACAGAGTGGATAGCGTTTTTTTCCATCTCAAAGCACATTTCATAGGTTGCTCCTGTGGAGGAAAGACTGCCCGTCTAGGATGCTTTGTTCAGCCCAGTCAGGTCGCATGGCAATAGCAACCGCTATGAGGGCCTTCACATGCAGTCACCACCATGAAATCCTCATCAGGTAATGCCAAATAAAATTGCTTTGTGTACACTGCACATCTAGTGACAACACATAATAAATGTTATTAATCTTCTGTACCAGTCATGTGAGAATTGCTGAAAATAATCCAGAATAAAAGCAACCTCCCTCAACACGGCTAATGTCACCAGGCCTGCTCTAAGCTAACCCCAAAACTATAAATGTATTTCAGATACATATGAGAAGTTATGTACAAGAAAACAGCAGTGTTGGCAGTTGTCTATTTCGGCAATGTGACAGAACTACTGCAAACTAAGAAACATGTTTTTGACAAACTTCTAATGGCTCTAGCTCTTATGCTTTTTAACCAGGAAAGTTGTTACAGAAAACATGAGGTTGAAACTGCCATAACGGAGCTGGGGCAAGTACTGAGTGTTGCTTGCTAGAACATGGAGGCTGTAGGATTTTGCTGTTGTTGTTTGTGTTTTTTTAAACTTGAGAGGGAAGATATCACCATTTAGTTGATCAGCAGGCAATCCCAGACTGAGCTGTGACAGAGGCACTGCGTGGGAGTATTATTGTAACAGAAGAGGAGAAAAAAAAAAAGGAAAAAAAAAGGTTATATAACTAGCTAAAATTATGCACAGCTTTCATATTCACAATGTTCATTTAATAAAATACTATTTTGTTGTTGTTGTTTTTCAGAAAACAGTAGATAACCTTAGACTGATGTTATTCCTTATCTGGAAATGTTTATATTCTAGGTTTCTATGTTTGTTCAAATGCAAACAGTAAAGGACACAGGACCAAGGATAGTAAGTAAAGGACAAAGGACCAAGGAGAGTAAGGTTTATTCATGAGCAGCATAAATCAAAGTGAGAAAATAAGGGCTCACAAACTTCCTGAATTACAGACTGTGTCAGCTCACAACAAATGAAGCTGAATGAAGCATCAGGATTTATAAGAGGTCATCAGAATCAAAAATATGACATTAGGACCTAGTGGTTTCACACAAACTGTTTTCTGATGTAAAAATGAAATTACTGTACTGTTTTCAGCAAATGCCACCTAGTGATACATAGTTGCAAAAACTCATAAGCATTTGGATTTTTATGTATTTTCTCACAGATTTTCTGATTTGCTCCTAAAAACAAAATAATCAGACATGCTTTACACAGTCACAGGCTGTCAATATTCATGTCATATACATGCAGAACAGAGATACCAGAAAAGGGGTTAATAATACATGCAGGACCAACGTTTGTTTCAGTTTGTCTTCTTTACAAATAACCACATTAAATACACAGTGGTGGCTGACATTAGTCTGCAATATTTTAAGTTCCTTTTTTGTTCCTCTGTCAGAAGCAATTAGAGAACAGTCTGTTCTACTCTGCTTGAGTGACTGCTGTCTACTTTCTTTCATCTGACCCAATTAGTGTCTGAGTCAATTAGTATAGGCTGCCACTGAGACATGTATCAGAGAAATTTGTTATTAATGAGACCACGGTGTTAATATGTGTTACACTATACACACCTTATCCTTACAGTGAAGCAAAGCTGATAACATTTACTGGCCCCATTTAGGCTTCACCTTATTGTATACCATTTACAGAGCTCTGAAATAAAAGAAACCATGCTTCTTAGGACAGCTGTATAAATTAAAGGTAAGTGATAAGTGTTTTCCACTCTTCTTTCAACATTATTTGAAGTAGCCAAAGTAATGATGAATGTCTAAATCAAAGTTATGCTATTATAGATCTTGTTGTTAGGTCTCTTAGGTTGTTCTCACCAAACATCCCCCTATCAAAGGAGAAAATAAAAGACATTCAAAGAGTAAGATAAAGCATTTTGTAAACCCTTACTGATTTTGATCAATTGGAGAAACAAACAAACAAACAAAAAATCCACCACAACCCAGTAGAACAGAATTTAATTCCTCTAAAGCTTTTCCAATTTCACAGATATACCATTGGTAACGTTGGTTGTACAAGTGTTTGTGAAAGAGCTTAAATTTTCAAAAATACATGATAGGGTAAATTGGTATACTAAATATGCTTGTTTTGCATTGCCCCACATTTAGGAAAACTGCTACTATTTCACAGAACTGGGGTATAGTACAAATTAGATAAAAGTCTAAATATCAGCACTTGATAGAAATCTAGTATTACAAAGCACATTAAATGTGCCTCCCAAACAACCCCTACAATATCAAGCGTCCTTGAAAGTCATTGAATTTCTAGACAGCTAACACTTTGCAAACAGCCAGAATATTGACCACAGACAGTACGTAGTTTTTCCTCCCGTGTCTTTTTGAAGCTTCTCATTTTTCATTTAATAGCTTTAGTTAGGAATTGGCTGCTCAACCCCTAAGACAAAGAAAGAAAAAAAAAAAAAGAAAAAAAAAAAGGAAGAACTGTGTGTTGTTTGGTTTTTGTTTGTTTGTTACCAATATATTGAAAAATGAGAATACAATATAGAAATCACTTTTACTCTTCATCAGGAACATGGTGACCACCATCATAAAGAAAATGTACTTCACATTATTTTTAAGACTAAATGTATTTAAGTTGCAACTCAGCAATGTGTCCAGTTCCAATCCTTTTTTTCCCAGAATCCAGTGAGGAAAAAAACTATATCATTATATGTAACAGGCATCATAAGCTGTAGAAATTATGTCACTGTAGACAAGAGAAGTTCTTTAGGTGACACACCACCCTTGTTGATCAAAGGTATACAGTGCATGGCATTGGTTTCCAGTCCAGTATCTGTGTGTCAAGTACTGCTGTCAGAGGTAGGCAGCCTACAATGTATGCATTTCTGTTTAGGCAGTCAGCCATAGATCCCACTTATGAACATTTTAACTACTATAGTGACACTGGAACAACATACTTTGCTAAGTGTTATTAAACATATCTTACAATTCTGCAGTACAGGAACTAACTGAAACTACTAAGGAATCCTCTCCTAAACCCATCTACCTGGCATTAGTGCATCAGGCATCTGTTGAACCTCAATTCTGGTGTAATGCATTGAGTTCATCCACACACAGGGATAAAGAGCAACATCCTAATGTTGTATTTGGATTGTTGAGTAGAAGCAATGGACAAAAATAAAAGGAACAAAGATAGAAATAGGAAGGAAGATAGATACATAATTCACTATATTGAGCCCTTTTCCCATGCTGATGTAGGAGGGTAAAAGGTAGCTGGGAGCTACCCAGGTAAAATAAAGGTAAAATATTTTTTCTACTAAGAAATGTAGTACAACAAAATCATAAAATGTTGTCCGAATCATCTTGTATTCCTCAAACTATCTCCTCATAATAGTTAGGACGAAACCCAGAAATGTGAATTGCATTGACAAGGAAAATTGATTTATAACACTGACCTCGAAATACATCAGTTAGGATTTATTTTTTTTATTTTTATTTTTTAAGTAACCATGCAATCCAAGTAGATCAGCTAATAAATGAGATCTGATAATTTAAAAATGTTGATTGATTTTGTAACATTGAGAAATTATTACTCCACTTGAGGATATTTGAAGCACTAGTGAAATAGTGGTTAAAGTCCGTTTTTAGATGAGAACTGTTAATCTTTTTAAGTAGCCATTCTGAGAGAAAGTCACGTATTTGCAGTATTAATGTATTATTTTTTTTTAATTCATGCAGATCTCCTCCACTCCAAATGGAAACTATGATTTTCTGACATGATTTCATCATACATGAACATTTTAGATATACCTACAGCATTTGCCACCTGTATGTGTTCTGTGCATTGATCAGGGACTTTTTATTTCATCTATCATTCAGAACTGCCTGCAGTGAATGATTTAATATCTGTAACATTAAGCGAAGATTAAGAAGTATAGTATTGATGCTATGACAGTTACCTATTATAAATATTGATTTTTATTTCAATTTAGTGTTGTCTCATAAGCTCTACAGAGAGGAGCTGCATCTCCTTAATATAAATTCAGTATAGAAGAAGAAAAACATCTATTTGTCATTATTTTTAGTTGTTCTTTTCCAGTCTAGACAACTCAAAGCAAGCGTGACATTTCACAACATCATAAACTATGTTCAAGTAGCATATTGTTATTTTATTCCAATGTTTTAGCAACAGCAAAGAACAGTAATTTTCTTTGTTGTCTAATACCTTCTGTAGGCACCTCAATCAAACCGATCACATCAACCCCAACAGAGAAACAGAAGTAAATAGCTATTGGAACTTCAGTTTTGCCTCCCGCCTCAGAAGACCCTAAAAAAGACCAGCTGAAAACATTCAGAGCTGTACACAGTACAAAACAAAATTCAGCAGACGCAGGGAAGGAAGGAAAAACACATCCCAAAGGTAGGCAGCCTCCTTTGTTCCCTCTGCCCTAAAAAACCCAACCCAGTCCCAATTTTTTGAACTTAAACTTGGAAATAGATTAGGATTTAATGAGCAAACAAATCTAAAATCTAATAGTTTCCTTCTAGTGTGGATGCTTCCAAGTTAACCTGGACATTTCTGCAGTTTCTAACATGAATAAGGAGATATAATTAAGAAAAAAGTAGAGAGAAAAAGTATGTTTATTTTGTTATGGAGATTTCATATCTCTGATAAGTTCCAAATAAATGTTTCAACAACAACAAAAAAGATGGAAATGCACATAGTAAATAATTCAATTTTATATAAAGTATTTGTTTGACAAAGTTTGACATGGCTTTTGTTTTGCAGCAATCAGAATTATATACACAAGAATTATATACACAAGGGGATCTAATGCTTTCTAAACTGCACTTGTATTCTGTTCAGTAACTTCTTCCAGCGATAAGTCTAATGCAGCAGCTTCTTGGTAGGAATGTGCCAGAAGTCATATTTTAAATAGAAATCCAAATATTTATATATATGGATTTATATTATATATCCATAATACATGGATAGCCTAATGAGAGAGAAAAGGGAGAGGAAATGAGCATTCATCTACAAAAACTATTGATATAATCTCACCCAAGAGGCTGAGATCATTACATACTAGCTACTAGAC
Source organism: Netta rufina (assembly GCF_964035555.1). NCBI lineage: Eukaryota > Metazoa > Chordata > Aves > Anseriformes > Anatidae > Netta > Netta rufina. The sequence continues at coordinate 87,284,825 of NC_140123.1, forward strand.
TATCTTACATACGACACTGACAAAACTAACTTCAGAAAAGTTAAAAAGTAAACTTAGTACAAAAAGTGAATTCTGTATGAGTTATGTACTTCACAGTTATAACTATTATTTTCCAATTCTCTGTAGCTTCAATTCCATAATCTCAAACAGCTGTATTAAGCTGCATAAAGTTACCCCATGCATTAACATTAAGTATGCCTCTGAATAACCACACAAGCACAAAAAGCAAGGAAACAAATTAGATCACCTACATCAGTTGACAAACATGTAATATTAACAAAGGAGAAAGTTCAGACAGCACTAAACACTATTCCCCAAAACAGTTCACCGTGTCTGTCATACATGTTTTACCTTTCTCTACCCAAATTGAATCTTTTTTTTTTTTAAATAAAAAAATAAACAAAAACCAAAAACTCCTCTGTAATTTGTTAATAATATACCTTCCTTGCATACCCTTTATCTTCTTTTGGGTTTTCACACACCAACATTTGAATCTATTTGTACTTTCTCTGCATGGTTCACACTTGCACTGAAGAACTCTTGAACATACAAAATCCTCAGGCCAAACGTGTATAAGTATTAAAGAGAATTTATAAAAATTAATGGCGAAAAGGTGTTCAAATGGATGTGAACACAGTTGTCCTGAGGCAGTCCTTACCTTCAGAACCAACTAACTACTGATATTGAGAAGCTGAGAAGTATTATCAATCATGAAAATGATTACTGTTTCACATTATTGTTAGATGGACCTTTAGGCCAATTCAGTGCAGATGAGGATTTGACTCCTCTTTGAATACTAAGATCCTTTTACTTAACTCGCAAAAGGAGTGTTCTTTGACCAACACAAGAACCAGAAAAAATAGTATATATTTGAGAATTTGAAAAGTGAGGAACGAACTGGCTATTCCACTAATAACTGCAAAGTCTAACCACTAATTTAGCAATCACACAAATAATATCTATGTTATTTTGGTATTTCTACATCACTGATTGGCAGGCATTCTTCATCAAGATCATCAGCTTGATGACAATGACACAGGGAGGTTAAATATCTAATTAGCCATCAAAAACATTGCTTCCATGACATTCAGGCTCAATTAACATCACAGCAGAATTCAGGGAGTTTATAACCAAATAGTAGTTTTCAAAATTAAAAATACTGCCATTCATATAACGGTATAAGTAGAAAATCAGGCTGCTAAAGCAATAAAATAACATGATGAGGATTTCTAAAAACAAACAAACAAACAAACAAAAAACAAAGGCCAAATTGACATGACTGTCACATTTCAATCAATGTAAATAGCATTCAAAAATTATCTTCATTTTTGTTTTAATTTGCAAGTAGAAAAGGAACTAGAGCATACTCTAGTCTTGAACATTTTCCTCCATTCATCGTTTAGACTAGAATGGAAATATGGAAATTAATATGGAAAACTGTATATTCTCAAACTAATTAATGTTTGAGGCATGTTTAATGTTTTATGTTTAATGTTGTAGACACTGTGGACTCCAAGGAGTCCACACTACTCCTACTACTACTCCTCTTTCATTTTTTTCTGTTCAAACCAAACACAAACAGAACACTTAAAGATATGAAAAAAAGCATAGATAGCTTCTAAGTTGTTTGTTCTCGTACTTGGGCATGCAAATATTCTGTAATAGAATAGAATAAAATGCACATATTTACCTCACATTAGTTTTTATAGATAAGAAATTGCTCAGAAAAACAGACTGAACATCTGGACTGAACAAAGTGAGCCTGTCCAGTAGCTTATTACATAGAAATAATTTAATCATCATCTCCCACTTCCCCATAAAGATTGGTGTGGTCATGGGAAAATAATTTAGAGTGCTAACAGCAAATATATCAAAAGAACAACTCATCGGGGCAGGAAAAGGAGCAGGACACAGAAGCAATATAAACACAAAATTAAAGAAATATGATGTGGCTTACAGTATCATCAAGAAAAAAATAGGGAATTGTGCTCTTAGTAAAAACTGTTATTACACTTAATGGAACTATGACTTAATGTTTCCTTATTGTCTCTATATACGTGTGTTAACACTGTGAGGCAAAACTGTAAGGCATGAAACATTTGTTTTCATGCACAGAGCTTTTAAATATTTCCAGGCAATTGGATAGTTGAGATTTTCTGATTCACTATGAATAGGGAGTAATTGTCCAAAGAAAGACACATTAGCGATTCCTATTCTTATTAGTTTAATGATCTTTAATATACTTTTTGAAGAATTTTTTTAGTCATTTGGTTTTCACCACATGAAACTCATGTAAAATATGAGTACAACTTAAGTGATGCTTATAAAATATTATATTATTTAAATATAATCAACACATAGGACAGCTTATCATCAGGAAGTATTTTAGAAATTGAAAATGTTTATAGTCCAGAAAACAGAAACAGTTAACCTATTTTTTCCTCCTTTTAGATGCTGATTTATTTAAATGCCTCTGATTTAAGGAGAACAGTAAGTTTTACTATTTCCAAAGTGAAAAAAAAAATGTACATCTACTTTTCTATATACTTTTATATATAAAAGTATGTACACTTTTCTTGAGCATTGAGACCTTCCCCACAGCACTCTCATGGAAGTTTAGGGCTCAGCTAAAACATGTTCTTTATTTTGGGTTAAAAAGATACAGTATTTTCTGTAAAGGTTGAAAAATTACTTTTCCTGTTTCACAGATATTTGGCAAATAAGTCACTCTCCTAGTTTGAAAGAGTGAAAAAACAGTACCATAGCTTGAAACAATGCATATTGCTAGATTACTAAGTGTCATTAGTGAGGATTAAAGTCTTGGTAGACTGAGCAACACAGACTGAAATTACTGCAGCAAGTATAATACTAATGCTAAGACAAAAAAAAAAAAAAAAAAAAAAAAAAAAAAAAAAAAAAAAGGGAGGGGGAGATTATAGCACAGTATCAATACATAAAGTTTAATAGCTTTCTCAAATGTTGTATTTTTTGTAGACCTTTATATCTCTGAAAGTGTTTCTATACTTCGCAATTTTCTAAGTAACATGCAGTTAGTAGGACTGCAGTGAGAGTAGAAGAGAAAAATACTGCAAACTTTGTAAGAAATGTAAGTAGTTTACAATTTTTAGGAGTTGTGAATAGATGTTGCTTTACAGAATAAATTATTACTGCCAAAAGCATTCCAGGTATTAACATTTTTGTGCACTGGCTTACACTGCATAATGAATACATAAATGAAAAAATGAAGGTGAATTAATTTTAATTTTACAAAATTGGAATTCAACTAGACAAACTGAGTGTTAATTAACAAAGCCTTTCTATGCACATTCAGAAGACTATAAAAACAAAGACAACAACGAAATGATTCAGAAGCAAATTACAAACAATAAAAAAATCATCATGAGGTAATTTTCAAATGCATCCATATTCAAATTTTGCAGTATTTGTATGAAGTGAAATGTATCTTAAATAGGTACCAAAGGAACCATTTCAAACACACATACACGCGTATATATATATTTTAAACTAATAAAGTTTTTGCTGCATGTTCTGACCTTCAGAGTGCTCTACGGCTGATCAGACGTGATGGAAGTAAAATTATCACACTTATGCTCTCCATTTGTGCAAATATTCAAGCAACTACAACTCTCTATTACTGATAACACTAATGTAGCTTTCCATATACATCTGAAAGATGGCACATACATCCAATGATGTTTGCTGACTTCTACTTAGCTCTTCAGGCAAGAAGTATTTTTCTTCACTTCTCTAAGTATTTAAGAAGATAGCTTTCAATTCTAATGATACTAAAGGAAATATTAAACGTGATTCATGTTCCTTAATCCATGATTTAATCTATGAATATAAACTTTAACCTCTATGTGTAAGCACCGCACCTGTTTTTCATTTTTATATTGCATATTTGATTGCAGCTGTTTTTTTTTTTTTAAAATGTTATTACTAGCTGTCATCTTCACATTACAAACTGCAATTAGGCTTGATGTTTAAAATGCATGAAACACATTTCTGAGAGCTATTATATGAAGCATAGGTCACAGATTATGCCTCTCTTTTGTATACCTTTCCCATTGCTGACTACTTTCTGGCAAGCAACTATTCTCAATCATTGAGATTAATTACTGAATCTACATTTTCTGAAAGATGTATACACAAGGTATAGGAGAGCTGTGATGAATTAGCCAACTATCAACAAATATTTCAAGTAGTGAAATCTGCCAATCACGACTTTTGGGTTACTTTGCAAATGCAATCCCAACATAAATTCTTTGAATATATCTATTAATCTTTTAACTTGCAACAATTCATGAACATTTTATGCATACATTTTATTAATATGTATTAATCCTCCACCACCTTTAGTACTTCAAAACAGTTGTTACACATTTTCTTGTATTTTGCGCCTTTCTGAAAAGCCGCTGTTTTTATAAGTCAGAGGCAGCGTAAGCATTGCTGGCTCTGCCAGTTTGGAATTGGCAAATCTAAACCACCATGGACAGGGTTACAAGAAGTCTCAACACCAAAAGGGGTTTAAGATGCACACTGAACCACAGCTGAATTACAAGCAGTCACCTACTTCCACTATCTACAAGGTGTGCTGTCACACTGATATCCGTGCTGCCATTCTCCCAGAATCTACAGTTATCATAGAGTTATAGAGTAATTAAGGTTGGAAAAGACCTCCAAGATCATCTGGTCCAACCATACCACTACCACCAATGTCACGCATTAAACTATGTCCCTAAGCACTACATCCAACCTTTCCTTAAAGTCTCCCAAGGATGGTGACTCCACCACCACTCTGGGCAACCCATTCCAATGTCTGATTACTCTTTCTGAGAAGAAATGTCTCCTAATTTCCAAGCTGAACCTCCCCAGGAGCAACTTGAGGCCATTCCCTCTTGCCCTATCACTAGTTATCTGTGAGAAGAGGCTGACAAAAGAGGCCAACAGAATCCATATAGCTCAGGAAAGGCTGCTCGCCTTTACAAGAACGCCATTAAATGGAGAGAATGCAAACAGCAACATGCCAAACCAAGAGAATAAGCCCCAAAGAAGTGCCCACAAAAAACTTGGTTCCATACTTTTTTTTTTTTTTTGGGGGGGGAAGGGAGGCAAAATTAAAAACTATTTAACTGTTGAAAAAATAAATAAATAAAACAATCATGTCTCCCGCCCCTCCCTCTCCACCCTCCCCCCAGTCTTCATTTCAATGACTTGATCTAAATGACATAGTGCATAACAGTGTAAACTTGTATCTTTTTCCTTCTCTTGCTTTTTCTGTCTTCTTTCTGGTGTAGTGGAACACTGTTCACAATCCATTTACATTCAAGGTGGGCTATCTATCCTGAAACCTCTGAGGAAGACCTAGACCCTAGACTGAGTATGCTGGTTTTATTCCCATGATTTCCCACATGTCTCTTTGTATTGCTGCTGTTGAACCACCTGCTGAAGCATCCAGCAGCAGGGCTGTCAGTCCCAGAGCTCCTTGCTGCACCCATCATAACCACTTATTATTCACATCTGAAGAAGCAAAAAAAAAAAAATCTGCAGCAGTGTGAGAGATGCATAGAAATGATGTCTTTTTATTTTATTTTTTCTTTTTTTCTTTTTTCTTTTATTTTTTATTTCTTAGCTTTGAAATTAAACAAGGACATTCCTTTCTTTCTCAATGTCCATTAACAGTTATTAACATAGCTTAAAAAATACAGTGTAAGATCATGCAAGTTTGTTATTTAAATGCATGGGAACACCCCTAGTGAAAAGGTGAGTCTATCTATAGAATAATCATTAAGGAGAGGACTTGCTGAAACACGTGTTTTTGTTTTCATGGCAATTAAATAAATAAAAAAATAAATCTATTGATTTAAATGTTACCTCACATTTGAATAAAGAGTACCACTGTTACTTTCACTGAAACTGCCTAGTCTATTCTATTAGATGCTTATTAAGTTAGAGTGGAGATTTAAAATAAATAAATAAATAAATAGATCACAGAATCATCTAGGTTGGAAGAGACCTCCAAGATCACGGAGTCCAACCTCTGACCTAACACTAACAAATCCTCCACTAAACCATATCACTAAGCTCTACATCTAAACATCTTTTAAGACCTCCAGGGATGGTGACTCAACCACTTACCTGGGAAGCCCATTCCAATGCCTAACAACACTTTCAGTAAAGTTCTTCCCAATATCCAACCTAAACCTCCCCTAAAATAATCTAAGCTCCTTACAAAACTTCAGAAGAGAATGAAAAATCATGACATTTCTTGACATAAGGTATTTTTTGCATTTATTTTACATATTCTTGTCTATAGTGCTCTACTTTTTAACAGAGAACAAACATATTCATTCCAATATACTTTAATACTACCAATTGTCAAAAACAAACATAAAACAAGCTTATAAGACGCGAGAATAGCACAATGAAAACATAACTCCTATATGTTAAGGGTATGTGCCCATATGAACACACATTGCGTATTACTAAATATAATATAGGCCTGTTCCTGAAATGCCATGTTACCAAGTGGTACCAAAAACCTACCTACTTGTGCTGGTTTACTCACTGATAAGTGATATGTGCAAGCAAGCTATCAATTTATATTCATATATACACACACACACACACCCCGGAACTTTCTCCAAGGTGTGTGTACTAGATTTCAATTGAGGCTAAACTAACTGAGCTTAATACAGTATGCACTAAGAGCGCTAGTGAGACACCACACTGCTCACAGTAGGATTATCCTACAGCTCAGCCAAGCAGAAAGCACACAAGCAGGGAGGTGAGGGAAGCCACTCTGCTGTTGCTTCACTCTTGCAGGCTTTTCCTTGAGGCAACCAGATGGGAAGACACAGTTCCCTAACCAGTAACTTCGTCTTTCATTCAAAGCAGTTTGTTTCACCTGCTTTTCCAGTGACAAACAAAAGCCTGAGGCTTCACACAATCGGGTCTTAATCAACCAACAGCTATAAAATTGCCTGAGATTTGCAAGAATTTTAGTATTACTCCAAGTTTCATCCAGACAGCATGTCAAGAAAGAGATGAATACTACTTGTTATCATACTGAACCAAGGACTGTAAATATTCATTCCGATTGAGAATTTCAATTTCATGAAATACTTGCACTACCAGCATTTAGGCACTCAAGCTTTACCGTTACAAATGTTCCTGATGGAGTAAGAAAAAAATAGTAAGAAAAACAAACCTCACAAACAGATTTTTTTGTATTTTTAGCATAAACTCCAGCATAAACTCTTTTCAGCACAAAACTCCAGCTGAATTCTACAGCTTAGAACATAACTCTGAAAATATAATTGGAAATACATATTACACTGGCTAATTGAAAATTGATTTGGAGATGAGGAATTAGTACTGGTGATTTCAAAATATGAATCGAGAACTACAAATATTTACAAATCCTCAATGTGTTAATAATTATTCAGTGAAATTTGAGTAATTGTGGATGATGAATGTGTTGAAGAAATTTGTAGTCTGTTCATCAACAAAGACCTCCAGAAGTGAAGTACAGCATTTTAAGCAGATGTATACAATTTATCAGTGCCAAAAATAGTAACCTTTTAACTAATCACTTACTAAATAGCTATTTTTCCTAAACATAAGGCATTCCCATTAATTCAGCCTTTGTAAACTGCATTTTTGCAGTGGCTACAAGATTTATTGTGGCCTTATTTTGTCTAGCTTTGTCTGCAATGCATATAAAACCATCTTAGTGAAACTAAATGAATAACTACAGTTCATGCCCATATGGAATGACAACAGAATTTGGCTCTCTATGTTAAAACCTGTCATACTATACCTTCAAAAATTAAAAGCTATTATGGGGATTAATTTGCTGCACTGATTTACAACAACAAATATGTAGATATGATACACTAATACCACTTCGGCACTGTATCATCAATAAACATATGACATCTTCATTAAAAAATGATTGAGAATTATGAAGCTATTCAACCATCTGTGCTGTTAGGACTTCAAGCTTTCAGCATTATTTAAGATAGACTAGCTAATACACATCCCTGATATAAAATTAAAAAGATTTTTTTTTTTTTTTTTTTATAGAGGATTCTATTTCATTTAAGAAGATTTTACACGGATAGCAATTGTAGATGCTCTAACACATTACATATCCAAAAAGAGAACAGACATTTTTCAGAAGTTTATCTACAAGACAAACTTTTAAAAGAAAATGCTTAGAATAAAATCTAGGTCTTGGCATCCTTCCTTTTGGAAACTCCTTCTTTATTAAGGAGACTTACCGTCTCCATCAGCATCTATTACATCTTTCAGAGTGATTTCTTCCAGCTTCAAGGGATTCGAGCTAGTTAAATTTCTGTGATTACTCAGTTGCTTGTCCATGCTGAGATATTTATTATTAGAAAAACAGAGTTAAGGAGTCTGCACATAATAACTGCAACAGATGCTTACAGACTGCTTTATTTAATAGAATTCAGAGGTATAGATAAATTTTCAAATAAAATTTTGCAATTATATTTGAATTAACCCTTTAAAAGATACATTTGTGTATGTGCAACATTATGTCTGTGATTGGAGAAATACCTTTGAAAACCATAGTCTTATTGGATTCACAAGATTTAAACACCTAGAAGTTTCTTCCAACTTGACTATAGTTCAAACAAATTTATAGGAATTCACATGAGAAAGCATATAGAAATATGTAAATATTTACAAGACTAGCATATGAAGTTTCTTAGCAGTCTTTAAAATTTATATTATTATGTATTATATTAAATTTTAGTATTTAAAATTACAGTAGAAAATTCTGTTTGTGCCTGGTCTTGAGCTCTGGGTCCCAGAACAGGAACCCAGACAGAAAGAAATGACAAAGAAGGCCCAAATTTATTGCAACCTCATGTTTACATGACCTCTCTTATATAACTAAACATAGTTCTAATGGGTCATTACAAAAGCCTGAGTTACAGTTTTCCACTTATTTCAAATCAACAGCATTACTACACAAAAGGAAAGTTGAAGAAGTCAAAAAGAAAGTTGGAACTTACCTAGGACCAAAATAGCTATCTGAACAAACTACACACTTGTCTCACTTCAAGCCCAGAAGCAGACACCCTGAATCCTTGGCCCAGTGTAAAGCTGCATTTTTTAAGGAACCCCTCCCTATTAAGAAGTTTTTGTCTGGGGGCAAAAAAAAAAAAAAAAAAAAAGGCCACGTTTCTGCAAGAATATTCTACTATGTTCTCATCAGTTTTTTCTTAAAGTCATTTCCAATGAGGAGATGTGATCTTTCAAAACTCTCAGGTTACATATAGGACTAATCAAGATTATGGGGAACTGGATTTCCACACATCAGCATTTTATGTATCTGTAATTTGTAGTCACACAGGCTATCCTTGCACATCTCATGCCATACTCACGTAAGAGTATGCTGAGCCTCCAAAAATAAAGAGCAACCAAGCAGCTAGATCTCACAGATGCCCTGTGCTGCTCATTACACTAGAACTAGGATTGCTCATATCTCACAGGTCAATTAATCTAAAACATTAAAAAGAAGTGGAAGAAAAAGACATTGAAGACCAGATTGCCTTCGCTGTCTGTAACCTTTTGCTTCCAGCAATTCATGACCATACTTGCTAAAATTATGCATGTTTAGCATGTATATTACCATAGCAGCATCTCTCTGCTACTTAGCTTCCTTTTGCTGGGCTGTGTCAGAGTACACTACATAATTATGATTTCTTTTTACCCCGTTCCCAAAGTGCTTCCTTTTCCAAGCCTAATTAAAGCTGATATTCAATGTAATTAGTAGAATTTAGATTTTTTTCTGTGAAAAAGGCTCATCCGCAGCTTCTCATTGGCTTATATCATAGAAAAAAGATACTTGAGAGTTAAATATCAGCAATATATTTGCAGCTTTTCCAACAACACATTTCTGCACAACAAAAATAAAATATGATGAAACAATCAACAAGAATAAAATTCTAGCTGCTTTACTTCTATTGGAAAGGGTATGAAACCCCAACAAAGATAGCTATGGTAAGATTTAACATTGCAGAGAAAACTAGTAAAAGCATCAGATACGAGATTATAATAGGAGAATTGATTTATATAAAATCACTTACTCCAAATTCCTAAAATAATATTAATGAAAAATGCTGCATATGTCACCCTTTGAGGATAAAAACACTTATTTAAAAAAGTTTGACACATCACATCCATCAAAGGGTTTTTCTACAAATACAACTGGAGTGAAACACCTCATGAGTTGATCTTCTTCTGAAATAACAGTTATTTCTGTGAAGTGTCAGACATCAGTAACATTTTGTAAAGTTTCTGTTTTTGCTGTTTTTTGTTTTGTTTTGGAGTGGCATAAAAGGCAACACGAGAGAAAGAGAGAGAAAGAGAGGGGAGGGGAGGAGAGGGGGAGAAACTCTTGTCCTTCTCTTAATGATTACATTCTATAATAAAAAATAATTTCCTGGAACCTCAAGGCATATACATTAATGTTTCATTAACCACGTACAACCAAATTTGTAGTGGAAACAGGCTCCAATTAAAGTTTTGCATCAACTATATCAGAAATATCACCAAATGATACCTTCATCATATACAAAAAAATAATGAGCTTATTTGATTTCTTGAAAAAACATGCTAATGTTCATGATGGTATTCCTTTTTTTTTTTTTTTTTTTTAATTCAGTTTATTTCGTTTCATCTAGATTTTATTTTCATACACAACTTTTTTTTTTTCCTCCTCTTTTGCTACTCACAGTTTTAACAAGTTATCTCAATGTATCTCTCAATACATTTTTGCCTTTCAAAAGAAGCAGTATTTGAATGGAAATTGTAGAAAATAATATAAAAATATTATTTGGATTGGGAAGTAAAGTAAGGTCCATTAATTTCCTTCTAGCCATGGCCTGACTGACTAAAAACGATCTAAATATGAAGGTGCATGAAGGCACAAAGCACTGAATGTCATAGATGCATAACAAATTTGGAAATTTTAAAATATATTAATGAGACTAGTAATTTTTGCTTCATCTACTGAATACATTTAATTAGCTATGCATAATCTCCAAGCAGATGAGTGCTAGTACAATACCACAGTAGGATGCATGAAGGTAGTTTTATTTACTGAATTATCTCTGTGACAAACATCATCTAAGGATTATTGGAGCACTGAAGGTATTTTTTTCAGAATGTCTTAGTTGAAAAGAATTAAATAAAGATTTATTTAGTTTAATATTTCTGCAGCCTCATTTTCTAAGGGTTCATTCTACATTATTTACATTATTCTCATACTGCAGAAACCTAGATGAATAGTAACCACATCGTGCTATACTTTGCCATACAACAGGATTGGAGCCAAAGCACATCTCAGTGACTGAAAAACCCCTAGACTTTTCCCCATAAGCTAATTATTGTCTTTTCACTCTACCTTGAAGATGCAACATCCATTGGCTTCTGCCATTTGGTGCTGGTTACGTACCCTAAATCCTACATGTCTCTGTCATGCCAATGCCAGACTTAATGTGTCTCTGGATTAAGCCAGACCACTGCTACAGGCTGCCATCAGGGCCCACCTGCTTCTCATGCAAACTTGTAGCAACAGTGCAATCAAACCCACAATTTTTAAAAATAAACCATATATGAATATATATATATATATATATATATGTATATTTTGGCAAAGCTACTAGCTATAAATCCTTACATGTCTTTAACTGCAAAAATGAATGTAAAGCTCAGAGACACAAATCAAAAATCCATCACAATGAAGAGAAATAAAGTTTTAAGGCAAATCATTACTATACTGTTGTGCTGAATTTTACAAAGACATCAGTATTTATAACTTGGTATCCCTCTGTAATTTCTGGAAAGCAACCTGTTCAGTATTTTCATTCCATTGATTTATTATACTTTCCTTATACCTGAGGCTACAGGAATCATGTCATAAGTGGTATTTGGAAATTAATAAAGAACTAGGACTGTAGAGTCACCCGTTACATTACATGTAGCTCACAATTGTGCTTTAAGACCAAATTGTTCATAATGGACAATCAAAGTTCAAACTTTTCTTGTTCCCCATTAAAAGACATGGAATAAAGGTTCCAAGTTATATTTTAGGGCAAAATTAACTTATTTATATGTTAATCAACTTTCCCAATACCTTTATCCAACTGGGTATTTTACACTGAAACACAAGCTCTGAAGTCAAGGAAGTTAATTGGTTTCACCCAGTAAAAAGAAAGAAAGAAAAAAAAAAGGAAAGAAAAAAAAAAGCCACTACCTCTGTGACCACCCTGACCTGATTTGGAGTTCTCCCTTACTTGTAATAAAAGCAAACTTGTACTAATAGAAATAGCTTTGTAATCCTCCCAGAGTCTCCAAGCAAAACATGGCTTTGTAATGGCCAATTATAGCTCAACACCTGCTGTTGGGAGGAGAACCTCGTTACAAACTAATTTGAAGAACAGCTGCTTTAATGTTTTCTGAAAAATAAGTAATAGCTGAGCAGCCACTTCACCAAGCCTGCAGACCACAGAAAGCCTGTTCCAAGATTGTCCACAGAAGTCAAGCAAATATAAATGATTGCTTTGCCATCTGCAGGAAGTGATCTGAAATCCAAATTTCTGCAGTGTTTACGAGAAAACAAAAGTAGTAGTACCAGAATGTCTTCCCACTAGTTATCTAGAATCCGTCCATCCTAAAGACACTGTCTCAAAATTGTCATTGACTGCATGCTAATAAACACATTTAGAAAAAAAATGAAGACAAAAATGACATAAATATTTATTTATTTATTTATTTATTTATTCCAGGCTGTTGACTTAATGAACTTATTTCCAATTCCAGTTAGATTTTTTCCAATAAGAATTTCAAATAAGATTCTCTTACTATTAAAAAAATATACTAACTACATTAAAAAATACTAACTAACGGAACGAAGTTGTTTTGTTTAAAACACAAACAAGAGGAAGATGAAGAAGATGTAGAAGAAACACACAGCATATCACAAAATTCTGGAAAATCTATAACATCACCATCCTGCTAACAAACATGATTCATTACAAACATTATCAAGTTTTTTGTAAATATCCAACTGTAAATATATGAGGTTGGGTCCTCACATCTGAACCACATACAAATATTTCTGTCAAATTGTGCATGAAGTACAGCGATAAGGTTGATTGAAATCGTTTCCAACATTTCTCATGCAACAGCTGTTGACAACTAATGTTTTGACAATGCCTATGAAAAAGATTAACTATAAAAGATAGTACCACATATTAGCTACCTGTCCCACTGTATGAGATAAGAAAGTCTTCCCTAGTCCCAATTTCTCTTTTGCACCCACCCTCTTTGAGATGCTGTATGAAAGTGTACTTTCTATGTTTGAAACTATCATAGAGCTGATAAAGATTCATGTGTGTAAAAGACCAAAAGTATTGATTAAATAATAATTTGATTCCAGAAGGAGCATACAGAATGGCTTACAAAAATTTACCTTTCAATTGGTGTGACATGGTGACTAATTGGAATGGAATGACTATTATACAAGAGGTTATTTTTTTAAGTCAGGAAAAAAAAAAAGGACAACAACTAAACAAAATCATGATTTCTGAATTCTGTTCTGCCACAATAGGGTACAAATTAAGCCATTTAATTTCTGTTTTAGCTTCTGCGTCCAACTCAAAGACAATGTCGTTGGTCTTGATTTATTAGTATTTCTGAAGGACATTAAGATATCTCCTTTGTAAACCCATACATGCCATGAAAATATGACTAAAATGAATGGGGTTGATTGTATAACACCTATTTAGAAATCATTAACACTGTGATGAGGTTCCCATTCTACCTTTTTATCAGACACAGCCTATTCAGGTTGAGATTTCTATACTTGTGGTTTTACTTCCTTTCTATAGGATTGTAATTTAGCCATTTTGGGGAGTCAGATTACAGAAAACATTTTCTCTTCAGTGATTTTCTCAAGATCCATCAATGTGTCCTTGGACTTACAAGAAAATTTCATGTGCCTGTTTGGGACATATCCTTTCCAGTCCTTGTAAGAGGACAGAGAGGGAGGAAATATCTAGACTTGGAGAAGCTGCAGTCATTAAAAGAACCTAGAAACTAAATTTCCACACTAGAAATGTGGCAGCCCACCATGGAAGGAACAAAACATATTTTTTGCTTTCTTATACTTTTACTGGCTCCTATGACAATAAAGACAAGAGTGAAACCCCTGTCCTTCTCCTATTTCTCTCTTCCAGCTCTTTCTTCAAACACACAATAGTGTGGAATGAAAGCAGATAATGGTTCTGGAAAATGTGCTAAAATTAAAGGAGATACTCTGAGAACCAGTGAGGAACTGAGGGATGAATAGCTTGCCACATATGCTGGGCCAACCCCCTTTTCTCCTGTTCTTTTCCTCATGCCCCTGTCCCCCACGACACTCCTCCTCCTCCTCCTCAAAAAAAAAAAAAAAAAAAAAAAAAAAAAAAAAAGTTTTCATGGAAATTAGTTGAATTAACCTTTGATAAAAAGCCATACAGTAGAAACTAGGTATACTAGAGCAAGAACCTGAAGAGTAAAGCACAGACTGGGGGGCCCACAGACATGTAAGGTAGACCAGCAAAATCAGAGAAACAGAGTCAGGCACAGATTCCAGAGCTCCAATGCCCCAAACTCCCGTGTTCTCATAATGTCAAATGTCTGGGAAAAATCACTCTTTACGATTTTTTCTGGCCCACTCCAGTGGCATCAAGCGTGTGCCAAATTCCTATAAATTTAACCCCAGTAGCAGAGATTGCAAGCCCAGCTGGTAACAACACACAAACAAAAAACCACTTACCCATACCACAACTACCACAAATTATGCACTACAAAAATTCAAAGCCACAGCACTAATTAGTCTGAAAAAATGCTTACAGCTGCCTCTAGGATGGATCCCAAATTTACCATAGACTTCAAACTTTGACAGTCCTGCACAGTGCCTTCTCATTTGCAAAACAAGGATATTAATGCCACATCACCTTGTAGGCAGAATGATAAAAACAATATTTGTGAAACGTTGAGATAAGATCGGAATAAGCACCACTGTGCACTTAAGAGCTATATCAAAACACAGGGCAGCAATGGGAAAAATGAGCAGTTGCACAAGGATTGTTAAATGTAGCATTTCCGAGTTGTTGGCTTCACAAGTTCAAGAACACTTAGTGTTCACTTCTACAAGAAATGCCAGATGCCTCACAATACGTTAGATTTCACATCTATTTAATCTTCCTAATTTAACCTCATCTATTTAACTATAGACTTCTTTGAATTTTCACATTAAAAAGATGTTACAGAACAAAAAGTTGCTATAAAGACATGTACACTCTTTTCCAATAATTTCAAATATAGTTAGACTCAATTAATTATTCAATTCATTGCAGAACCATTTATACTTTTATATGAAATATTCCAGGCTGAACAGAAATGTTTTGTTCACAAATTAGAAAAAATATCCACCAACTAGACCTATAATCTAGGGTCATTCTATATTTCTTTACATCTCTTGGATATGGGGATGGTTTGGGGAAAAAGGGGTTGTTTTGCATTTATTTTAAAAGCCTACAATAATAATAATAATTAAAGGAGCTTTGATGCTTCATATGCATGCTTATATATGAACCGTTATATATGAAATCTTGTCTTTAAAGAGCTAATGTAACATTAAAGACTAAAATTGTCTCAATTTTTAATGGGAGTGAAAGCAACCCAATACTGATGGAGAGAATCTGGAGCTGTCATTCAGAATACAATCTTTTTGATTGGCAGCTGTGATTTGGTAATACTGAGACCTTGTGCTACTTGATTAAAACAACATCAAGATAGAAAGATCTCTTCAGATTAGAGGTCAGGAACATGGGTTTCTGATTTTTCTGCAGTTGTCACAAGTGATATGGGGTAATTAACTAAGTCTGGAATAATGTCAGACAGGTGGTACTTTTCTTTTGAAGCAATTCATTAGGGAAGACTTGTCACTCTATGTGGGAAGACTTGTGACATTCCCACATAAATCCTGGTACTCGGCATCTTCTTCAAATCAATTTAAATTGCTTCCTTGAATATGACAATATTTTAAAGGCGATTACAGAGTCATCTAATACAACAGCTTAGAATTTCATTTGGCAAATCTTTTTTGTTAAAAAAAACAAAAAGGCAAAGTTCCCAAATCTTGAATATAATCAACAAGAATTTTCAAACTGAGAAGACCCACAGAAAATAGAAAAGCTGCTGTCAGCGAGGAAGTAAGAATAAGCATTGCCAGGTTGAATGTGAGGTCTTGCTCAGCACACAACAGCCATTCTGTATCCCCTTCTCATCATTTTATCAACACTACTTAGCTTGTCTGTTCTTACAGTGGTTATAATCACACATCAAATAAAGTTCAACAGGGAGTAGAAATATGATACTTCCATAATATTGTGGCATATAATGCTAATTTTGCTACTCCACCAGTGACTTCAAATGAGTCTTCTAAAAAACTTGAAGATGAACTATCAAACAAACTGTATTGTTTACATCATTGACTGGAATGCTTAAATGTGAAAAGCCACCAGAAGACTGGAAAGAGAAAGCACAAGGTTGCAAAGTAATTTGTTTGCACTTTTAGCTGATTGTCTTCAAAGAAAAATAGATTTTATTTTTCAAAATTGTTTTTATGTTGTGGTTTTGACTGACTGAAGGGAAAGGAAGAATACTAAATAAAGAAGCCCAAACAGCAAGAAAACACATTCATGAAAATATGTTTAAAAGAGGTTGCAAAGACCTCACTCATAGTGAATAGTTTTTTAAGACTACAGGAGTCCAGCTATGGAAACTCATTAACAGCATAAGCAGTACTAAATTGTCCTAAATAAGTGATTGCTCTAGTACCAGTACTGTACTGTTTTGCAATTAGGCATAGTGAAAATCTCAATAGGATTCTGGATTTCTTAACTGAAATAGCTAAATTTTAAAAGATTATACATCATGAATAAGTATTTCTAAGCACTCAGTCTTATTTCACAGTATCCAGTATGGATCGAGACAGACTCTTACCCTTTCTAGCAGTATGCTTACTCAAATATTTACTCATGCTGCTGCAAATATATGAGAGAAATACAAGCACAACATCAATTCCATATCGGGTTTTCAACAATATCCATTAAAGCTTGGAAATCTGATTTCCTTCAATTTTCAAAAGTCCCTTCCCAGACAGAGAGTCTTTGGTTCGTAAACAGAAGTCTTGGTGCCTTCCTGAAGGTACATCAATTGTTTACTGTTAATTTATTCAGGGATTTTCAAGGAGCAATGATGTCAAAGATTAAGAAGAGCTTAATTTAATAGATAACATAAGTTCTGGTTTTATTTATTCACAAAAATTTACTGGTCATGATTTTGTATGTGTTAACTCTACTAATAAATACGCTTGACAGTAAATGACTGTCATGCTAGTCAGGAAGTCAAAGCTCTTAATTGCGATGTGTAAATGGAGTTTTGCTAAGAGAAGTCAATTCTACCATGTAGTAGCCTTCTCTTCTTGAACTGACATTTGCATCAGCCGTCATTCTCTGTAGAAGAAACATATATGCATGCAGCAAAAACAGCTTTTGGACTCTAAAAAGCCCTTAAACATTTACCTTGAAGAATATCAATCATATTCCAGTGACAGTATTATTTTTTTTCAAGTCAAACTAGCACTGTCAGCTGCAAAGATACTGACAAGAAGCACTGAAGAAAAACATCTTAACTCATTTTGATATGAAAAAAAATCATTGATCAAGATTTACACAGCTATTGTCACCTTGGCTTTCATTGCAAAAGAAACTGGAAATCATGACAGCTTCTGGAGATAGTTTTGCCTTGGTTCCTATTATTACTTCAAACTCCATACATTAAATATTAATATAAACGGTGAGTAAAAACAGCTTTTCCATCAACTTCTCAACAATGAAAATGTTGACTTTCAACAAATCATCAATCTGCACGTGAGAAGACAGATCGAAAAGTGTGCTTGGTTGTACCATGGACTAGAACACATTGTATATGTCATTCTAACAGCTATGTAACAAATTTATTCTTTGGAAAAATCACATTTTTTAAACAGTATGCAGACAGAATGTAAACATATATGAAATTAGGCATTCCATGTTATGCTAACTGTTAATTTCCATGACCAATGAAAGGTCAGGAGCAAAGGTAACACATTTGCTTAGCTTTTAAGCTACTGTGGTAGGATGCCTGCCGAGGGAGTTCCACTCAAGCTAGCCAAAGTCAAGCCTATTTTCAAGAGTTAGTAGCACTGTCTGAACTCTTGCTCTTTTCTTCCTTTGGAGTTCGACTTTGAATTTAGCCATCATTTTGGAGAGTACAAATTATACCTGCTGAAAAGACAAATATTTTCAAAAGAAAATGTCATTGTAGATGTTGGGAAGTTGCAATTGCTTTCAGTGGAATCAAAATACTGGGATTTTTTACCATTCCATGTTTGCATGTTTATATTCTTTCAGTTTTAACTTACTTTACAACTCCCCTCCACCGTCCCACCGCCTGTGAACTTCACTGACGTCTTACCCAGAAAGCTTCTGAGAGTAACCGATGTAAATATTTTACGGATCTCTGCTCCAGCTTGTCTGCTTACTGCCAGTAATTAAAAGGCTGGTTAAAATAGTAGGCCAGGGCACCAAGCCAATGCATGGTCATTTGCCTTATTTCTAAGTATAATATCCTTGGTCTTACAAGAATTTCCACCAAAAACAAGAAAGAAGAGGGAGGACAAAGAGGTGAGTCAAGTGAAATAACCCCAAATTATTTCAGGTTGGAAAACCCTACAATGTTTTATATCCATCTCGGATGCTGAAGACTGCCAAATACAGGTATGTCAACACTAGGGTGAACGATCGCTCTCATAGATCTTGCACAGCAAAATACATCACAGGCAGCTGCACACACAGCAATTTCATCAGAGGCAGCGACAGCTTGTCCTGAGACAGATTATTCTTGTGACATCTTGATTTCCTCACTACACGGTTTGCCCGTCAGGCTACTTTCCCAGTAGAACTGGTACAGGTGTCAGAACTCTTTAGCAGTGCAAGGCAGATACCTACCCTTTACCACAGCCAGCTGCTGGTTGCCCCCCCAGACCTGCCAGGACCCTCGCAAGGAGCCCCGACATCCCTCAGCTGTGCCACAGGCTGGCAACACCTTGAGAGTAAGAACTATTCGCCAAATCAACAGATGTGCTGTGGCCTTCCAGGCAACCTCCCAGGGACATATGGGAGGATGAAGTCTGTCACTGGCATGGAAAAAAGAATTCTACGTAAGTTGTGTGATGAAAATAAGACCCACTACAGAAGCTATCACTTCAAGTTAGGTAATCATCCATTTCAAAATTTGAGCAATACAGGAGTCTACTCTGACGGAACACTTGATAGAAGAATTTAACTGGCTTATAAACATACTTCTATTCCCCTGATGAATTTCTTTAAGGTATCCTATACTCAAGCTTTTCAGACACCTGAAGCAAATTTTAGCAGCTTCATCTTGATTTTAGCACATTTTGATTTCTAAATCCTCTTCAGATGCAGCATAATTCCCTTTTCTTCATGTCTGTAATATATGAAACCATATACATTCTGAATCTCAAATACTGTTTCAGCAGTTCCCACACTGTGCTTTTTATTGTAACATCTTGCAATCTGACAGAAATTCTACTTTTACTACTAACACTACTACAATTTTTTTATTTTTTATTTTTTACTATGCACAATTCATTTTCAAAAATATTGAAGAACTTCAATAATAAAAGTGAAAGCTAACTTTTTCACATTGTTCTCAGAATGTCAGCTAAGCACGACTATCTCATTCTTCTCAGGAAGCTTCTACTACTTGTGGCTAGTGGAATACATTGCTAGATCTTGATGTTTTAATAGAAGTGTAATATTGACCACATTTGTAATGCATCACCCAACTCCTAACTCTAGAATTGATGTGCTTTGTATTACAGTGCATCAAAATGATCAACTATGGTTCACACCTTGGTAGGTACATATGTACACACAAAGTTAGGCACTGTTCATTTATACTGTTTATTTATACATTGAGAGTGAATTTCTGGTTTCAGCAGAAATGAGAAACAAAAAAAAAGATCATAGACATATGCTTGGTTAGAAGAATTGAGTCACAGAAATGTTAAATGTTTCATCCAAATTCAGACATCTTGCAAAAGACATCAATTTAATGCTTTCATTTTGAATCTCAGTCCTAATCACAAATCTGGATTTCTCCAAGTACTACAGGCGTACTACATGAGATTCTAGCAGAACTCAGGTTTAACAATTTGCAATAGAAATCTACAGTGTTGCTCTTTAACATGTTTGGAGCCATTGCTGGAAAGAGCAAACAAATAACCTAAACAAAAATAGAAACATATCTGTTAGACATGCATCATTTTGCCCATTCATATCCATTCTATTAATGATATCCATCACAGATAAGGAGAATTATATCATTTCAAAATCTCATAATGAACAGCTTGCCAGATACACATGAAATGTGTATCTACATGAAATGTGTATCTACTTTTCTTCTCTGAACTCACCCCAGAAAAAAAAAAAAAAAATCTATTCAAGTTTAAAGACAGTTTAGCTTCCCTGCCTACCCCCACACAAGGCTCTAGCGAGCTAACAATTACTGGCTGCAAACAGAATGAAGTATGATTAAACAACTCAGTATTTTTCTTTAAAGATTACTAAGAAAGCTCACAGTACACAGCTGTCATTCACAACAGGCTGCTAAAACTAAAAACAAAGATATCCAATTTAATTAGATAATGGAATTTAAAGGAAAAAATGAAGAGCAGGTTCAGTTTCTGGTTAAAATTGCTCCCCCGCCCTGAAAACGTACTGTAATGAAATCAGTGAGGTTTTGGCACGCACTAAATAACTTTTTGGATAATATAAGTGAAATACACCACAGTAAGAGCAGATGAATAAGTACCATTCTGCACGATTGGCACAGAAGTAGTTGCCGCATTTAGGGGCAGGGCTGAGAAGCCTTCGCGCCAACAGCAGCCCACAAAGCCTCTTTTGGAGCTGCTTTGGGACTCTCTCAGTTCTTCCCCTGCATCCCTGTCAGCTTGCAATCTCCTGTACAAAGGACTGAACTTTTCTTATGCAATTGTTATGCACAGTTTTAAGCATAGGTAAAATAAAGCTACCCTTAATATTGTTCTATGAAAATGATCTGGTGGACCTCTATCTATAGTACTGCATATAACAACCTCTACCATGCTCGTTGTTGATCTACAGTAGAAAATGCAGGAATATGTTTTTGCCAGTTCCTTATAAATCTTTCATTTATTTCCTCTATCACAGCAACAAATTGCTGCCCAGAGCTAATGCAATTCAAAGTAAGCACGTGTTCATATTTGCTTTAAAATATTCATGTATCAAATTAAATTTTGAATTTCACATGGCTTTGCATCACTCCCATCAGCTCTAATTACTGATTTATTTTTGGTACTAACAGTTTAAATTTATACAGCACTCTCAATGAAAAATTCTTCAAAGCAATCTGACAGAGATGTCTCCTGCCCACCACCACTACAATGCAGACCCCATTGGGACTGAACTTCATTCTGGGCCAGTAACATCGTAATTTTACAGAGAAATCAGGAACTTGGATAAAATCTTATGGGTACCATTTAAATACACAGGATAGTTATCACAGCAGGATTTTTGCCAGGCAATTGAGGTTAACACTCCTAACTCCTGCCAAAAAGCCATAGAATACTTAATGGCAGGAAGTCATCCCAGTTATATCCTAGCAATTTCATACTATAAATGATGTAATAAAATTTAACATAGGATATTCAGCATAGGATATATAACATTTAAAAGTATGAACTGCTGACCTTATACAGTATTAATATTTGCATGTACACGCACGTTCTCTGACTTTACATCTGCCACCATTTTAAAAATAAACCCATAAAGCCCATTTAATCTGTTCAAAGCTATCAAGGATAAAAGAGCACAGATAATTTCAGTATTATAAATGCTAGAATTTGGTTGTAGCATTTCATGTAAATGTCTCAACAGCCATTAAAACAATCTCTTTTTTTCCCCACCTACAGCTTTATCAGACATACAGAGTGATATAGCTGTGGAACTTGGAAGATGGATTATATTTACAGTAAAATCATTAACCCACATCTGATTCACAGGAAGTAGAGGTAAGTAGTGTCACACCATTTTCCCCTTACAATTTAGGATAACAAATCAGGATGGAAAGGGATAGAGACTGCTGAAATCTTACGCACACACTTACGCTTTTTAGAAGCTGGTAGCAACACAGTTAAATCCACCTATGTTACAATATAATACCTATATTATTACTTTCTCCTTTCTCCTTTTCACCCTCAGTCTCATAAATCACATAAAAAGGCCTACGAATCATGAACAGTCCACTTACCTTGCACTCTTACTTTTATGGAAAAATAGTGAAGGAACCAGAAACTGCATCAGTCTGTATACACGTAATTGGCAGCACCCTCATAGGTTTGTTCAAATAAAAAGCACACCATCAAACAAACAATTAAAAAACAAACAAAAAAAAAACTCACTGGTTTAAATTTGGCAAAGCTGACACATCCACGCCATATACTTGATTATAAATGGCAGAGATATGCTCATGCTTTACAGAAGCCATATGAACATACAAACACAGTATATAAACTTTATTTAAAAAAAAAAAAAAAAAGCTGCTCCCTCACACTGCCTTTCTAGTAGGATTGAGGAAGGCCAGAGGGGAAGAAAAATAAAAATAAAAAAATCACTGGGCCAAGAGGTGTCTTTGTCTTGCTGATTTGTGGTGTCTGACAGCATCTGGGGGCCATGTATGTGGTGGCTGGTGTTGTTTCCAAGAACTTACACCACATTTTGCAGGCACACCTGAACTTTAGACCACATTCTAGCCAAGCTAGGCTTGTACTTTTTGCTACCTCCCTCCTGTTGGGCCATCAATAACAGTTTTAGTCCAGTCAAAGTCCTACCACCAATTCTGTTCAACAGCCCTAAACCAGAATACAAAAACTAGAAAACCTCATAAAACAATGCAACACACACCACACACACACATCTTCCATTGCACCACCACATTTATATATTTATATATTTCAGAATTTATATATTATATATTCACATTTATATATTTCAGAATTTGACTGATTGCAATATTTCTGAGACCAAGGAACTAGGAACCATTATGGATTCAGTTTGTTTCAGTATTCAGGTTTAACCTTCAGGATGTATCTTCCATACTGCAAAACTTAGTGTTTGTATTCATATAGAAACTGAGAGAGATCTGCTCCTTTCTCAAATCAGTGAAAAACAGTTATTCTTTACCAAGATTAATCTTACTGCAGGTTACTTCTACACCACAACACATACACCCTATAAATCTATTTAAACTTATAACCCATTCAAGTTCACAAAAATACATCTCACACAACCTGAAAACCACTCTATTTATATAAGAGATCACAAAAAACAAAACACCTCTTCAGGTGCAGACTTGGGTTTCTCCATTTCAGCCCACATCCTTTCCTCACCTGAAAGCTCTTTGCAAGAGACTGCAGAGAAACCCAGTGACCTAAACTTCCTGAAGTCAAAGTAAATATGAGAATATTTATTAAAAAGTAACTCATTTTTTTCAGTCCAGGTTACTAAAGTAGTGTCATCATTTCTTCTAAAAGAGTCAATAAACACAGATAATAGATTTGTTGTTGTTGTTGTTTAATTTAAAGTCTTTTTTCTATTGTGAAAATGGCTTTCCCAACCTAAGGAGGTAATATACAGCGAGACTTTGTCCAAAGCTCACTCATCTTATTAGCTATTGGCTTTCCTGATAAAGAAACGAGTAAAAAGGTAATATAAAAACTTGCTCAAGCCTCCTCCACTTCTTCCTATATGAAGACTTCTTTGTCACACGTTATTTCCTCCTCCTTCTCCCTTTCCTCCTCATTACCTAAAGAGCAGAGCTAGTGACCAGCTTCTCAGTTCAGTAACTTGGCAGGCCCAGCTTCTCCTCACCAGCACTCCTAGCTTCTGCTGCCACCAGCAGAGCATGCTGAACATATGTTAGATACCAACGGTTACCTGCTTGCGGCATACCTGACAGTAACTTACACTTAGTGCAACACAATCATTTTCTGGTTTGTTATTTTAATACAGTAGTTCACCTCTGTTAATTGAGATTAAACCCATTGATGGATATTATTTGGAAAGATTACATTACAGGAGGATTCAGTATTAAAACATTAAAAAACATAAGTGTAAAAATTGGACCACACAATTCACATCTATGTTTTCCCTTTAGAAAGAAGCATCAAAATTGGATCGCACAATTCACATCTGTGTTTTCTCTTTAGCACCCTGTATTACTGGAAAGGGCTGTGTTGTGGGGGGATGAACATCTCCTGATCTACTCTTTCCCACTTGACACCTTCTCCCATCTCATGCCTGACAAGTCTCTTTTTTCACCTGATCAGCTGAGGAAGAAGTCTTCTGATGACTACCAAGAAGAAACTCTGCTTGCATTTCCTCTCTCTGCCAGGCTCCTATGGTATCTCACCATGCAGAAAAGTGACAAGGAAAGAACGGTTGGATCCCTGTTGTTGGGAAGTGCTTTATTTTAGTTAGTGAGAGAGAACAAAGGTAGGGGGAAAATAAATATATCTTTCTTCATTATCTTGTCCTGAGAAATGGTTCAGACATTGTAGATGAGATTTCAAAATAATCAAGTAAAAGTAATCAGCCTGAACTAGCCAAGCAGTCTAAAAAATGATAGCTCATTTAGCGCTGTTTTGTAAACACCATCTTAAACATGGGAATTATGAAACGTAGCAAAAGTATAATCATACTTTTGCCATAAGAGAAGGCCTTTGAAGGTAAAAATGACCTCGTTCTCCAACCAACAGCACATGTAGCTGTGTTAAAGGTAATAATGGCAATTGCAATCAACTCGAAGAAGGGTGAAACTGGGATAAGAAGGTAGGAATTTTTCCCCTTTCAGAAACTTTAATAGCTCTTTTGAAGAGAACCAACATTCAACTTGATAAAAGTCTGTGGATATTAATGTGATTCACTCATTAAATAGATTTAGAGCTTAAAGCCAGATGGGACCATTTGATCATTTAATTCAACCTGCGCACAGATCATTAAGTTCACCTACTTATCCATAAAGTGAGCCAAATAATTCATGTTTGGCTAGCAGATAATGTTCAGAAAGGTATTGTTATTGATTGGAAAACATTGAAAAGTTAAAAATTTATAACATCTCCTTGTCACTAGTTTCAGTGGTTAATTATCTTTGTTGATTTAAAAATAAATAAATAAATAAAAATGAACACCTTATTTACAGTTCCATTTTTTAAAATTAATTTTCATCCTTCCTTTTATGCATATATTTTCTAAGGGGAAAACCCAATTATCAGCTAGAACTTTTCACTCAATATCATCATATGAACTGTTCAGGCCTCCTTCTGTGTTGAAACAAAAGTAACCAGGGACCTCATCTGAAGCCTTTTCTTCCATTCATGTTCTTGTCACTCGCCTGCTCTAACGTCCCTTGGCAACCTGACAGGCAGCGTGTGCTCCATGCCAGTCTCACCAGTGACCTGGATGAGATGTACTGGCAGGCCAGCTGATGGGTGATTTCCCTTATCCTTGTTGCTCCCAACAGCCAGCATCTCCCAGCCTCTTCTGACAATTTCCCTATCTGTACGCTCAGGGATTATACTCTTAACCAACAGGATTGCACTGACAGCTTGTGTTTAATTTCTGATTCACTGTGATCCCCATCTAGAGCCAATTAAAAAATTATGTCCAAATTTTTGATGTTTGCATATCAAATCATGACAATTTATTCACTCACAGAAATACTCTTGGGCTAGCTGGTTTTGACAGCATTTCCATTCAGAGAAGATAATTCTGTGCTGGAGAATAGGACCTTCAAGACCGTACTTCAAGTGCCTCTGAGCAGGCACCTGAACCTCAGCCATCTCCATCCCTCGGGAAATCCTTAAGCTTTGGGCAACAGAAGCCGTCTGTCTCTCACTCTGGACAAGTAAATATTTATTTTTTCCTAAGAAATAATGAGATGGATTGGCTAGGCATGGCTATGGCCCAAGACTGTATTTCAGATGAAGCAAAGCAGAGAAGTAAAACTGAGTGAGCTACCAGAAAGTCTACAAATATTGGAGGCTGCTCTCGATTTTCAAATAAGGTTCTGAAAATTCTTTGCTCTGTTCTAATGAGCACTGAACCCAATACAAAGTGTAGTAACTTTGGGTAAGATTAAAAAATTATATTCTGACCATCTTTGTACTAAGAGTCTTCTCTATGAGTTTTCTTTTCAAGCATTTTCCTTATCTGAATTTATTAATACATGCCTCTTCATATTAAGTCTATCTTATGCTCTACACTATAAAGAATCATTATTTAATGTATGTATTCTAGTGTGATTCAAATACATTCAAAAAAAACAAACAAACAACCCAGTAACATCATTACTTAAAGTAAAACATCACTGTTCCATTTGTTATTTTTGTAGAAATGCACCGCTATACAGTATATATTTTTAAAACTATTTCTGCTTTTAGAAATAACAGAATGATTTCGTCTCTGGTTATAACAGCACTGTGAACAGCAATCAAAATAGACGTTGTACTTGTTGTACCAGTGCATGTTACATTACTTTAGTAATACAATTCAATCTCATAAACAAGAGGCATAGTAGCTTATAAGCAATGCTAAATTCTTTAAATCATTATTGAAATTTCTTCTATATGTGTGGTCCTAATTACTCAATGTTTTGGGAAAAAAAAAAAAAAAACAAAAGCAAATGTGTATCCAAATAAAACAATCTGCTAAAGCTGCCTAACCGTTTAAGGTTGCCTTTTAATCTAATCAACTTCTAGAACATCTTAGTACTTATTTCTGCACTACTTTCATATCTGTTTTTTAATTAGCAGCTCTAGTACAAACTGCTCTGTCTTCATTCCAAAGGAAAGAGCAACTAGCAGTTACAAACAGGAATATCTTTATGCCTCACCACATGGCATATTTTATTTAATTTTGTGTTGAAAACTGAGTACTAAATGGAACCAATGAGTCATTTCTCTAGCTTTTCTATACATTTGCCTTAAGGAAGAAGATAGTCTAGGTCTACTTCTCTTTAAGATTGTAATATTATAGAAATAGTACAATCACATTAGAATAATTCCCCAAAAGAGACCCATGAGAAATCATTAAACTTTAATATGCCGTTAGATTAAAACATACATTATTGACGACAGAAAGGCTGCTGGCTGTTGTATGTATGTCAGTAAAAAGGAACAGGGACCTTCCAAAATTTAGATGGGTAGACACTCTGTTGGTAGGGGGAACAGAAGTGGAAAGAGGTGATTTCTGTAATGATTTCTGGAAAATTAATTTTGACACCAAGAAATTCATTTGACTTTTGTGCACTGAGTAATAAAACTATAAATCTTTAGCTATATTAATGTGTTGGAATAGACTTGATGATGAAAGTGTTTTGGCACTGGGTTATGAGATAGGTTAATAGGACATTTGCGAAGCTGTTCTGCTCCAATACCAAGCTGACAACTTAAAAACCATGAGTCATCACATCTTGCCAAGGAAGTTGCAAGGATGAAATGGATAACAAACCACTAACAAGAGTTTACTTCTAGAATTTAGAAGAAATGTCACCTCTTGGTTTCTACTATGTTAACTTATGATTTCACATGTATTTTACATGTAGAATAATTTTAATATGATCAATTCAGAGCTCACAAAATTGATGAGCCTAAAGAGAGCCCTGATAATTTCAATCTAATCATATGGTTAACAATATATGGAGTCAAACATTTTGAAACTCCTAAGGGAATTCACAGAACTCTTCAGAAATTAAGGACAACTTTAAAAAGGCATTGTAATACTTCTTAAAATTTTAACAATATGTTCACTATCATTAAAGAAGGAAAGCAGGGAGGGAAAGGTTGTTTATATCCATGGTCCAGAACATCTTAATTTTCAGAGTTACATTAACCCAACAGTAATTTCTCCCCTCCATAAAAAAACAGGAATAGCTCAGTAGATTTCAGATAAATTCTGCTGGGGATCCTGGCATTATTTTTTGAGGTACTCATTAGATTCTGACACTGGAAATGGACAAAATAACACTGACTTTGGAGGAACTGAAATTGGAAGAACAGAATTTGGAAGAATAGAAATTTGTAAGATGTGTATTTTCAAATCTGGAAGTGTATCCAGGTAAGTCTGACAGCATGATGCCCTTGATATCATATTTCTGTAGCAGTCACGCATTTCAAATTACAGATGATCCAAAACACTGTAACCAGCTGCGAATGCATATGGTGTAGAGCTGGAAATCTGGTATTTCTACATATACAGGGCAATCTTCCACTGGAAGTGCAACCATAATCTCCCTAGGCAGGTACATCACTTTGCACTATATGATCACTAACACAACAGGTGATCTTTGACAAGGCATTGTATATAGCAGTACACCAACAAAACAAAATGATTCAAATAAAAATGTTCTAACCATAAGAAACTCTGAGCTTGATATATAGGTTCATAATCTTAAGTGTTGCTCTAACCTCCAGACCTTACTGTATTTTGTCACTACTGGAAACATAATGTCTAAAACCAATTTTATTTATTTTTTTCCCCCAGATGTTTTCCTAATACAGCATCTCCAAATTGGCAAAGTTGTTATTCACCTGAAGTCACTGATGGATCACAAGAAGCAGCCATGACCTCTGGATTTTCCAAATATCATTTCAGCATGAGTAGCCCTTTCACAATCAGGCTACTTTGACCAGCAATCGGATCACAGCTGCACTTGGGAGAGTCTGTGGGACAGCATCTCTTCCAGCTGCTATTTAACATTCTATTAATCAGCCTCTCTTATTCTCTGCTTTTTCCTAATTATCCCTGGTTCTTGATGCTTGAAATTGTTCTTATTTGAGAATACAGTAGAATTGCTACACATCTATAAAATCCTAAGTAGGGCTTCGACAGCAAAATGTCAGCTGAAGGAACAGCACCAAGCAGCACCATGGTTATTCACACCTTATGGACAGTTGCAGAAGAGGAAGTTTTTCTCTATCCCTTACAACAACATTCCGTGAACTCTACAAAGTGTGAGATTATTGTTCCAGTAATCACAGAAGCCCATGGTGTACAGCTGGTCAGCTTAGCCCATGCAACAGTCGCCAAGTTGGGGACAATATTGCTCCCATTATCTCTCTGAAGTCCATCTGGTGCAGAGAAACACTCTGTGGCTCATGCCACACAATGCTGGTGTAATTCCTACTTGCTAACCCTGAGAGATGTAAAAGGCAAATTATAAGCAAGGCTTTTATCAGCCCAGATGCCAAACCTTAGACAATAAAATTAACTGATAAGTCTCATTTCCTGTATAAGCTGTTTCCAGTTCAATTTATTTTACAGCTGTCATGAAATATTAACATTTTAATTTTAATTAACTTTTTTTTTTTTTCTTTTTAAATCAAGGCATTTCTGTTCCTAACAGAACACAGAATGACCTCCAGTTAAGAACCTATCCTTCAAACACAAATAATGACCCACAACCTCGTTTATAAGCATTTCTCATTAAAGGCATTAATCATGCCTTACTAGACCTACTATACAAAAGTTTGCCTTAGTTTTTAGCATTACTGAGCTAAGCCAATACTTTTGAAAGCATTTAAATAAACCAATATCATAAAGCTCTTTGAAAAGGAAACACAAACTTAAATCCAATTAGCTTTAGTGAGCACCTCCTTATAAGTAACTTTTTCAGCTGGCAAGTGGTGTTGGTTTTTTTTTTTTTTTTTTAATGGCATATTTTTCTTTCATAGTCTTTAAAGTCACATATAGCTATATGAAAGCAATAGTTCAAGCTGGTTGAAAATAAGAGAAGGCCCTTGAAAATGTTTAAATAAAATAAAAGGCTAGTGCTTCTAAGGATATATCAAACAATATAGGCCAATTTTATAATATCGTGAAGAAAGTATAAAGAAAGTATAATATAACACACTTGTGTGGACAACATAAAAAATTGAAACACCTGAGCATTAGAGGTATCCCAGGGGTATAAGCACACAACCCAAAGACAAACAGATATACAAATAAAACTTGTCATATTTGGGAAATAAATTAATAAAATATGACCATTTAAGTTTCACCATGAATAAAACTGCCTCTTCTGTTTTTAGTCTCAGTCATTCCTTCAATTCTTTTAATTATGTACAATAACTGTACATTCGCAGTTTCTTAAAATAACTCTGTATGCCTGCTCCCTGTTGTAAATTAATCTGCACATCTGAGTCCTTAAAACAGGTTATTCAGATATTCTATCAAAAGATGAGAATAGAGAAATTCACAGCCAAAATAATACATCTTTGGATAAGATCTTTGCACATACTTGTGTATCAGTAACCTACTTTTCTCTGGACAACCGCCAACACAAGCAGCAGATAATAATTCTTACCTGTCAAGCATTCTGCACTGGAGTGTTTCTTCTCAATTAACAAAGGCAATTAAGAAGCATGAATATTAAAGGCAGCATTAAAACCTATATTTGCTAATTGATACTACATCAACTGGTGAAGACAGGAGAATTACAATAGCCAATTTACAATCTGCATAAAAGTGCTTCACATTCTTAACTCCTTACGGTCAAGCTGAGGAGCTTAAATGCTTTTCCATCATTTCAACTTCATATTACCGTTTGTGGAATCTAATCCACAAACAGTAAAATCACCTTTTCACAATGTCAGCCTATTGTAACTTTTAATATTATTTCACAAAATCCCTTGAGAAATCATACCGTTAGAGTAGAAGCATTTCTAAACAACAACAACAACAAAAAACTAAGGCTAACTGCTCACAAGAGATACAACTTGAAAATGAGAGGCCAACACACACAAATTAATATCAGTTAGGTGGAAAAGGGAGTTTAGATTCCCACACTGTGTAATCAGTATGACATTTTTTCTTCTCAAATTAGGGCAACATTTGAGCTGTATTATTTTTTTTTTTTTTAATGAAAATGTTGAGTGTGTTCGTTTTTTTTTTTTTTTTTTTTTTTTTTTTTTTTTTTGAGTTTATAGAAATATTTATTAAGATGATTCCAAATTCTGAAGGTAGAAATACTGGAAGAAGCATGGTGTTTTGAAAATAATGTAATAGAGCACCTTAACAAGTTTTTCAGAAGTGGAAAAATTTCCATAATGAAATAACAATTTGAGCAAAAGAATCAATGAGTTCACATTTCCCAAAACTGTAGTTGGGAAGTTGCTAACCCATTTTGATAGATACTTCTTCAAACACTAAAAGGGTACTTGACATAGCAAAGCTTCTAGTATAATGCAGATGAATACAGCACTAGAATGAAAATGCATTTGCATATAAATCCATCAAAATCAATAGTTGAACGATGACAATTTGAGATGTTAAAGTAAAATGGCTTGTTATTAATGGAATTATAAATTTTTAAACATTGCAACTAAGCCTTCAGTAAGAGAAATATGCAGTAGAGCTAAAGAACATAACTTTTCATAGATCTTTGTTAGTGTAACTCTGCAACCACTACACTGAAGTATCCAGAAATTCCAACAGCCTCCTTTTCTGCACGCTTCATTCATTTCTGTCATGAGGAAGTTAACTTAGTCCAGGGGTGCCTGAAGCCCAGCCTTACAGAACCAAGGATGTCAGGTCAGCAGTACTGTGTCATTGCTGTTCAGGAGCAGGAATTTGCCTTTACCCTCCTGCAACACTTATTTGTCCCAAATTCTCCCACTACAGCAACAAACGGGATGCGCCATAGCATTCCTCTTTTCTTTCCCATTGCACGAGAAAAAATAAAAATAAATTAAAAAAAATAGTAATAAACAAGCACCTCTCCCCCCACCAAACAAATCCTTTTCTTTTTAATAGTGCAGCTCATTATATTTCGTTGCTTTGGTGTCAGTTTTAAGCCCTACCTGCCCCACTGAACTTTGATATATCCATAAGGATATATATCTTATGGATATATGTCTTATGGATATACCTTATGGATATATCCGTAAGGATATATCAAAGATGCCCATTACTCTGGGAATTTAAGGCAATCTTGAGATTCCCCATACATAGTTCATCTGCCTCAATCTGTTTGTTCTGGTCTACTTTATTATTCTAACATGGTAGTTAATTTGGACAAGCACCTAGGAGAATCCCTGCCTAATTGGAGCATTATTGCAGTAGAGATTAACAGAGAATTAGTGCACTGTATGGAGGCAGGTCATTGGAGCTGCCTTATACGCATCATGCTACTCACAACTACTACATAAGGATATAAAAGTGGGGAAATAACTCATGCTGATCAATCCATTCTGTGGTCAACAAGGCACTGACAATGTTACTCACAGCTATACATGACAAAAAAGTCAATCTCTTAGGGTCAGACACCACAGATCTGGATCCAAAGAAAGGTCAACTCAGGAGTCATGTTGACACTCAGATCTTCCTCTACCTCA
The DNA here is from genome assembly GCF_964035555.1 of Netta rufina. NCBI lineage: Eukaryota > Metazoa > Chordata > Aves > Anseriformes > Anatidae > Netta > Netta rufina. Next base: position 87,317,496 of record NC_140123.1, read on the forward strand.
GATGCAGGAAAAACTCAGTTTAAACAATTATTTGAGGATTATCAGCAGTGAAACAACATGACACTAACCATACTACTCTACTAAAAATCATTCTGAAATCAAAGGCTTCTCAGGTAGGGATGCCACCTATCTCACAATCTGAGCAAAAAGTGACACTTGGAAAAATTACACAGGAACAAGCATGCTTAGATCTGAGCAGGATCCAATATCTTGGTGACAATACAGCATAGCTGAAGCCTATAAAAATACAAATAATGAAACAAATACTCCTTTGAGTTCTCAAGGTAATCTTGTAAGTAGTTATGATGGACACCCATTTCTTGGAGGAAATGCTGACATAAATACCATGACATTACATTGACATTTGTCCTAGTCAAACTATTTACTCTTCCTGTAGGATTTTTTTTTTTCTCTTTTGTATTGCATCAAGGATAATGACTATCAGAATACACCTTAAAAAAAAAAGGCATGGGATCTACCAATTTTAAAATCTAGTTCTGAAAAATCACTGGTTATTAGATTACTTGGCTATAGAAAGACTAGCTGCACACTATGTACAGTTATATACCAGTGTGAATTCTCAATTCTTGGCTATGCAAGACAACTTTCGAAAAATGTAGAATAAATTCTGGTGAAAAGTAGAATCTATGAAAATGAACTGTCTATCCACATAACTGCAAAACTGAAGTATCTGAAGCAATCACTACAAATCTGTGGCAACAACCTTGTGTGCATAATGAAGCTTGAGATGCTGATAAAGGTCATATGGTCAGGCTGTAATGAAGATTCATCTACTTTAGTCAGATCTTCTCTGGTATTACCTGTAACAGCATCCCATTATTCCCACTGGCAGAGGTAGAGTCATGTTTGTACACAAACTAATTAATGAGGAACTCTACCAAGACTTTTACTGCAGAAACAATCATGCATGTTGACAGTTACTAATAGCAGGAGGGAATTCTCATTCATGAGGGATAAGGGCTATTCATAGCATTTAACTGTAGGCTAGTTGCTTCATGGGGAGAAATGATAATTAAACTGTTTTACTTATAAGAAGAGGTAAGACACAAGGCATGTTGGTATTATTTGTGCTACACAGGTATGGAAATCTTTCTATCTATTCAACAACTTTTTTTCCCTAAAACTCATGCACAGGTTTATGTATTTTGTCTTGCTCACTTTTGTGCACTTGCCCTTTTCCCCCTCTTCTCCCTTTCTCTTTTTTTTTGGCTTGCAAACTGAGAAATAGAAAAAAAATACCCTAAATTATGACTGAAAATTTGCACTACAAGTTTCCAGTCACACAAAAATAAATCAAAGCAAAACATTTCTTCTTATAACTGAAGAAAACAACTCGAGGAGTGGGATTGAGTTTGAAATTAGAACCTTCATTTAGGTGTCCACTCTAGAAGTACCCAAAAACTCATTAGAGGTGATGAAGATGCCTAGACTATAAAGAATGTTGTCCCCACTTAAGCACCTAGTGCACTGGAGATATCTTAGATAGGTTCACTGCACTTGTAACAGAGGACCTGGCAGTGATGTGCTCTTCTGCATCAGCATTTGGAAGCCAACCAGGAGATGCTACAGCATCTCAAACAGCATGAAATGACTCTGTGCTGGCAAATAAACCAAGATGCCAGCAACTGCATCTGCTGAGTCCCAAGGGAGCTGAACAGCCACTAAGTGCCTGTTTTAAGGCTGCTTTCCAGCCTCTGAGACTGCATTTCCTATTGATGGCTTCCCTTGGGTATGCTCAGAGAGCTGGTGCTCTGCGGTGCCATGGGATCACTGGCACCTTCACAGGATTTGCAGACAGGATGGGGGCACATGAAAGCCTCATCCTCCTGCAGTGACAGCTGGGGCCAGGCTGTACAACTCACTGTGCTTAAAACAACATTAAGCACTTAGGTGTGTGAACTGAATCCGGTCCAAGACCTCCACCAACTGTAATGGAAGACAAAATGTTTATGTTTGGGGTCTTTATCTGAAGCTGAATTCCCCTAACATAAGTGAAAAGTCCCAGTACCACCCTCTCTGCACTCCACTGCCATTGGCTTGGGTGCTTGACAAGAGTTTCATCCAACAGCCACAAATCAGAAAGCGAAAGCACCTTTCAGAAGGCTTCAAGCACTCTTTCAACATGTGAGTTTGTGAAGCTGGAGCACAGAGATCCTGTCACAGCTTTAAAAAGAGGTAAGCAAAGAGTAATGTAGTGTAATAATGACCTTAGCAGGGGCTATTCTGTCATTATTTGAATGTGTTTCCTACTTGTATACACAAACAGCAGGTTAATTGCTGTTTGAAGTAGTCATGGACAGAATTGGAGGGTTGGTAGCTGGTCATCACTAGACCGTTATGCAAGGAACTGAGACAACCTTTACACTACTTTGCCAACTCCAATTCTCCCCAAAAAGACACAAAACAACCACGGAAAAAGACCACAAGTGTTCATCTTTAACACCAGTGATAAGCCTTCTTTCTAACAAAGGTTTAGTTGGTATCTGACCTTACCTGAAAACCATAGGGCTAACGCTTCGGTGCTCAGGCACTACCAGGAAATGTATTCTGTAAATGTTCAATATGCTCTTAATGCCCACTAGTCTCATAAGCAAAACTCATTCTCTTTAGCCAGCAGTTATTTTAAAAGAAGACATACAAAAACATTTCTGTGAAATAACTGATGCCCTTTTATAGGTTTTAAATTTAAGGTTACAGGAAGCATTGAAAATTCTACATAATACTGAGCCTGATAGCCTCAAATTAGCACATCAGTGAACAGACAAAAGCATTTCAGTAATAACTTCTTTTTTTTTCCTGGTAATAAGGTCAGATACCTCTTAAAAATAATTATAAATTATTCTAGTGCGTTACTATGCAAAGGAAAGCAATACAACTATTAATAAATTATACTTTGCATGATCTCTGTGGTAAGATCAAATAATTAAAATGGCTGAGATGCTATCTACTGATATTATTATAATAACAGGTGATTATTAATTTTAAAGTTCGATTTAGTAAAAATTATTTTTCTGTTTTCAAATTTAGAAGTACTCTTTAGGCTTTTTAAGTTAGCTGTTACAACACTACTTTGCTCCCAAATAGGGCATATGGAACAATCACATATGAACGGAAGTAGACTTGTAGACTTCTTCAATTACAGCAAATCTGCACTGACTGAAAATGCAACAGAACTCCAGTCTTTTTTTTTTTATTTATTTTTTCTCATTTTAAATAAGATGCTGGCATGGATGGAGTTTCCTGAGGAAACTCGTAATCTGATCATAGGCTTTATGAGTTATGATTGCCCCTGCAATTAGCCATAAAGACTGATTGCATCCTTCTCATAAAACTATTCTATGCAACATAACAAATTAGACTACTGCATAGGTCTAGCCATGCAGATATAAAGAACAACTTAATAAAGACAAATAAATAGGAAAGGAAACAAGCTAGTACATTATAGCAAGCATTTGTAATGACAGGATGTAAATCATTTTCCCCTATAGAAAAAAAGGTTGAAATATTTATTAATTAAGTCGCAGACAAAATTCTGCCAATTAGATCTTATTGTTTCTATTTCCCAAAGAGTTTCGAAATGATTTTATTTTATTTAATATAAAACCAGAATCTAGTACTTGTGGTTTCTTTGTGGCATAGCTTAACACAGGGACAACCACAGAGCGGAATTCTAAACATAATAGAGACTGCATTGCTCTATCTTTCATTGCTTTTCTTTCATTGCTCTTGCTTTTTATTCCTATCCAGGAAAGAAAAATGTTATCCCTTTAGCATCTGGTTCAGCATAAAACCATTATAATGCAATTAGCTAGACTGGGGACCAGCTGCTAAGTAACTAAAATTAAAAGATGAAGACTTTGGTAACAGATTTCTTTCAAAGCCTTTCCCTTACAAAATGTTTGCCTTTGCTGAGGACACTGATCTGGGTTAAGCTCCTAAGATTCAACACAATGCAGACCAGTGATGTCTGTCCTCACACAGAAAGATTTACTGCCTTGTCACACAGTCAGTCCTCTATTTTGTACATTCTGATAATACTTAAACCAGTTCTACTACTTGAGCAAAGTAGCAATAGTAAGTAATCACAGAATTTGAAAAACAGTTTTTTCATACATATTTTAAAAAACAGTTATGTATCCTTTGTTCCCCATAACTGGAAATTTTGCTTCAAACCCTGTCTGAGACTGAAATTTCCCTGACTTCTAAAAATAATAAAATAAAATAAAATAAAATAAAATAAAATAAAATAAAATAAAATAAAATAAAATAAAATAAAATAAAATAAAATAAAATAAAATAAGCATGCTAGCATCATAAGCACATTTATGAAGAGCTATTTGATTTTCAGACTTTTTTTTTCTCACAATTTTCTTCACTCAATCCAAAAATATATTGATTACTAAAAAGACACGGAATTTGCATTATTTTTCTGAGAGTTTGCATTCATCCAAAAAAAAAAAGTCAATTTTAAAGTTTTAATATGAACACTGTACCAAGAATGCAGAACAGTGGAGGCTGGAAGGGACCTCCTAAGATTCCTGGGTCCAAGTCCCCTCTGCAGAGAAGGGTCGGCAAGAGCAGATTGCTCAGTTCCTTTTTCACTTGGGTTTTGAACATCTCCAAGAAAGGACGAACTGTGACATCTCTGTACAAGCTTTTCCAGTGATCGATCATTGAGAATAAATTTTCCTTCTACCTAACCTGAATTTCCCTTCTTTCAGCTCAAGTTCCATGCCTCTTTTCCTATCACTGTGTACCTCTGAGAAGCATCTGACTCCCTGTTCTCTACAAACCTCCAGTTAGGTAGTTGTAGTTGGTCCTCCCTTCCTCAATCCCCTGGCTGTATTTTTGAAAGTTGAATCAATCCATCTCCTTGATGCTCTGTGCTCCAGCCCCCAATGATCTGGACTTGCTCCAGTATGCCAGTGTCTGTGGGGAATCCCAAAAGCAGAGACCATTATCCAGGTGAGTCTCAGGAGAGCTGACTTGAGAGGAAGCATCACTTTTTGATGGCGTGCTGCTGACCTGTGTTCATGACAATTTTACCATGCTACTAAAATTCTACAAACATTTTTTCTGCTACTATCTGAAAATAAATTATCTTTCTTTTCATTTCCAAAGAAAGAGAATGGTAGAAAAACTTCTCATAACCAAAAGATATTTCAACATGTTTAAATACTCCTTCTGCTTCCACAAAATAGAGTAGATTATTTGACAACTTGTACTACAAGTCACCAGAACATCTACTGTGTTGTTAGGAGGAGATGGAACTTACTACCTGCCAATAACAATTCTCCATAAGTATTTTAATAATTCAAATGAATACAATAGTTGGTTTAGCCTGAATAGTGTTTATTTGATTCCTTTTGCTAGGTCAAAAAATGGGAACTAATTGTATAAGCCCAGCTGAAGCAAAAAACATGCTAAAAATCTAGAGAAATTCATCTGTTCGACACTGAAGAGCTTGCTCAGTTTCCCAGGATTTCAGTCACTCCAATACAAAATGTTACAAAATTTTGCAAGCTGCACTTCATAAATAGTTAAGAATTTAATTGCAAATGCTCCCAGGAAAGTACTATCACAGTTCTAAACATACTACACATAATCCATAATGATCTTACTGACATCTCTGAGGGCTTTGTTCCTGGGATCTCCTTTTGTCACAGATCTCTGTTGACACATCCACAGCTACACGGTAATGCAGCACACTAACAAGCCTTGAATCAGTTATGAAGATCTCTCTGAGATTGTGGGAGTTTCATCAAGATGATAAAATATGACTCTAGTAAGTTGGGGAACTCACTGCTCAGAAAACTCAACCTTCCACAGGAAAGACAAATCACCAAAAAAAAAAAAAAAAAAAAAAAAAAAAAGAAAAGGTAATTTGATTTGTCTGTAAGTCGTCAGTTCTCTACTAGATCTGACCAAGCTGACTCAAAAGGATTTTCAGGAATACAACCAAGATTTATTTTCTGCTCTCCAAAGATGAGGGATAAAGTAATTTATTTTCTTCTCATCACTGACGCAAAATTGAATTTTGTTGCTGGAAAGGCCCCAACTTCTGAGAAGCCATAAGTTTTGTGTCCAGCATGTGGAAAAGCTAAGAGTATTTGAGTGACTCTTAGGGATTTCTGAATGGTTCCCAGTCTTACCACTGCCCTGCTTGCCCCTCCACCATCCCATTCAACTGCTGGTTGGCAAAAGTCCAAACCATGCACCAGAGTGACTAAGACACAGGTTTGTTGGCAACTGAGGGGCATCCTCATATCCCACCCAAAGCAGGCCCTTGTTGAATGGAAGACTGGGAGAGGAAAGAGCAGGACCAGCTCCCAGCAGGACTCGGAGGGGAAAGAGCAGGACCAGCCATCATCATGGCAATCCAATTTACAGCTTTTCAGAGTAGCTGCTTGGAGCTTGTATGACTCCTGAGCTGAAGAAAAAGTCAGTGGTGATCACAGTCAGATCTCTTGCACTCAATAAAAACTGTATTTTAACAAGGAATTAATCCTTTTTTTTTTTTTTTTTTTTTTTTAAGCATTGAATCTAGAAAAAGCAATAAATACATATTATGTAGTGCATAGTTTAAATGGTAGAACAACAATATCTAAATTTTCTGAACCATTTAGAAAGAAAGGAATGACCAAGGTTAAGAGGCTCCACCCAATCTCCAGTAATTACCAATTACTCCTGTCTAGAGGTGACAAATATATTAATCATACTGACAACCAAATTCATAATCTCTTCCCTATGTATTTGTGCTCCTTTATTTTTTTTCTGGGTCACAGTTCATTCTACTAAGGAGCATTTTGCTTATTCCTTATAATTTCTGAATAACTCAGGACATTCTGAGATTTAAAAAATGCTAACAGGCTTGTCACTGATGTACACATCTTTTTTTTTTGAATTTTTGTTTCAGTCTAGAGGCATGTATAAAAAGCATAAACAAAATCAGCTGATATTATAAATGTAGAGATTAACCCAGAAACCTGGCTCTAAACATAGCCTCCTGTGACCTAACACTACCTTCTCAGAACAAATCCTGGATGAACAGAGGCTTTACATTTGTCTTCTCAAAAGCAACGGTTTTCAGCAGACCAGTGGAGAAAAGAAGTGAGAGCAAAGGTTTTTCATTTCTAGATTCTAGACATTCTAGACACCACATAGAAGTAATGTGACCAGGCATCTTCCACTGACTGTGGTTCTCAGCAATGAAAGAAAAACACATCTCCAAACTATGACATTGTTATAGCACAGTTATGAAAAGACTTCAAGTAGACCACTTGTAAAAGAGCAGTATGTCTTCATTTAAGGTTATGCATGGCCACCCAGTTTTCTTCCAGATGACTTCATCATGTTGGTACTTTTACCTCAGGAAGATTTAGATAGAGATTATAAAAAAATAAAAATTAAAAAAAAATAAATGAGTAAATTTTAAAATAGCCTCATAAAAATGTAAAATAACCTAATCAAAAAAATAAATGAATCATATATGCTTGAACTTGTCAGCAGAAGATCCACAACTAGAAGATTCCCTTGTTACCATCCTGGAAAGCCATGTATCCATTTTACACATTCTAGTCAAGTTTTCATAGCCCATCCCATCCTTATCAGTTTTTCCTTACCAGCATTTTGAGGTGACTATTCTTTTTTAAATCGTATGTTGCATTATTCATAATGTTTGCACTTTCTACCAGCACTTAAGGTCCTTGGTGTCTACTATTCTAGACAATATAAAAAGGGTAGAAAGAACAGCCTCTGCCTGAAGCATTTATATTTTAAATACTGTACAAAAGAGAACTTATGCCTTTATTCACTGCAATGGGTATGAAACTGGCACGAAGGCAACTTGCCTGAAGATAGTTATCTCTGTCAAAAAAAGTTAGAGAAGCTATTGTTTGGTGCTTTTTTCTTTTTCTTTTATCTTTTTTTTTTTTTCTTCTTTTTTCCCCATGTTACTTTTCCTTTCCTTTGCTTTGCTTTCCTTTCATTTCTTTCTATAACACAGAGGTAGTTAGAAAAATCATCCTCCAATTACTTATTTTCATAATTTTATTTTACGTTTTCCTCAAGAAACTTGCTTACTCCCCCTCATCCCATACCGTCATCTGAAACAGGCAGCCAATTATTCTCTTAGGCTGATTAAATTTTATTCACAGGAAATCAAATATTTCAGGAAGCTTCTTTCGTTCCCTTGACTAAGAGTAGTCCTAAAATCAACCCATTGTCAGCATTAGACTGTTCTGTTAAACAGTTCCATAACAACATGCTTGTCCTTTCATTTTTTATTGAAAGTGAATTTCTTAAATCTACTTTTACACAGAGAAATTTCCTTGAGAGAGAGAATTTAAAAAAAAAAAAAGAATAAAAAAAGAATTAAAAAAGAATTAAAAAAAAAAGAAGAAAAAAAAAAAAGAAGAAAAAAAAAGAAGAAAAAAATAAGAAAAAAAAGAAGAAAAAAAAGTGCTGAGGATCAGCCTTGACTATCTCTGTTACTTTTTAATGATAAAATGATAACATGGCCTTTTTATCATAACCTTGGAGAAGCTAGTTCAGTGACAACAGAATATCCTTCCACCTAAACTATGCACTGAATGTGCTTGTATTTATGACTATCTGAATTGATGCTTTCTAACATATAATATAATCTTTACTTTAAAATTGAATTTTATGGGATGAACGTCCTGCTCCTGCAGATGAGTAGACTGCATAAAAGAAAACGTTTCCCTCTGAAACTTCACCTGCATCTATCATCACTACATTTACCTGGGCATAAAAGATTAACTATTAAACAAACAAAAGTCAAAACCACCTTAGAATGATTAGAATTTCCCTTTAGTTAGTTAGTTAGTTATTTTGGTAGGAATAGTTATTCCTATAAGGAGTATTGAGATGGAGACTCCCCATCTGCCACAATGGAAGTGGATACATAAAGTACCTGGCAAAAAGCAGGGCTGAACTGGGAGCAAAACTGAACACTGCATTTGAGAAGTATCAATTTATGATAATTTAAATATTGATTGCTTAAGATGGGCTTAATAAAACTTGTGTAAGAGAGAAATTTTCATAAGTTCTTCATCCTGTTAGGAATACAGTAAACAGAAAAATATGGTGTTTGTTTTTTTTTTTTTGTTTGTTTGTTTGTTTTAATAGACCAGAGCATGTCGCTACTGCCAGGAAAAAAAAAAAAAAAAAAAAAAAAAGTCAAATCTAGTCAATAAGTGACAAAGGAAACTCAAGTATTTTAAGATACTTCCAGCATTTGTGGGTTTCAGCCAGATTCCCTTCCGTTGCCCCTCCCATGCACACAGACCACCTACCTTTAACTTTAGAATTTCCTATGATTTTTTGTCAGTTTGAATGCCTTCTCCAAACCACATTTCATCCATAAGTTTAAGAAACAGAGTGTAACTATGAGAGCAGTTCACTTTGGAAACATCCTTAAAAATGCATGTATTTTATGTCACTGCTTGTACATGCTTTTTCTAAAAGCATGTTCTAATCAGATGGCAACTGCTTGTAGTTATACATACAAAGGTTATAACAAATATATTGGGGCTTTCTCAGTAACCAAAGTCAAGCATTTAAGTGAGAAGGCTAATCTGCTAATGCACAGATAATTAAGGAAACAAGACACCAATGTTAATTTCTTGCTTGGACCTGCTTGCAGAAAGAGCTTATTGCTCGCTATTGTCTAGAACCTGAGCCTAGTGAGTCTATGCAGATAATTAAGCAGGCTAAGTTACATAGCTATAGTTAAGCAAAGCAAACATTACCACCACCACCACTCCAGCATATTTCTACGTTGTTGTTGTTTTGTTGTGCTTTTTTTTTTTTCCTGATTGTGCCCATAGAACACAATTTGCATTGAACAATCAATAAGCAATTACTTTTTATTTGAAAAACATAAACTCTTTGTTCATTAGCTGTTGAAAAGGAACCAAGAGCCCAATCAAAGCCCATTCAATTACATGGAAAAATTCTCCCTTATTTATATATGTATATGTGTGTATATATGCAATTCCCCTTTTCGATGTTTATCCCTAGCTGCATACGCACAGTTCTAAAAAGAAAATGAACAACCATGTTAACCCAGTTAATGATAGCTATGAGAATGTTCACATGGGAAAACAGCTTTCCCTGCAACTCAAATAAATAAATAAATAAATATCCAAGACTTCTTAAACTATCCATTTTACCGTTGTTGCATAAACAGTACATAGTTTTCTGTTGCTTTTGCAAAGATGCCAGGCAGTTGCACTATCTTTGATCTATTTCTGTTCAAGCTGCATAGAGAAGTGTTTGAAACCATGATAATGTGCACTATTGATCCAGTAATAGTAGTAGATTATATAGCAAAATATATCTTATTTTATTGCCTAAAAATAGGGGCTATGCAGACAGGATGTTCAGAAGAGTAACACAGAGCATGGGATGCACTTGTTGTTTAAACTTGAATGATTTTTTATGGTGTTTATGAGCCCCTGATTCAATTTGTTGTTTGCTTATTTGACAGGTCACTCCTCACAACATAAGACATCTACGGAAGTAAGATAATCATGTTATTTTGTGCTGCAATATGGTTGGATTTTGTTTTCAAATATAAATAGTCTTATGAACTGAAAATATTTGTTCCATTTAGGAGCTGCCTTTTAACGCACATGAGAATCTACAGTCAGATCTGGAAGTTAATATCGCAGAGAAGGACATATGCTCACCTACCCAGATGAGATTATGGTAGACTACGCAGATTTCTCTAATGTTTTGCAGTCAATGAACAAGAAGATCAACTTCATTGTTCTAACTATATATTTTATGAACTGTGACAAGTTTGTTATAACTCATTTGCTCTAAACTTTTCTTCTGAGATTGCACAAGCACCAGGAGATAAACTCAGCAATGTCAACAAGCTTGGTGGCATAGTTCAAGCTGTGAAGGTTCAATAAATAGGTCCGTAAACATTGCAAATCAACACAGCTTTTGATGAAATGTCAAGCAAGACAGAGCTTAGCTATATTCAACTCAGCTTGAACTCATAAACCATTAACTGGCCTCTGTAGTTACCAGAGAAATGTGTCTTATGAATAAAGCTCAAATGTTGAAATAATAGAAATAAGACCAAAACATTTTTCTCCTAAGCAGAGGACTAATAAAAGTAATTTAATAATGGGGAATTGCATTTTAATCAATCCAATAAAAACAGATTTATAAAAACAGCCAATATGACAACACTATACAGCCTTATGATGGAGAAACCATTATTTTATAGCTCCAAGTTAGGAAAGGTTGCAAAAGTGGGAAGAGAAAAGAAAATTAATTTTGAAATGCCCTGAAAATACTTCAGTTTTGAACCATGGCGTTTTTTTATTATTGTTATTTTTCTTCATGAGACATTGAAATATTGCTTGTTTCAGAGAAAATACATATTCTCCTTTTATTTTTAGGAGAAAGGATAGAATAAGACGTGTTATAAAGTATCAAGGTACCTATTTATAACAGAAGCATTTTTTTTTTCCTTAGTGAAGCACTGTACTACATATATACAGTCAAGTATTCTCTCAAGATTTATTTCCAAATGGCTTGAAAGATATGAAGTTTCTTCAGATACTTTTCCAAATTAATCCTCTAAAGACAAGTCTATTCAATTACCCTAGACTAAATGTAAGGTTGTTTTTGCCTGATGGCCCACTTTTCAACCTATTTCTGTATTACCAGTACAGTAATTCATTTGACCATGTCCAAATTTGTTTGCAATGAACTTTACATCCTTCTGCTCTCTTTCATAATGAGGAGTTCATTTAGCACTGCAATGAAATCCTTGATCAGGCAGCATCTGTTACCTACAACCGCGCAAACACTTAACACTGTCATTTGAACACACCGTAGTGTCCATCATCATGGAAAAAAAAAAAAAAAAATCGGTATGCAAAAGTTTACTTGCATATTAACACCCCTCCCATATTAACACCCTGTTGATATTCTCCAAGCAGTTTTGAATCCGACCAAACAGAAGTTAGGGAAGGCAGGGCCATCTGACAGAACCGAGCTCGCTCTTCCCCTTGGCCAGCTCCCTCCCGCTCTACCCCTCACCTGGGAGTCCCTTGCACAAACTTTCCGCATCCCACCCCATGCAGGCACCCGGTGCCCCAGCGTGCCGGGGCTGTCCCAGCAGGCAGCAAACTGACCTAAATGCTATCTTTAGGGTCGCACGGCTGCTGCTCCTTCTTGCGAATGTCTGCCGTGTGCCTTTCAGCTGTTACTCACCCGACGAATCACCAGACATTTCCGATAGCGCAGAGCCCTGCTACCTTCATGGGGAAGCGTTTTGCTGATTTCCCTGTAGGTACTTCTCTCTAACACATCCTGCCAAATACAGAGAACCTGGAGGGAGACTCATTGCCCGGCGCAGGCAATGCACACACGTAACCTGCCTCCAGCTTCACGGGCGTGAGGGGAGCGCAACCTTTTCGGGAACCGATGGGAGAATTACGCCCGGTTTCGCTGCCTCGAACCACACAGCACGCTACCCTCCCGCGGTGGGCAGCCAGCGCCTGCTGCACGCCCTCCCTGGTCGCAGAAATGGTTTCTCCCTACACAGGCTCAATCTACCTGATTACGCTCCCTCCTCATCAGAGATCTCAGCCCCCCCGGCAGCACCGGCCGACGGCGTCATGCGGGATCTGCGAGGCAGGGCTGCTGCGGGCGGCTGGCCGCCCGTGGGGCGCAGGGGGAGCGCCTGGGGAGCAGTCGCCTTTCTCCTTTCTGTACGGCTGGGAGGTTATTCTTCCTGCTCTTACAGTCCTATTCAAACAGGCTTAAAGTCCTTAAGGAAAAAAAGGCCGCCTGCTACTGTGTATTTTTTCCCTAAAGCCAGCGTAGTCTTTTTGGTACATGACAGTGTATTGCCATTTGCAGTACATTCCTCCCTCGCTCTCACAAGCAGATAAAATAGAAGAGGTACAATTCTCTCTCCCTCTCCCTTTTCTTCTTTTCTAAATTAAAAGAAGATGGTAACACATATTGCCATAACCAACTTTAACACCATCTGCTGTCTTTCAGCAAACTTCACCAGCATGCTTGCTCCACGCCTGAAAGGGTTGTGGTTTTTATTTCATAACCATGAGGCTGAGGGGAAACAAACATTTTTCTTCTCTCCTCTATTTTTTTTGTCTTTATTATTCCAATTAATTTGATTATTACATTACTGTTATTCTCCCAGAAAACTCTCCTAATCCAACTTTAAAGACTATGTCAAAAAGAATTCAAAGTTCCTTTACTAGCTAACAGGCTGGTTTTAAAAACATGTAGAGAGAAAGCAGGGGGCAAAGCATTGATCAAGGAAAGATTTATTCTAGTAGTTCAAGCTGGGCTGTAGAGTGTGTGGTCTGTCAAGCACAGTGTAGCATAAAACCATGACAGCCAGGAGGCAGCAGGTGTGGAGACAGTAAATATTTAGAACCGCTCCATTCCAGGTTACTCTAGTACTGATTTTAAGCAGTTGAAGATCTCTAAAATCTGGTGGTTTCATTAAGTTTAACCGTTGGTTGGTTTGTTGTTGTTGTTTTGTGTGCAGTGTAAAACCATGAATTATCATAAACCTCGGAATCTTCATAGAGAAAAAAGATTTTAGTCTTCGTTCATTTGACAGCAGGCAAGAACCATAAAAAATATAAATCATTTAAAAGAAGTCACAAGCTGTATGGCAGCTCCCTAAATAATAATAATAATAATAATAATAATAATAATAATAATAATAATAAAAGCACCATTATTCTCTGTTTTCAGGACAGCAGTCCAGTCCAGCGGTGTTTGCGAGGGAATAGACAGAGCCTGAACCTTTTTCTATGCTCTGAACTTAAGGTGGCTTCTCCCAAACTTAATATGGTGAATCACGACTCTTGTCTCCCCTTGAATCGTGCACTGAGAGTGGTGGGCTCATTGCTGGAAAGGTCCTTCATGGTCCTGCGTCCTGCTAACACCTCTGTGGAGTTCCTTAGTAAGAAAATCCTTTCTCAAGATTTTTTTTTTCCCAAAAATGTGCAACACAAGTGTTAAATAAAAAGTCAATTTGTCTAGTTAGCCTGCCAACATCAAATGAAGCAAAAAGACAAATTTGACAGTTATGTTCTTTGCAAAAATTGAAAGTTCAATAGTAAGAGAAAATAGGAGTAGAGATCTGGAAATCCAGATGATTAAAAAAAATAATCAAAAAAACACCTGTAGGCATTGATTTCACATGAAGGAGATGTCAACATGCCTGAAAACTCTCCTTTTTAGCCACCTCTGCCCCTTAAAAAAATAAGCAGAAGTCCACAAGAATGCCCTTCTCCTAAGAATATGGATATCTTCTCTATAAGCCACTCCACGTTTCATGATGGATCTGACAGAGCTGACAGGCAGCATCATATATACTAGACATATTCATAAATGGGTCTGTTAAAATTACTAAACTTGCTTCTGTGTCAGTTGCAAGAGAAAATAAAATTAATAAATTTAAATAGGCTGCTGGAAAGAAAGAATTCAGGTATTTTTTTATTTTTTATTTTTAATGGCATGCGCAAGATGCAATCTGGGCACTTTCTTCATAATACTCCATTTACAGTACTGGGAATGTCTTGGTGCCTATAACAGGGCTGAGAGCACCTCAAGCCACAATAACATGTTGATGCACTTCTACAAGGCAATTTCAAACTTCCTATGCAAGCAGAACAGCAAGCACTAGGTTGCATGTTTTCTTTCTTTTGCCTGTTTTTCAAGCAAATTTTGGCAGAAATTGTGCATGACTGAAAATGTATATGATGACAAGCTTATTCCAGCACTGGCATAACACAGAACAAGGTTAGTAAGTAATTATAAATAAGGATGATATGGTCATCTCCATATTATTTACCTGTTTACTCTTTGTAACAGTGATAACATGATATGTGATTGTATGATAACATGACTTTTTAAAACTATGATAACTCTGTAACAGCCATGTCTTGGAAAACCAGGCATTGTAAAAACAGGAATAAAGACAGTGTCTGTTCCCAAGACCTTCAAAACTTAGAAGAATTTGACACGAGCATGAAAAGCAATCAAGAAATGAAAGAGATAAAATAGGAATAAACCTACTCAGTTACATAAATTAATAATTCACAATAAAATAATGGTTAGAGAGTACAGAGGATTCTAGCACGAGTCAGAGCACATTGCTCAATTTTTTAGTTTAGTTGGGAAGATGAAATAGCAATTATTACTGCAATCTACTAGTTCTTAGAGAAATTGTTTTCCATTACTCTGCAAAAGGGCAGACTGCAAAGAGCAGTCCCTTCCACCTCTGTTCTGTATTTCAGAACCACAGAAATACAAGGACAGGCCTCATCTAGCAAAACGTTTGTGAAAATTCTTATTTCACCAAAGCAGTTACTTTTAACGATTTTTGTTTGGCATTTATCAAAAGCTTTTCTGTTCTTTTGTTCCCCAGCCTCCACTGTGGGGCTTCATTTGCTTATAGGCACAATCCTGACTGGGTTCATTAGCTGATGCAACGAAAAATACTCCTATTCATTTAAGCACCATTGCTTAGGTTACCTGACACCTAAACAAAGTTACTGCTATTCAAAAATTTAGTAGTTTCAGTGAAAAAAGAGAACCTCTTCCTAAAGGAAGTGCTACAATCTGTAAACTGAATGCACCAGAAGATCTGCAAAATGTCATTTCCGCATCCAAAAGAACCATAAAACTCTTTTGTCACACATAACCTGTCACTTCATGGATGAAATTTAGCTATAAATCAGATGATGGGAAAAACAATATACCATATTGTACACCACAGTCTACCTTTGGATTCATACCCCACCTGGGACTCCTAGTTTTGGACAGCTTTATCTTCTGAACACTGGACACCAATCCTTTTTCCCTGACCTCCGTCCACCTTGGCAGCTGGAAGGGCTGCCCAGAGCACTCATGGACCCCCTCTCCCACCCCACCTGCATTGAGCCTTCAGTAGCTTCTCACTTTGCTGTGGTTGCCATAGTCTTTTCCCTCCTCCTACATCACTGAAGCCTCTTTGCCCCCACTACTCAGCGAGGAGTTGACTCGGGGAAGGAGGGTGTTATATGGAGAAGCCGAGGGACCAGATACTGTTACAGGTAATGTGGCCACTGAAAAGCAAAAAAAAAAAAAAAAAACAAAACATGTAGGTGGTTTGATATCAGCGAATAGACCTTGTTTATTTTCATCTCCCTAGGTAATTTGGAACACAGTTGAGAAACCTGAATGCTTTTGCAAGAAAATCAGAGTTTATGCAGAGAATATAAATAGTTCTTATAAACAGCTCATGAGAAGAAGCCTTCTAAAAGGAAACCTGTTATATTCTTCTATAATTGAGAGCTGTTACTACTGAACGGGTTCTATACAGAGATACACATTTTCTTCAGGCTGAAGTGATTTTTGATAATCCAGGATTAGAAAAATAATAGCTAGAGCAGAGGGAAAAAGAAAAAACAAAAACAAAAACAAAAACCGCGCAAAGGCTTTCAGAAAGGATAAATTGATAAAATCACAGGCAAAATCCTGATTCTACATAGGTCAAAGGCAAAACTCCACTGGAAATTGATTTTGCTTCAAGATCAAAAGTCAACATCTGCGCTGTTTAGTGTCGCGTTATGGAAGAAGATAGCTGTTCGCTTGTACTGTACTCAAGGGGCCTTGCTCAACACTGAGATCATGTCCCTATACTCTAAGTGTATACACATAAAACTATTCTACATTTTTGAATATTTTCCTCATACTTCTGTATCCTTTATATATAATGCATGTGCAGATACATACTATTTTAATATATCCTTATAGCCCACAGGTTTCGGATGTTTGTGTGTATATTTTTGAACCACAGAATTCTATTTTCATCAACCTGCTCCCCAGTTTTTTACTTCTGCCTTATGCTTCTTTTTGCCAGTGTTATCAAGCAATAGCAGGCTCTGCCAATGAAGTACATTGCTTTTAAAACAGTGTTTTCTTAAGTTACAAGCTATAACAACATTTTGACTTTTTTGTTCTGAATAGGAAGATATGAATAGAAAATAGAAGATCATTACTGTATATCATAGTTGCAGTCCCTGAGAACATCTCAAATGCCCCCAAAATGTAACTCCGTACACCAGATGGCTGTCATTTTTCCATTTACAATTCTTTTATGCATTCACAGCTTGGACTCCCTGATGATACTGTATGTAAGCCTAACCCAAATGTTTCTATTAAATCCGACGTCTTGTTTGTGGTAGTAAAAGACTGCCTCATTAGGTCAGAAAATCAAAATGTGCAATTTTTGCCACATAGCTGTAATAAAACATAAACAAATTACCTATATGTGGCAAAGGTTTTTATCCACCTGAAGTTGGAGGATGACAGACATTATATGTTAGTGAGCTATTACTGTGCTTCCCACTGTAATCTGCCTGAAAACTGGTGTATAAATATATGAGAAATAAATCTTTGGAGCCAGAGGTGTTTTCAGGAGTAATATACCTAAAATTTAAGGTACAACAAAGATCTGTTTGATCCTAATTCCTTCCAAAATTATTTCACCATTACAATTAGATAGATTTTGACTCATTTTTTCAGGAATGTTCAAGGACTGCTATTACTGTAGCAGTATGATGAGTACTTGGTTGAATGGAGATAAAAAGCAGTTTCTGCCCTGGAAGACCATACATATTGAATTTAAACTGTGCACATAAGAACTAAAGATACTATCAGATATAGCATAATGTACTGAAGCTTGTCCAATTGTCAGCTGGCGTTGTGATAAAGTAAAAGA
The DNA here is from genome assembly GCF_964035555.1 of Netta rufina. NCBI lineage: Eukaryota > Metazoa > Chordata > Aves > Anseriformes > Anatidae > Netta > Netta rufina. Next base: position 87,335,317 of record NC_140123.1, read on the forward strand.
AACATTATTAAATCCCTATCTCCACACAAACCCACTCTCACAGAACAGTCAACTTCCGAGGTTACCGAACTGCCAAAAAGGCCAATCTTATCTGCAGACAACTGTCAGAAAAGCTTAAGATACAGAAATTGTCTGCTGGATATAATTGTTTCTGATAAATTTATAAATCACAGTTTTGCTGAGTTTTATAATCCCAATGTGCTGCAAATTAATGTTTATATGGAGTTTGGATAGTGTAATAATTAGGCAAGCTATATAGAAAGAATTATTATAAAATATTGCTGTCCCTGCTTTCTCATGTAAAACATTTCTGCTGCCCTGTGCTTCTTCAGGCAGTGGTAGAGGTCTCCAGACTTCCCCAGGGCAGTCCTTACTGACACTCCCTTCTACTGCACCTCATTTTCTTCCTTATCCCTCAACTCTGTTACCTTTTTTTTTTTTTTTTTTTTTTTTTCTTCTTTCAGTGCTACAAGGAAACATCTGGGGCAGCTTCTGAGTGAAACCACAATTTCAATCTCCTCATTCCCACCAGATTCCCAAATCATTGCTGCACCATCTTTTGCACACCACCCCTCAAAAGCACTGCTTTACCTTTCCTGCGGTTCTTTATGCCAGCTAAGACAAGAACCAGGGTATTTTGGCACTCCCAGTGTATGTTGGTGTTTGCTTTCAACTGAATGGCCCTGGCAAGATGAATTATAAACCAGACCACTCATGAAGATGGGTCCATGCTGTATACATCTCTGGGAAGCCTTGAAGGCCTGACCTCATTGTAAGGGCTCCCTATGCTGCTCAGGAAAGACAAATGAGATGCAAACCCATGCCCTTTCGCAGTCCACTTGAATCAAGGAAAGCACATACATTTTCCCTAACCTTCAGTCTATGCCATAGGCTTTTTTCTGTATTTCTTTGGAAACAGAGACACTTTAATCCCTTTCCTGATTTTTGGCCTTGTTTTCTCTTTGGTTTCTGTTCTTATTCTTTTGCCTGAAATTCCTGACCATTTTGCATTCCCATTGTGTAGTCTGTCTTTAACAAAACAAAAATTAATTACTCTACTAGAAAATTGGAAGTAATGTTTATATTCTGTTTTCAGTAAAACTTATTCAGTTACTTATTGAAGAAGGAAAAAGATACTACTGTAACATCAAAACCAACTATATTTACATTCAGGTAATTTGCTTTTGCTTCAGAATATGTACTGGTTTCCACTGACCAGTGCCATATGTCTGATCCCAGAGTATAGCTATATATTATGCCAAGAAATTAAAAATATGAATGACCAAAATGACAAACATGCAGAAAGCAGTAAGTAGCACATTTCTAGCAGCAGATTACTCACCCATTCAGGAGCCCTGGTTTGGACCTGAATCCCCAGAACATTTTTCTCCTTCATTTTCTCATTCAAGTCCAAGCCCCATACTGCTTACCTGGTGAATTCTTACCTGATCACGTTTAGAGTGATAGCTCTAGTCTGCAGTACAATTAAACTTTCTTAGAATACACCTCACTGATAAGACTTAATTCAATTAAAATGACCATTAAGATTAGTGTAAATTGAATTGCTCTATCTCAGACTTGCTGATAATCTCTTGACACAAAACAAGAAATCTGAGGTTTCCAGACAGAATGAGCTATGGTGCTCGGTTGAATACTATTTACATTGCTCCCTTCCCTCACTCTTCAACTTGAAACCTTCACAATAAACCTTCAACTCCAAAACCTTCTAACAATAATTTTGCTAGAATGCTTACCAAAGATTTGTTGGTTTGATCCTAATTAGCTAAACAGTCCTGAGTCTGCATACAGAACGAAAGTTGCAAATGCTCAGTATGATAACACAAACTGAAATACTATCCAAGATGTGTACGGTAAAATACACTAAAATAGTCATCAGTTCAGTTACAATTACACAAAAATCAATGCTGACACTGGACCTGAATCTAAGAAAAGAAATTATTCAGAGGTTTTTATCTTCAAGCAAAAAGCAATAATACAGTGATAAATGTAGTTCTTTTCTTCTTACTCTTCCTGTTTTCCTTTGCTACCCAGTAGATGGAAACAGTTATTTTTAAACTGCAAGAAAACAGACTTGTGGAAATACCAAGTAATGGTTATATTTAAGAGTTTTAGAGAAACAATTATTCCTAATACATTAATTACTATTTTTAAAGATTAATGAAATGTAGGTAACAATGCAAATAGGAAGGAGTTCCATTATTTTCACAGTCATTGAAACTTTGATCCAATGCTATCAAGCTAGTAAGGAGTTTCATAAATAAAATCAAATTGTGGTTCATCAAATTTTCTTTTGTCTGCAGTCTCTTTTCAGAGACATATATTTGGAAAATAGGGATTGGTATCTATCTGACACAGACCCTACTACAAATAGATTCAATGATTGCCTCATGCAGTATTTTCATGTTCTATCTACATTTTCAGTTTATGAGATTATGAGATTAAAACAAAACTCAAATTTTGCTGTTAGTCTGCATGCCTTTTTTTTTTTTCTTTTTTTTTTTTTTTTCACACAAACAGTTTACAAAGATCAGTATAAAAGCTATTTTAAAGAGACACATCTGAAGTAACATGGGAATTTCACTTTCATTCCTGGGATGGAGCATCATATAAGGACAAGTGTGATCATCCCCTGATGCATGAACAAATATGTGCTGTGGACCAGATATAAACAGTCTTGTGACAAAGTCTGACTGAATTTTTATCACACAATTAAGAAAAACTACCAGGATCAAATTAATTATTCTAAAGAGTGAAAGTCATCTCTATAATTACAGACTGGGCAGCTCTGGCATATTTGAATCTCATTTGTGCCAAAACTTTGGAAAATCTTTTTTTATTTTGACAATTCTTGATTGCTCCCTAATTTATCTAGTCTTTTAAGACAAAGTTAGAATTGGATTATTGTCTGGAAATATCTATGTAGAAAGAAATCTGTAATAATAGCAAGATGAAGCTGGACAAGCTGAGAATACAATCACACATTTTTAAGAGTGAACAATGCCAAAAAAATATTTCAAGTTCTGGTGTTCTCTCCAGATTTTTAAGTCATGATTGGATAGATTTACGGGAAAAAAAAAAAGAAGAAGAAAAAAAAAAAAGCTGGAGGCTAGTTTAAAACTATAGATTTGGTACAGAAGCTCCAAGATATATTACTAAAAATTCAGTCTACTCAATTTTAACACTAAGGAATCAGTTCCATTAGAGATTTCACTTGACTTTGGGTCATGCTTTTAGCTCTCTGCGAAGAATAAATGCAATAGTAATTACATAATTATTAAACAGCCTAAGACTGACTGAGGTCCATTTACACTTCGGGCTGAATTTGACTAATTAACAGAGACTGAGTTTTTCTGAGACATGTTTCCAGGTCTAGATTAAGATCCAGCATTTTGGGGTTGATAAACTGCCATAAGCACATGTTAAAATACAGAGACAGACATTCAAACACCATAGGGATAACATGTTACTATGAGAATGTCTTTTTTTTTTTATGGAATATTTCCAATGACATCATCCTTGTCAAATATAGCGTACTCTTGGATGTATCTTTAGAATCCTGTACAAAACATGGTAATGACTCACTAAATGTGACTGCTAAAATGACTGCCCCACATATACAGTGCAATTAAGACTGAGCAATAAAACAACTAACAGAAGGGGTTTGCAGCTTTACAGTCACTTTGAGCTCCCATACCACTAATAGCCCATTTTGTTTTAGCATTCACATATCTCAACAGAAAACTTTGTGGAGAATTCTATTCCAGTCAGGGAGTGCCAATGGAAAAAAAAAAAATACAGAAGGTTGCCTGGGACCTAATGAAAGCTAAATGTAGCGCTCCTACTGAACAAGCAGAAGGTAAAGCATTAAGAAGAACAGAGAAACCAGCAGGAATTGTATCTTCCTCAGTTCGGCATCTAAACATATGTTTTCTACTTTTCCAAAACCAGTTTAGGGATCAGTATTATACCAATTACACATTTTGGTCCCTGTTGTAAAATGGCCTATCTATTACATGCTTGATGTTAAGCATATGAGTAATCCTACTGAATTTAAAGTTAAATGTCTGCAAATACTTGTACAATTAGGACTTAAGACATGCCTACTGTTATATTTTGAAAGTATGAGCTGTTTACTTCTCTCTTCAGTTATACAGCCAGTTTTGCAAACCTTTAAACATGTAGAAAACAAGTGGAAGTAGCTATAAGACAAGTTGATAAGTTGTTAATCATACACAAACATTTCAGAGCCTTTTTTTTTTTTTCCTTTTCATGGATCTAAAATAACAAGTATGTCTAAAAGCAAAGAGCGCAATCTTACATTTCTGTCTTTTAAAACAAGGTGAGATTATAGCTGCAAATGGACACATAAATCTTCACCACTAAGTAGGTCAAAAGGTGTGAAGAAAGTATCCAGTCACTGGAAATGCTGGCGTACTGCTCCAAACAACTGCTCAGTTTTAGGTTTTTGCTTGAGAACTATACTGAGAATTAGTAAAATACAATTATTGGTCTCCTTTTCTGTGTTTTTGCTCCCTGCTCCTCCTTTCTGCTCCTCAACCACTATTTTTTCCTTATTTTAGGTAACAACTCAATAATTCTTTAGTTCAGACAGGGCATGGGGCCTGCAGGCCCAGTCAAGGAGCAAGAAGAAGCAGGGGCCTCAAAGAGGCTGAAGGACTCCGACACATGGACGAGGCCAGGCCCTATGGCCTGGCAGCACTGAATGCCCCCTGCTTGCTCTGTTTCCTAGCAGGGTCAGATGGCACAGACAGCATGGAGCTCAGTCTTATCTAACAAGTCACATAATGCACATCTCACACCAGTAAAGAAATAGTCATTTTTTCTCCTTTCCCTCAATATATCCACTGCCTTCCAACTCACACATGAATTGGAGGTTATAACTCTCCATAAAACAAAGGTTTGGCTGTGTCCTTGTACTCTCTCTGTAGTAGTCTGTGCTATGCTTGCATCGAATGGTAAATGGAAATGAGAATGTCATTTTAGCTAGAAGCAGACTACCTGGAAGATCTCTGAGAATACCAAATGATGCCCTTTTAAGTGGTTCAGTGCCTGGTGTACTGTAACTGTCAACCCTCTCCTTCCCCATTTCGGGAGTAGACTTACAGAAGTAATACAACAGGCATTAAAGAACATTAGCATCTAAAAGCTTCTCTTCCCAAAAGCTACTAAGTATTGACAAGGAAAAATAAAAATAAAATAAAAAAAAAAGCAGGTACTGACAGCTCACTTTCTTCTTCAGACTAGGGCATATATTAAGCAGGTTTTTAAGCACTTTTGGCAAGCTGTCAGCATTAACTGACTTTCAATACTTGCCTTAAAGAAAAAGTGATAGAAAACCTGCTGTGCCTTTCTGTAAAGCTTGATCATTTATTGTGCTGAAGAGAACTGATGACTAGCAGTTTATTTACTTATTTATATTCTCATTGGAATTAAGCCAATATATTCCTAATTGATTTTTTGCAAAATAACTATATGTAGAAATATCAGATCAAAAAGGTTCAGTTGATTCGACACGAACCCTCTTTCTCCTTGCCAGTAGTGACAGGAACACCTTGGAATGTGAAAGCTTTCTTATAGCAAGAACCTTGTTGAAACAGTTGCTACTCTGCAAGACCAATTGTGTTTTAACAACAGGGAAAAAAATAACTCATTTCATATTGATGATTTTTTTCCCCAACCAGCTTGTTCTGTTTGTTTGTTTGTTTGTTTTTTCCACAAAGCCACTTAGCCTTGGGCTAATGTTGCCACAAAGGTTTGCTGTTAGAATAAACCACAGTACCAGACAATGGCAGCAGAAAAAAAATATGTCATCAAAGCTCTGTATTAATGTCTTTAAACAAATATTTGCAATATAGTTCTTGAAGAATTTTGATTGCTTAATTTGTATCTTCCTAAACGTTCACAGTATTTTGTATTTAATTATATTTGCTTGAGATCCATTTGATAGGAGTCACATCTAAGAATGACTTACTGAGCAGTGGCATAGCAAATATTTTAAGGTTACCTTTATTGACAAGAAAATGCTTATCAGCTCTGTAGAAGTGATAGAAATAAAGGGGATACATGACTACACAGGAAATTTCCCTTTTGAAACAAGGACTAACTTCAAAATCAAAAAAAAAAAAAAAAAAAAAAAAAAAGTAAACTGAAAGGGAAAGGGAGAGGGAAAGAGAAAGGGAAAGAGAACAGTGTTATGTTTGGCTTCTCCGTTCTGTATAGCACAGGAATCAAAGGGAATGTGAGATTAAAGATATGCCTTAGTTTTAACCATTTTATTTTAGTGCATATGGAATGTGACAGACACTTAGAAGAAGCTTGAATTTACAATATCTACTGTCTTATATTTCAAATATGGATATGGTACTATCTAGTTATTTCTCCACTTCATTTTCCTTATTGAATTTGTTTTCTTATATAGCCTTGGTTTTAGGCTTTCAAATATAGAAGTAAATGGAAAATGGAACAAAATAAATCATGAGTTTGCAAAAAGAAGATTGCACTAGATTACCTGATATCCTCCTCTGAGAAGATAACTGAACTTCTAGGCAAAGAAATGAAATGGATTTAGTCTCTGAATGTCAGCATTTGACAGTGACTCAAGTAGCTAAGCTCTGGCTGACTAGCAGTGGAAGGCAGCTACAAAAAAAAGGCAAGTTTAATCAAGTCAACCTTGATAAAATACAAATTCATAAAAGAATCACAAGGCCAGTAAGAACAAGGGCAAATGTCAATTAATGCAACAAGAGAATCACTTGCTGATATTTACTTGAGTAGATTTTTAAAAAGCAGACCTGGGACAAAAGGCATTAGCGACACTTGCACAAACAGCTCATGCCAAGAACATCAAATGATGACAAAAAAAAAAAAAAAATCACTGTCAGGAAAGACAGAGATTAAAATCTTAGACAAAAAGAGTTAGACAATATTCAGGACCACTTAAATAGAAATGGACTGAAACTCAATAACAGAAAATGAAGAATCAACAAATATGGAATTTCTGCTAAATGGTGTGGAGTCAAGAATTTTTTGAGTGCCTTAAGGGCAAACCCATATTTACCAGTGGAAGGTGGCTATAAGAATAGAGAAATGCAATAATTAATTATGTCAGATGATACATTTTCATGTCAGATGAAGCAATAGTAATATTGTTAACATCTGAGCTAGACTGTAATGAACCAGCAATGTCAGGTTTGAACAGCAGCTTCCCTGCTCCCCGCCAGACATCAGTACTGCTTTATCATTGGACACAGCTACCTTGCCATGATAAATCTCTAACCCTATGAACTGGGAGTCACCATTCCAGCAAATCTCGTGTGCATGTATATACATGTATATGTGTGTATTTACACAACTATAGAGATGCATAAATTTGACAAAAATGCAGAGAACTTTGGAGGATGTGTATATAAGGAAAAGAGAAAATCAGACCTGTGAATATTATCCAGTTAACTGATACTGGAACATACAAATTTATCCAAGACATGCACTGCAACACATTCTTACAGCACAGATTATTTCATGATATATTGCTTACAGTAAATGTCAGCATGTGTAATACAGCTGACAACTGAGACAGCAAACTGGTATATCCAAAATCAGATATTACTTTCTGAAGATATTAACATCTAGTCTGTATTCCTTTAAAATGGACAACTGTTGACATTCCAGATGTAAAAATGAATTAAGAATTTCCATTTTCAACTTCAGTCTGTTTGTGGATGACTGTATTGAATGGCATCACACTCAGGATTTCAATGGTATTATAGCAAAATGAGTAATGTCTGAGGATATGTCTCCTGCCTGAAGTAATTTCCCTCAATTTTTCCTCTGCTTTAATTTGTCCTGGCAAGAGGGTATGTTACACAAAGGACAGTCCCTGTTGCACACATACACTGTCAATTCTGTTATCAAACACTTATTTCCAGATTATTATTTTTTTTTAATTATTTTATACAACAAAATATTCTGTATTTTACTACTATATTCCTTTACAGTTAGGGTCAACCCCTCTCTCTTCAGCCCAACAGAGCTGTTAAAAATCTAGAACTCTTTCACCTTTATCATATCAAATGACATTATTACGACCCTACCAGATATTATGAATGTTTTCTACTGACCACTTAACTTCAAAAACTAAAATAGACAAGTCTCTTTTAGTCTCCTGACAGAACTGAAATATTAGGACAATATAGGTATGCATTCCTAGTTTTCCTGTCTTCACAGCTGCTCTTCAAATGATCTACCCACAGGTAGGTCCATGAGAGCAGAAGTTACTCTAAACCAGAGTGCAACACCTTGCAAACTAAAGTCCTTAGCTGAGGATCAAGCCATTAACTAAGGACAGTTGTGTCCTGGATAGTTAATACCAGTGAGATTTCCTGCCCTCTAGAGCTGATTTAGGTTTACTCTGGCACTTATGCATCTCTCTTAGTGTGCTTGTTTCCTTCTTTTTAGTACTTTAAGCAGTCTACATACTTATAGTGGATTCATATTTGTAGGTTAGTAGTGACAGCAGTGACAGAACCTCAAATCTGTTGTTTTTAAGCACAAGTGTTGTGTTTATAGGTCCCTATACTTTCTGCCAAAAAGTTTCAAACTTTGTTTTCAGGATGTTTTCAGTGATGTAGTGTCCACCTTAGCTATTATGCATTTTTTTAATGACAGAAACATACATTTTTTTCTGACAAAATTTCTTCTCCAATTCACATTCTTCATTGAAAAATCCATTAATGCTTGTCATCAGCTTGTCAGCTGCTTAAAACCAAGCTTTTTGCAGCAATCAGTCAATGTCCTGAAATCAATTATGGGTAATCTAAAAATATTTCAAATTAAATGTGTCATTATTACTTAGTCCAATTACTTCAATAGATTTTATAAAAGATTAAAAAGTTGGTAAAAAGTATGAATCAATTTTATGTAACTGTGCTTTATTAAGTAAATAACTGTTTTTGTTTTTTTTTTTGTTTTTTTTTTTAAAGTTTCAGGAAGGTAAAAGTGAACTATTCACCCCTGTTGCCAATTAAGTAGTTTTTAATGACAGCCTTCACCCACAAGGGACCACACACACAAGTGAGATACAAAAATATCAATTGTAGTCCGACAGAGACATGAAGAGAGCAAGCAGATCATGAAAAATTTAGGTCAAAATTTCTTTCACTTTGATTCTCCTCTTGAGAAGATACAGCTATGTTGTGCAGCGAATACATTTAACTAACAGTTAAACCAATGTTTTAACCAACAATATTTGTATACTTTTTCAGTAACCAGACTGGGATGTTTTGGTAACTGGTAAAGTTCACCCAGGCCTCAGAGCTCCATGTGGAAATTAATCTACACAATGCAGTTTTATTACACTGTTATGAAATCAAAAGTAAATTTCCATAAAATATTCACAGATAACATTTTCTGATTCTTTTTGGGGGACAGCTATGCAGACCAGCTTTTTACATAAGGTATTTTAACTCCTGCACACAAAAGATTTTAAAATTTGTATTTAAGAAAATGTTGAGGGTGAATCCATTTTAAAATACACCACTTATCTCCCCATACAATGACTGATCATTTCATCTTCATCCAGGCACAGCTCTACTTGATGTCATGGCAAAGCCTTCACAAAGGCTCCATGATCAGCTTTATGCAGAACAAAATGAAGAAAGGCTCTTTACCTCTCAAAAAAAATCTGCTACAACTTCTTCTTTACCATTAAAATTTATAAAGCTACAACTTCTGCTTTCTCTTCCTTGTACTATTCATAATTAGTCATATTTTTTCCCATTTCTCTCACTCTCTCCTTTCCTAGATACTTCCTTTTATGCCATCCTCTTATTTAGTTTGCTCCTGACTGCCAAAAAGTATGTAATAATTTTGTTCAATTACAAAATACAAAGAAATAAAATATAAATATATTTTAAAACATGGCAATGTTTAAAAAAATATTTCAGTTATTAGAATAATAAAATCCTTCATTTGTTAAGGATTGTTTATGGAAGCAAGAATGGAAAGCAGTGAAAAGAGTGATACAAGTTGGTGTTCTAACCAGCACGATGCTGACCACTTATATCACTGCTGAAGTTATTTTTCCTTGAGACAATCAATGCATGCTTTTTTAAATAATGATTTCTTTTAAAAATAAAATAAATTATGAAGAAATCTCGTGTTAGGATGTCGTCCTGAAGCACTGAACCTGAAGGAATAAAAATTTCTATACAGCTGGCATTGGAAAGAACTAAGTAACTAATAAACAGTGAAGTTCCTTCAGTTCCCTGCTCTGTCAGTTATCCATTCCAACTGTAAAACCTAATACTCTTCAATTATTTTACTTGATTGTGTTGGCTGTCTTTTCTATTTGGTAGCAAGGTTTCCCATTTGTGCAGTGAGAAACTGAGTTATGCAGCTTGAGCAGTGATTCACAAAGCAAAATCTGTAAATGAAGTGAAATATGGGATTAAATCTAGGCTTCAGTTACAGAAATTCCCACCAATGACTAAACTTTGTGTTTGCCTCCACGTGTGGCATGTATATGTTCTCCATACAGAAGCAGCTGGGGTGTGACCGAGTGCTGATTCAAGTCAGGGAAACTTTGCTTTGGTTTAAACAAACTGCAGCATGGATCAGTTCTCAGTCACTGCTAAAGGTGATGTTGCAGTTTACAGACTACTGAAAAGATTATTCCTAATCAAGGTTTTGGTACCTCAGATAAAAATATTTTCCCAGATAACAAATACCAGAAAACTGGATTTATTTCAAAACATACTGTATGGTTTTGCCCATTTGTCTTCCTTGTATTTACTGTCTCTAGTGACTTATTTCACTAAATAGAACTAATTATATTAAGAAAATAGAACTAATTATATTAAGAAAATATCTACATTACCATTCAGTGGTTGCCCCTTCTCCATTAAATACTTTTCATTTGTGTTTTTTGTTTGCTTTTGTTTGTTTGTTTGTTTTTCCCCCACCTAGCAGAAAAACATAAAACATATTTGCTAGTGTCTGTTGACATAGGAATTTGGGTTCAGGCAACTGAAAAATAATAATATGCTCTTAAAATTTCCTATGCCTTTGTCAAATTCATGCTGGAAATTTCAGGAGTTAGACTTTCAGCAAGAAAACCTAGGAAGCACTGATGGATGAGACCAGTAGAAAGAATAAGCCTGAGGTTGAGAGTTGTCTTCTGTACAAAGGCTTAGGTGAGTTCTAAATTTGGTCTGCTATCTACTGCATTCCCAGCTGGGAATAAGTATGTTAGCTTGCTATTCTGTGTGCTATTTTTCATCTTTAGCAGGAAAATATTTTGAATGTTGTAGTACATGTCTCTCCAGTTTCTAGAAATATTATGATTTCTAGTATTTTTGTCCAGTAGTGCTATGTTAATTCTAGGATCGAACTACTAATAGATGGATTCATTTCTTCCAATATATATATACTATATACATATTTTTTTTCCTTCTATTTTACCACAGTCAGGTAACATTAACAGTGAAGGTCATGAAGTTTGTCTTCACTGTTAAACAAACTGCTAACAATATTTGCTTTTACTATCCTAGCTTGCTTGCTTAATTAATCTGCAGTTCTATTCTAGTTTGAACATTAGGCTTCCTAACACATAGCTGGGACTGAATCATCTGAATTGTTTCTATTTGTCACAGTCCTTTCCCTCAGAGACATTATTTTCATGATTCTTAACCTATCTGGATGCAGTGAATTGTGCTGTATACCTAGTTCTAGAAGAATTGTTTATGTATGTTCAATAGCCTCTCTGCAATGTTTAGATACATTATGTAAAAGAGACAAAAAAACATGGATTATATACATAAAAGCCTGGATTATACACATCTTTGTGAGACTGAATAAAAACTATTGCTTCATGAACACAGTGTCCTCCAGGGAGTATCACAAATGATGTGCATGTCCTTGAGTCCTTTGGATTTTGCATTTAGAATAGAATCAAAATAAGCATAAAATCATACACAGTCATATATCTCTTCTGTGGACCTAGGGAGTCTCCTGCGTGATGTTTTTTCCAGCAAAAATTTGGTAGTTAAATTACCTTACCTACAAATTATCTATAAGAAATGAGTTTGCAACATGCAGACTTTAGCTGACGGGATTGGTATACTTCTTTCTTGTTCTATTAAACTTCCAGTTTTAATCCTTACCTGTAAGAGGATAATAAGCATTTTTTTGTTTTGTTTTGTTTTCTTATTGTAATCTGTATTAAGCCCTGTTCTTCAGCCTCTAATCTCTTTTGAGCAAAAACTTTTTTTTTTTTTTTTTTTTTTAAATGGGAAAACGAGGTCTAGTTGTCTAGTTGGAAATAAATCACACTTCAAATGCAGGACCACACAAACACTGGGACTGATGTGACCAAACGCAGACCAGTATCCACCTCTTAGTCACCCAAAGCTCCACTTTCAGCTGGTGGAGAGAAATGAGGACAGTTGACTCAGGACTGGTTGTGGTGGTTTTACTCACTCTGTAAGTATCTGAACTAGGCATCTGGGCTCCCTTAATAATATCAGCCTAGAGCAGATATCTATTCTCAAATTAATCATTTCTTTGAAATCTCTTTGAAGGGCTTATTTCTCCCCACTGAATAAATGGGAGCCTGAAGTGACTACCTACTACCTTGGAGGTACAGCTGTATGTTATAAACGTAAGGAGAAGACCATCTCGCTTCATGCTTCTTTACTGGATAGAGCAGAGATTATGAAATTTATGTGAGAGCCGGGTATGCCTAGATAACCTGCCTCCCCCTGCCATCCAAATGCTTTCAGTGGTACACAATAAAAGGAATTCCTACATCCCAGGCACTACATACCAAACACCCTTGCACCCTTGTGTTATTTATTGTGACTTGTCCCAGTTGCTTTTCAAGACCACCTATGATTTCTCCTCCAAAACATTCCATTAGTATATTGGGGGAAAAACAAACAAACAAACAAAAAATTCAGCCACCTCTGTTGCCAACAAGTTGCTCAGTTACTGCTTTTAGAGTCTTGCCATTCTGATGTCATGGGGAGAAGTAGCCTCTACAAATCCTAAGGCACTAAAGTCAGGAAAGACTTCTCCCAGCATCCCGTGTGTGTGTACACATTGCTGCTTTCCATTTCCAGAGGTAGAAGCACTTCATTGGGGCTCTGCGCAGAATGATAATAAAATTTAATTTGGGAATTCTCCATTAAATGCTGTTCTACACTGTAAATTAGGTTCTCTTGTTAAACTGTTAATTTGTATTGAGTCAGTGTGTCCTAAAGGCAGCAACACCTGAAAGCTTGTAGAATTGACTGAAATGTGAAAGATAGAAATAAATAGCATGAAAGTCTGCCTAAATTGGACCAAATTTCCACTGCTAAATTTTTGAAATTATCTCCATTACTCGCACTTCATTAAGCACTCATTCCATCCATATTCCACAATTCTTTTGAGAGGGTGAATGTACTCTGTGTGTGTCTGTTCATGTACCCAGTTAGTACAGATGGCCAAGGACTGTTTCTCAGTACAGAGTTCATTTGTTCTAGCTATTTTTTTTTTCCTTTTTCTTTTCAAGTTTGCTTGATCAGATGAAATTCAGCCTCTCTGCATGTTTTGATGGACAGAAGGTCCATGGTCTAATGCAACATCCAGCAAAGACCTCTAGGGAAAATCCCTCATAACTTATGTTGGTGCAAGTCCTTCTTAATGAAGGACTTGAAAATAACCTCTGAAGCTGTTCTGTTTCAATAAACCCAACCTTTTCCAGTGGAAAACTGTTCTGCCAGAGAATGTTAAGCCAGTTTTGCAATATAATGCAATTCACTCTGAATGTGTGGGATTCATTACAACAGGGATTAAAATGACAGCTTAGTGTCATGTGAAGCATGCAGCAAGGGATTTGAGCCTGAGTTCATTTGCTGGACACTAGGCCAGCTGAATTGTACTTACTGCTGAGCTACACTAATACATATAGCTTTGGAATAAAGGGGCATGAGGATTAAGAGATATCCTTCAGAGAGACTTAATAATACAGAGATTTTATCACACGCACAAAAAACCTAAAAATGGAGACCTACTGGGAAATTTATAATCATAGTGGAGAAATGGCAAAACACAAATAAAAAGTAAAATCTTAACCATCATAAAAGCCCATTGCGCTCATGTAGCACAGATGTTACACAAATGATAAGCAGCTGGTTTTAGGTAGACTAAATTCTAAATGATCCCACTGCTATCAATCAACACCCTTCAAATAAATTCAGTGGAAATAACAGTAAGCAAGAGGAAGCTCCTGGGGAAGACAAAACACCAGAAAACAGAAACAAAAACACAACAGTTCATGCACGTAAAGGGTTAAGTTGCACCACAGGAAAATATTTGCAGAAGAGGTACGATAAAAATCCCTAAAATTACTTTTCAGACTTTAAAGCAACAATATTGAGGGTGTCGCACAGAAAATCCAGAGGAATATTCTAAAAGAACGTGAATAATTCATGGTTTCTGAGGCAGACATGAGACAGATGATTGGAGAACAATGAGGTATCCAGGTGTGCTCCTGCCAAGCACAGTGACATGAGCACACTGTAAATCTGCTGGAGAAAAGCATATTCTCATCTGCATCCCACCAAAACATACTGTGAACTGGCTTCCAGAAGACATGTACCTGTTTTAACATCAAAGAGATGAAAAGCCCAGAGGAGACTGGCTATTAAAATACCCTAGACATTCACAGAAAATAACTGTTCCCTGGCTCTAGCATGTATTAGGATTGACCTTAAGTTAATTGCATGGTTCAAAATAAAATGAAATAAAATAAAACAAAACAAAATACAACAACAACACAAAATCCTTTCCTGTTCCTTCATTTTCCAGTGTCTCCCTAACTTTACTCCCCCTTTCCCTCCTCTCGTATACACTGAGTGACACATTTTCTGAAAATGTGGTAGTAATTATTTTGTCTGAAAAATAACTATCTTTGTTGTAGGGCTTGATTGTTGTTGCTCACAGTGAGGGATTAAGTATAAACTGAGTTTAGTACTGTAAAATAATGCAATCAAAGCTGACACAAATTTCATGATGTATTTTAATGAGAAATACTACCAGAAAATAATGTGTTCTAGGGTGATACTACTGACAGGCAGATATAAAACTGTAAATACCTTTACTATATGCCTTGTAATATACTATTGCCTTTACTATATACCTTTTCAGTCCAGAGGGAACAAGCAGGTCAAACACTTAAGATATTGAACCTTTCCAGTATTCAGCATCTGTCAGGATGCCTACTTCACCCTGAATGATTCCCCTCCCACTTTCCTCTCCAAAATGCCTCCTGGCCTTGTCAGCTGATGAACATGTAACCCAGTTTAAAAGCTGGTCTACACAGGTAACAGGGCTTGTTCTGATTTCCTCTGAGACATTTTTACGCTTGGAAACATTCTGTCATAAGTACAACATATGTCAAACCCTTAAAATGAATAAAAACACTCATTCAGCAGATTCTGTCTGCAAATTAGTTCTGGAGATAGGAGAGAATGTGTAATTATTACTATGAATTTCCAAAAATTTTTTTTTTATTTATTTATTTATTTATTTATTTTTTGTTCAGGCATATGCTTGTTTCTTTTCTAAAACTGTTGGGCATAATTTCATCTGCTGCACAGGCCATATTTTACAGCTAAACAGTTGAAATAAATGAACATGCTATAGATTTGCTGCCTCTGGCAACTTGAAGACACAATATGACAATCCAACTGTTTTGTAAGGCTGCATATATGGCAAATCAGAAAAAAATGCTAAGTACAGTGTTCACTCAACCTTAATTTATATGGATAATGTGATTAGATATATTACAGATACACAGCCTTTAGGCACACATGCACACATGTAGATAATATGCACAGACATATATTGAAACTAAAACAAAAATCTTTGCTACTATTAATTTATAATTCATTATTAATAAGTTACTTACAATACTGGATCAGCTTACGTTTCAACATTTTCATCTTGAAAGAACAGATGTTTAAAAATTTTCCTCTGAAAACAATGCAGTATTTTCAGATTTACAGCTAAAAACATTTTTTAAAATTGGTGATGAATGCTCAGATTTATTAAAAATGAGTTAATTGTATTTCTCCTTTTACCAAGTAAATCTGATCAGATAGCAGTGTGTAGTAACTGAAGTCCTGTCTCCCTTTTACTCCTACATTGTACTCCTTCCTTCCTAACATCTCAGAAGTCCCAGATGATGTCTCTGCACCAAGCCAACAGAGAGGACCACAACACAATTAAAACCCTGATTTATTTATTTATTTATTTATTTGTATGCCATGTGCCTGGAGAGCCTGCACTCAGGTTTGTAGCATATGCTGTCACAGCTTCTCAGTGCTAGCCACATCAACTAGAGGGATATAGAGGCACTTCAGCATATGCCAAAAGCACACTTCCATGTTGCTCTGTGGTTGCAGATGCCAACGTGAGTAATATGGCCTCATCTGAGGCACTGAGGGGAAACAATAGCTCAGCTTTACACTGCTGCAATTAAGATACCCATCCTTTTCTTCAAAGACTCTCAATACCTTTCACATCAGTTCTCCCTCCCATGAGCAGAGAGAAATCTCCCTCCTGAGCTGTATTTTCTCAGAAGGGCTTTCTCAGCTGTGCCTGGTACTGTTAGGAGACACCACCTTGCATCAGCCAGCTCTGGCTGGGGTCGTGTCCTCACAGGTAGATCCCTCCCTAAGGAAGAGCAAAACACAGCTCAATGACCAGGCTCACACTATCCCAGCTCTTTCATAAGTCTACAGACACTCTCATTGAATTGTGGAAATTAATCTTGAAATAAGCTCATTATTTGAAATTCACAGCTACAAAATCTCTTGAAAGATGACAGTATGAAGACTGTGTGCCTGAAGTCTGCTATGAGATCTGTTGCTAAAAATGCATTAGTGTCCCCATTATAAATTTGGTTTTCCTGATTTTCCTTTTGATCTCAGCATCTGTTATGTTTGGAGACCCACTTGTATGAGATAGATCATCAGCAGTCCTTCTGTGTACAGGCATTAGTCTCAATAACCTTGAGAGGTTCCTGCAGCAGGTGCTGCACAGGCAAGGGCAGGACTTGGGACGACACAGCCCACCTTTGGGGTACCCTCAAAGGGTGAAATTCCTTGCTGTGTCTTGGCTTGAGTCACCATGCTGTGCAGGTTGACCAAAGCCCCACCACAACAGCTTGCAGCCTGCTGGTTTTCCCCCTCCCTAAATCTTACAGAATGAGCAGTGACACTGCAGGCTAATGAAGAGATAAAGGGAGCAAAAGGATGGAAGTGTTGTACAAACTCAAAGACACACTATCACATACACACTAGCAACCAAATGGCACCCACCACGAGCACCAAATTTGTGTGCAATTGGTTTGATAGGACAGCGCAGAGATGTAAGAAGAGGTGTAAACAAAGGAGCTACCTACTCTTGGTCTGGACTCACACTCACCATCACCTGCCTGGGGACCACAACCCCCCCATCAGTGGGGAAGCCCCTGATGCCAGCTGCCAAAGAGGAGATTCAACCTGCTGTGGTTCAAACACAGGGGCGACATAAAAAGGGAAACTGATGCCAGAGGGGTGGCTCACAGGACATGGATAATAGTTGTGCACCCCTGTTATTGAGATTAATTAAAGAATTAATCAAACATAATTACTTGTCTAGCTGCAGTAGAGAAGAACTAAACAAACATTCATTTTCTCGTTGTTTTGTTTGTTTGTTTTTGTTTTGTTTTGCTTTGTTGATGTTGTTTTTCTCCCTTTTTCCTCTTTGTTTTCACATGACTTTTGTTTTCCCTGAGTGATTTACACGGTTACTCCCAGAACACAAAAGAAACTCCAGGCACCCCTTTATTGGTGCATCACACCTTCCAGCCTAAATCATACCCCAAGTCCATGTTTCTATTATTTGAAAATGAGGTATCTTGTGATTAGAAACCTAACAGGAAACCAAACAATGAAAGCACTCTAAACTACAATGGAAATAAATTAAAATTTAAGACATGGTATTCACTTCTTGACAACCAGCAACATTTCTGCAGTTCATGTCTCACCTTACATTTTTTCACATGATTTTACAAAAAACTGCTGCCTGGGGGAAGAAGAGGGGGAAATTTGATTGCAGGAAAATTTGCTGCATAATGAAATCAGACTCAGGCTCATGTTCATAACTAAATAATGATCTATCATGCAAGTGCACTTATAGTTTGTTTTAAACTCTCTAAATAATTTACTAGTTGCCAACCTCATTGACGTTAACAGACATAAGATACCAATTGTGATGTCAATCTGTATGATGTCACTCTACGTGGATAATTATGCAAAATTACATTGAAGATGTCTCATATGGCAACATGCTGTATTGCAATATATTTGTATCTGAGTTTGTATTGGCACACATAACTTTTCTGACGGTATTCATGTTGCCCAGCCTGGATATAAAAATTAGAATCTCAACTAATCTTTATACCAAATAGGATGCAAAGGGAAGACTTTAGACTTTGTCTCAGCTGTGGGGACTAAGAAATATTTCCTGACCCTGGAATCGCTTTGAGCACATGAGTAGATCTCAGCTCCATATGAAAATAAGACCCATGAGTGTATAGCTCCCTCTTTACTACTACTCATCCATTTGCCCAGAAGGAAAGGACCTCTGGCCCCATGGAGACCACCACACACACAAGGCAGCTGAATCCCTTGTCTGCACAGCCAGGGAGCCACAACACCACAGCCTACCTCACTGCAAACCAGCTGCATAGTTTAGATACAGACTCAGGATGGAAACTCTTCCCCCTCCAGTATTACAGAATTACAATTGTCTAGGTTGGAAGAGACCTCAAGATCATCGAGTCCAACCTCTGACCTAACAATAACCAGTCCTCCACGAAACCATATTGCTAAGTTAAACATCTAAACATCTTTTAAAGACCTCCAGGGATGGTGACTCCACCACTTCCCTGGGCAGCCCATTCCAATGCCTAACAACCTGCTCAGTAAAGAAGTTCTTCCTAATATCCAACCTAAACTTCCCCTGGTGCAACTTTAGCCCATTCCCCCTTGTCCTGTCACCAGGCACATGGGAGAATAGACCAACCCCCACCTCGCTACAGCCTCCTTTAATGTACTTATAAAGAGTGATAAGGTCAGCCCTGAGCCTCCTTTTCTCCAGGCTGAACAATCTCAGCTCCCTCAGCCGCTCCTCGTAGGACTTGTTCTCCAGACCCCTCACCAGCTTCGATGCCCTTCTTTGGACTCGCTCGAGCACCTCCATGTCCTTCTTGTAGCGAGGGGCCCAAAACTGAACACAGTACTCGAGGTGCGGCCTCAGTGGCTACATAGGAAGCCCAGTATCCCAATGTAGGCATTTAAATAATATGCCTGAAGCTGGATGATGCAAATTCCTCTTTGATCCCTTTATTCATACCCACAAATGCACCCATTGTTGCTCATTAGCTGTAATTTGAGAGACGAGTTTCCGAACAGAGCACATGAGAGTGTAAATTGCCTAGAAATTTAGTGCTTCCCTGAATACTTGCATATGCAGTTACTGTTCATCAACTTCATCGACCACAGCACCTGCATACAAAATCATAATCAACACCACATGTGACACCACACCGATCCTGCACAGATGTTTTTACCCACAGGGTTTCATATTCAAAAATTTTGTACAGCACACAAAGACAAGACCTAGCCTGAGATAAACTCCTGTTAAGAAGCTTGTGTCTCATGCATATAGCATAGTTATCGGTTACAGGTTCAGTGACATATAAGGGAGGCAAATGTTCTATGGACTTATTTGAATATTTTGGTAACAATTATTATGATTTGGATAACAGAATTTATGCAGAAACAGGTGGTTTCCCTTTTGTTATTATTATTATTATTATTATTATTATTATTATTATTATTATTATTATTATTGGTTGCTTTGTTTTTTGTTTGTTTGTTTGTTTGTTTGATATTTTTATTTTTCCTTTGGTTGGCTAATTTTACCTATATGAAAATTAATGGAAACTTAACCTTTTTTAACTTAATGACTACCTTGTTGCTGACTTCCAGACATTTGCCATTGACTTCAGGGAGGTTTTTGTGGCTAGTTCTGTGATAGCATTTTATGGGTCATTTCTTCTAAACTTTCTCTGAGTTACTGGTTACATGCATCCTGAATCAGATTTGAAAAGACAACAGCAAACTTAACTTCAGGCAAACTTAATTACAACATATTTTGCAGCATCATCAGGAAGGAAAACAGTATCTTGTCTAGGCAAAATTCAGTCCTTATAAGAAATACCGAGCTGATGACAGTGAACAGACTTTGACACAGTGTGAGTCTCCTACATTACTATGCCAATTTGCATCAAGCTTGACTCCAACATATCACCTGTGAGTGCAAGGAAAACTCTGGCTCTACCTCGTACAACTCATTTTCTCTGTGCCACTCACTGTCAGAATACATCTCAGTTAATGCCAGTGGAAAACAGAGGTCTTCTTACATGAACTTGCTTACTGGGAAATGAAGGTTTTTACTACATATAAACCCTAATGCAAGAAAAATAATGCACATTAGAAGACATACTGTGCTAGGTATACCATGTTGTATTTAAAGTAAGAAAAACACATCCAAAATGCATATACTACTATCTGCAGAGACTACCTGAGTACTGCAGCCAGTCAGCATCAAAGAGGTTTGCAAGAAAATAAGACCAAAAAAACCAAACAAACAAAAAAAAACAAACAGGACTAGATAGATAGAACAACCTCTTTCAGACAGTTTCCAAGCCCACAATTAAGCATGATGCTTTCTGTTCTGCCACATAAGCCATTCCAGGCAGAGGTAAAGGTGGCAAGAGATAAAAAGATAGAAAGCACTGTTTGGTGCTCTATGACAACGCGTTCAGGGCATCATGAGACCTGCTATTTATGGTCTCCTTACCATAATGATCAAAAAGTGCATTTCTGGGATGTGCATTTCTTCAGAAACCCATAGAGCACTGGTGCTGTTCTCAGAGAACATGATCTGAATGCTGTTACCTTCACTAACACGTGGATGCAAATGGGAACTGTAAAAGCTATGGATGCTATCTATGGTTTCAGTTGCCAGTCAACTCTGCAACACTCTGAAGACTAACCTTATTTTTCTCTCTGGCATTTGGAGTTAACAGGGAGAAAGAAAACTTAAATTCTTTACTTGTTTCTAATTGTAGCCTGGACACAACACCTCTCATTGTACAGATGTCTTACAGATTTTTAAAGCATCTTACATCACTAATATTTTTTTCTAACAAAAAAGTACCATGGACAAATACAGTCACTACACTTCTTTTTTCTGTTGCCGTATGCAAAAAAAAAAAAAAAAAGTCATCAAGTCATCACATTTCCTCACACACACACATCAGAAAATACAAAAAGCTATAATTTCATCTTCAAATTAAAAAAAAAATAAAAATTAAACCAACATTCATAGGAAGAAAAGAACAAAAAATTTGAAATGCTCCCTTTCTACTAAGCTGAGGTTGATTCGTTTGTTTTAATTTGCATTTCTTGTGTCCTGACACTGGGGTGTCCTAGACTGAGCACCAACTGTAATCCAATATATGGTCCAACAAAAAACCTTGCTAGGCAATGAAATTCCCTGAAGCCAACAAACGTATCAGAGAGGGATAAGTCTGCCTAGCCTTAAAACAAGATACACATTATTGCAGCTGGCCAGAGATATCATTTGCATGTGCAAAACTTTAACTTACATCTTTGGATCCAGAGAAAAATAAATAACTGCTAACACCTTGACTTGATTTGTAACGTAGAATGACGGATCTTGGGTACTACTTCTGTGTTTTTTCTTACAAACACAAGAAAAATCCTGTATAATCCAGTGTTACACAGGAAAAAAAAATAAATCTTTACTCTTTACATTTTTTCCATATTATATTCTGTCTTTAAATTAAGTTAAATTTATGTACTTAATACTGTAATTTATGAACTCAAGAGATCAATAATATTTTTTGCTCATATTTTAACCTGTGAAATCACCCAATGAAAGTATTGGAAATGTTGATACAGGTCTCTAATTAAGAGACTTTCAAATTAAGAAGGTGTCAGAAATCACAGTTCCAATTTCAATCAAAAAAATCAAAGCCTTGCTTATGCACTGAACTCACATTCCTATTCATCTAATGACTTATTAAAATAAGAGATAAAAAACACGGCTAGTTACAGAGAAACAATGCCCTAAGGTGTCCTCTTAGTTTAAAACTATCCGTTAAGACAAAACTCTTGTCTGGGACACTGGAGTTCTGAGGTAGGTTGAAATTTTGGCTAGCAAAATGTGTCATGACTACATTTCCCTTAGATTTTTCATAAAAATATAAAAAAAAATAAAAAACCAAGTACTTCACTTCCACTGTCCTCCTACTTAGGCTCCTAGATAACGTAAAACAAGTGGCAAATACCCAGGGGCTTGAGGTTAAGAAAAATATCCTTAAGAAATTACAATTTAAAATTATACATATGTATATATTTAAGCATCTGCATTTCATATAAATATATACTCAAGATTTGCTAAACTAAAAGAAAATACTTTTTTCTTCTTTAGTATCCTATTTTTTAGTATCCTGCCTTGATGGAAAATAAGTTACTCATTTAGCACATGTAAAAAAATTATACAATACCAAAATACCAAAGTGGGTTGTGTTCTTACTTTGCGTGTTGACATAGTAATTGGTCAATTATGTGTAATGGGGACTAACTGCCTCTTAAGAAAAACTACATAAACTCTCTGCATTAATAACAAAAAGATTTTATATATATATGTATATATATATATATTTATTTTTTTTTTTTTTTCCTCACACACACATAAAGGAAGCAAAGCAGAGTAAAAGCACAGAAGCTTGGAAAGGGGAAAAATCAGGCACCTGTGATTTGCACTGGCTGTCTAGAAGCACATTCTTCTTAGTAATCATGTAAAATTGTGAAGCAGGATGGCCTGACAGACCAGGAAATGTCAGCACACACAAAGTTACTAAATATGCTCTGGGGCTTTGATAAAATTATGTCTCTTGGGGAGAGCCTTTTCTCTGGTCCCCTGTACATCACAGACCTTGTCCTTCTCTTTACACATTACAGAGTATGACAAACATAGGCACTTAGGGGTAAATAAGCCAATTCAAAATTGCGACTGTAAGATAAAGTAGCTTCTTAGGCCCCCTCTATGTTCAGACAAGAACAGGTACCTCTAGAGAAGGATTTATCTCACCCTTGATATTTAAGTTACAGGTAAAATGGATCACCCTTCAGATCTGCCATTCTTTTTCCTCTTTACTACAGTGGAGCCCAGAGGATTAATTTTTAGATGGCCAAAATTAGTTAAGATCAATCTAACAGTACTAATAAAAAGTAACTACTTTGTAATATATTTAGGCTAAATCTCACTGTACAATGTCAGCCTGAAAATGAATTCTCTTTTACCAAATCTGATTTGATTCAAGTGAACTTTCAGTGATATTGAAAAAAAAAAATTAATTCAGAGAACACTATGAAAGTATCTCTGTGATAATAAAAAAGCTACTAAAATGTCCTTTGCATTTAATTTTTAAAAAGACTTTTGATTTAACAGATAAATTTAATTTATTGCTTGGGTAGAAATTTTGGGCATTTTACAAAGAACTGAGGAACTATGGTACTATCTCTTGTCACTTTGCAGGTCTCATTAGTGTTCATGACACTTGTATTGGTCTTATTTTCATTTCTTACCCTATTTACAGAAGCTAAGAGAATAGTTAAAACATTCAGTTATGTTCCTGAGATATATGGAAATACCTATTCATTTGCTTCAAAAAGCACTAGGGTTAAGATCTTGACTCCACAAAGAACACAGATACTGGCTTGCCTTTGGTACTTGGCTAGTTCAGGGTGACTTTGATGGGTACCAGCTGGGATTGCCAAATACATGTATCTTTCAAGTTCTCAAGCAGGAGCACCTGCCTCTGTCCTGGTCCCCAGGGTACACCCAGATGTCTGTCAGGAATGATTCAGAGACAAGTTGTGGAAATAGAATAAAGGAATAGAAAACTGAAGTTTGTACTGCATTCCTATGCATAGGCCACAAAGTGATGGTATATGACCTTACAGAACACCTTTCTGTGACATGGCTATGGAGGCATATGTATGGACAGCGAAACCCACAGCCTGAGAAAAGTAAGGTGTAAATGAGATGAGTAAGAGGAGGAAAATTTTTCTAGAACAGTGAGGGAAGGCCACTCAGAAGGATTATAAGGATGTTGTAAAGATATGTAGGGACAAAATTAGAAAGGCCAGAGCTCATCTGGAGCTCAATCTGGCTACTGCTGTTAAAGACAGCAGAAAATGTTTTTATAAATACATTAACACGAAAAGAAGGACTAAGGAGAATCTCCATCCTTTACTGGATGCAGGGGCGAACAGTAACAAGAGATGAAGAAAAGGCTGAGGTGCTTAATGCCTTCTTTGCCTCAGTCTTTAACGCCAAGACCAGTTGTTCTCTAGATACTCACTACCCTGAGTTGGTGGAAGGGGATGGGGAGGAGAACGTGGCCCTCACAATCCACGAAGAAATGGTTGGCGACCTGTTACATCACTTAAATGTACGCAAGTCAATGTGGCTGGATGGGATCCACCCGAGGGTGCTGAGAGAACTGGCGGAAGACCTAGCCAAGCTGCTTTCCATCATTTATCAGCAGTCATGGCTATCAGGGGAGGTCCCAGTCGACTGGCAGCTAGCAAATGTGACACCCATCTACAAGAAGGGCTGGAAGGTAGACCTGGGAAACTATAGGCCTGTTAGTCCGACCTCAGTGCCAGGGAAACTCATGGAGCAGATTATCTTGATTGTCATCAAGTGGCACTTGCAGGGCAAGCAGGCGATCAGGCCCAGTCAGCATGAGTATATGAAAGGCAGGTCCTGCTTGATGAACCTGATCTCTTTCTATGAAAAAGTGACACGCTTGGTGGATGAGGGAAAGGCCGTGGATGTGTCTACCTTGATTTTAATAAGGCTTTTGACACCGTTTCCCATAGCATTCTCCTCATGAAACTGGCTGCTCTTGGCTTGGACTGGCGTACGCTTCGTTGGGTTAGAAACTGGTTGGGTAGTTGGGCCCAAAGAGTCATGGTGAATGGAGTCAAATCCAGTTGGAGGCCAGTCACTAGTGGAGTCCCCCAGAGCTCAGTACTGGGGCCAGTTCTCTTTAATATCTTTATTGATGATCTGGATGAGGGGATTGAGTGCACCCTCAGTAAGTTTGCAGATGACACTAAGTTAGGTGTGTGTGTCAATCTGCTTGAGGGTAGAAAGGCTCTGCAGGAGGATCTGGATAGGCTGGACCAATGGGCTGAGGTCAACTGCATGAAGTTCAACAAGGCAAAGTGCCGGGTCCTGCACCTGGGGCACAACAACCCCAAGCAGGGCTACAGGCTGGGAGATGAGTGGTTCTAAAGCTGCCTGGCGAAGAAAGACCCGGGAGTACTGGTTGATAGTTGGCTGAATATGAGCCAGTAGTGTGCTCAGGTGGCCAAGAAGGCCAACAGCATCCTGGCTTGCATAAGAAGCAGTGTGGCCAGCAGGTCTAGGGAAGTGATTGTCCCCCTGTACTTGACTCTGGTGAGGCCGCACCTCGAGTACTGTGTTCAGTTTTGGGCCCCTCACTACAAGAAGAACATGGATATGCTCGAGCAAGTCCAGAGAAGGGCGACAAAACTAGTGAGGGGTCTGGAGAACAGGTCTTATGAGGAGCGGCTGAGGGAGCTGAGATTGTTCAGCCTGGAGAAAAGGAGGCTCAGGGGTGACCTTATTGCTCTTTATAAGTACATTAAAAGAGGCTGTAGCGAGGTGGGGGTTGGTCTATTCTCCCATGTGCCTGGTGACAGGACAAGGGGGAATGGGCTAAAGTTGCACCAGGGGAAGTTTAGGTTGGATATTAGGAAGAACTTCTTTACTGAGCAGGTTGTGAGGCATTGGAATGGGCTGCCCAGGGAAGTGGTGGAGTCACCATCCCTGGAGGTCTTTAAAAGACGTTTAGATGTAGAGCTTAGTGATATGGTTTCGTGGAGGATTTGATAGTGTTAGGTCAGAGGTTGGAGTAGGTGATCTTGGAGGTCTCTTCCAACTAGATGATTCTGTGATTCTGTACACAGAGGAAAATTAGGAAGAGCAAGTATTTCAATAAATGAAAGGAAAAACTGAAAGAGCAACTGAGGAATGTTATTAAAAAAAATAGGTAAAATGAAGGGGGAAAAAATAATAAACATAGGAGGCTTCAGGAAGGAGATCAATCTTTATTTCCCAGTCACATGCACTTGCTGCAGGTCAAAGCTATGAAGGCAGCATGACAAATTTCTTCTGACTATCATGATGAAGTGCTGGCACAGCATTTTGTCAATCAAGAACAGCTGTCAAAAATTCCTATGAACAATGAAAGTTCATGAACACAGAGATGACCACAAAGGAAGACAGGACAGAGGATTTTGACAGATTAAAATATTATTCTGCCTTGACGCTGTATTTATTTAACTCTCAGCATTCATTGTACATTAGAGCAAAATGGCAATAGATCTGTGTAACGTGGAAGCTGATAATGAGGCAGAGAATCTATATACTATCTTGAAAACTCAAGTAAAGTACAGGCAAAGGGGGTAATGGCAAAGAAAAAATGAAAAAAACGGGAAATAAAAAAGTCAGAGATGCTGACTGTGAGCCAGAGGGGGCGAGAGATGAAGCTGGCAGCCAGGTTCTGTTCTAATTTACCCTCAAGTCCTGGATGTGCAACTGGCACCACCATTTGGCCAAGATCTTCTTATCAGCAAGAGGCAGAAATGAATGACAGCACATACAGATGGAAAAGACCGATTTGCTGATCCACCTGTCTTCCTGACAGAACACAGCTATTCCCTATTGTACATGTGTTTGTTTTGTTGTTATTGTTTTTTCCCCAAGCCTAAATGAAAGTCTCAAGGAATTGAGCATGCAAGATGTTATCAATCTTCCAAGGATCTTTCTAAAACTAAATAACGTCAGTATCAGGACACCTCATCTTTTCACTTACTGTCAATATCAATTCATTGATATTCATCCTGCACTCTCTTATTCTCTAATCTCCCCAGATTCCCTACCTACCTAATATTGCAAATTTAATTGCAAACATATATGATTGCAAACAAAAAGTCTGAGCCCTTCACCAGAAATTTACCTTCTAATCATTTCTACTGCTCTTCATTGCACTTAATCAGATTTCACGTAGTCTACCTGAAATGAGTCAACATCAGTTATGTCATCTCAAACTTTAAAATTTCTAGTTCTATTTTTTTTTTTTTTTTTTTTTTTTGTGAGCAGGTAGATTGACAGCTATATAAAAATTAAGATTATTTTTACCCTCCAGGTTCCACTGCATGTTTTTCTACATTTCAGACTTCAAATCAGATTGACCTTTTTTTTTTTTTCTTTATACACTGAGAAGAGAAAATCCGCACTTAGTAAATCATTCCTTAAAAGTTATTATTCATGAACCAAACTTTACACTTTTACAATATGCAGCAACATCTTACTGTATATGAACTTCTGAGGAAAACAAAACAAAACAAGCTAATGGCTTTTGATGATCTATTCAGTTATTTTGTTTGTTCATGTATTTGTTTTGCTTTTGATTTTTGATAATCCATCAGTTGTGATGGATCTTCTCCATCCCCTGAACACCTATAAGGCTTGAAACATCCAGAGTTGACATCATGAAATGCATCGACTTTGTTAAACTGCTTGTCATACTAAAGTCTATTGTCATTCTTTTCAACCCGTGTTTTTCAAGATTTATTTTCATATCTACTGAATGGTGCTTCTACTCCACCCTCATATCTCAAAGTCTATTCTTCTACTGGAATCTGCACATGGCAGCTGTGAACAGTATAGCACAGCAATCATACCAGGAAAACGTTATGCCATGGATTATGTTTATTTTTTTCCCCTAGTTTCCCTATGTTTATTTTTTCCCTAGTGCAGATTATTTCTTGGATTGAGAAAAATCATCAACTAGGTATCAGATACCAGCAGGCTTCAGGTCAGTGAAAACAGAAATCCTTCATAACAAATCTAAATTCAAGGAAAGACAGCTACCATCCTGAATGGTGTGGAAGTCCTAACTATAGTTTCCTGCAAATTACTGGTTTAACTCAAGATTACAGGTTAAGTTACTTATCCATTGTTTTATCTTCAAATAGAAAATAAACTAGAGAAAATTACAAAACAATGTTGGAATCCTTACTGTTGAGTAAATCATTATTGATTCTGGCACAGAAAGCAACGATAAGCCTCCATAAAACAAACAAACAAAAACCATGATCAAGCTAATTTTTCATTGGCCTTTTTCATCCCTCAGCTGGTTTCCAAGCTATACAGCAATGCTGAATAGAATATTCTAATTGGTAAAAAATAATTCTGTGAGTATAACAAACGATGAGAACAGTGAAGATCATGACTTTACTATGATCTGTTGTTGTCTTTGGGGCTATTTCAGATTTCCAGTGTGACATTAATCAGACCGATTTTTAAAATTTTTTTTCTTGTGATTTATTTTTCATACACTACTGAAAATAGCTCTGCTAAGGCATAGAGGTTGAAACTTTAGTGAAAATATTACTAACAAACTAATCACTGCTTTGTGAAAAAACTTCAAGGAC
This sequence comes from Netta rufina, assembly GCF_964035555.1. Taxonomy (NCBI): domain Eukaryota; kingdom Metazoa; phylum Chordata; class Aves; order Anseriformes; family Anatidae; genus Netta; species Netta rufina. Next base: position 87,364,083 of record NC_140123.1, read on the forward strand.
TTTTTACATAAAAATAGTTAATCAGTGAGATATTGATCTCAACTATAAAAACTAAAGGTTAAGTTATAATGACATAGACCAAACTATTAGGTTTTAATGTCACATTGCCACTGATGCAGTGTTATTGCTCAAGCCAATTTTATGTATAATGCAATTATTACGTTGTCTTATAGACTTTTAATCACTTTTGTATATATTAAAACAGACATATAAGAGAATACCAAAACATAATTGCATTTACAGCTTGAGCTCTACTGTAAGCAAATTTAACAAGGGGATCCATTGAGGTTTGGAATTGTATTCCAAGAAAAGCAAACCAAAGAAACTCCAAAGGAGAGTGTCCTTAAAGTTTTGGAAACTGGGAAGGAGAACTTAAGAGGTATCTCAATAAGTTCAACTTGGTCCACTGTTCCTCCCTACCTCCATGATCAGCCAGTATCAGAGCCATGACATTGGTGGGCTTTGGTTCTGATACAAGTGTTAACAAGTAAAATATGAAAAACAAACAAATAAAAACAAGTCTAAATGCAAACAGCCAAGCTTTTCATAATACTAGTTTTCCATAGTTTCCACCAAAACAGAAATTAAAATGCTTTTCTGCAAACCTGAGATTCACTGCTCTCTTTACAAGCTCCCAAATACGTCAAATGTACAAGCTCATGTTAACATGCCTATTAACTAATTGTCTGAAGAGGAACAACCTACCTTTGGCACTAAAACCTAAATCTATGTATTTTTAGGCAAGTATAGCAAAACATGATTTTTGAGAAATTTTGTGCTGTGCTACACTGCTCTCTTCATAGCCATATGCTATATTCTGTCTTCTGCAGGACAGGGTTGCTTTATTAACAGCAAAAAAAGTTCATACAAAATACATTCCTTCAATGCTGCACTTTTAAAAGGTCACTTCTCCACTCACTGTTTTTGACAAGGAAGGGATACAGAAAAATTACTCTACTTTGTTCTACTCCGGTGTAGCACAGAAAGCTCTTCAGAGAGAAGTCCTTCAACCACAAAACCAACACAAAGGGGCCAATGGAATTGCCTGATTACCTGAACCTAGATGATTCTGTTAGAGCCCTCATCTTTCATCTGTGGGGAATCAGATTCTCATGTAGGTCACAGGGGACCAGGAAATTATTTCTGAACTTTGTGCCTATTTTTACACATCAGAAAACAGCAATAACAGTTTGGTTCAATTTGCTAGACTTGGCTACCAGCTTGAATTTCAACTTGGGCTTTTCTGGGGAAAGACTACTGCAACCGTATGCTAAAGCTCAGACCAACTCACAAATGCTCATGCAGTTGCTCAGATCATGTCTGTGAGCAGAATTCTCTCCTGTCACCTCTCCAGTTTCAGTGATGAGGCTACTGCCAATCCATGTTCCTCAGGATGAGGGCAGTGCCATGAGCCATCCCCAGCACAGCAACTCACGAAGGTCTCACTGTGCTTGCAAACAAGAGCAATGTATACACTCTATGCTACAGTAAGAGTGTCTTCAGCTGCATGCTATGCAGTCAGCATGCAGGGAAAATATACAGTAAAACACTTTCTGATTTAGAGATGAATTTTTAAAAAGCTCTGAGATACCTTACAGCCATTTCACAACATGTTTTCTGCAAATGTCAACAAAAAAAATACAGACACCACAGCACTGCATAGTATCCAAGGAGGTGGCAAATGATGGTACTGTCAGAGTGGCAGCACCCTACTGTCCTCCAACGTGCAGGCACTTCGCTGGTGAAACCCAGCACTGCTTTTGAGAGCTTGCTTTTGAGAGTTTGTAAATACAAACTGAAAATGAAATGTACAATGAAACAAATTAAATGAAACAAATCCCTTTTCACAAAATAAGAAGGTCAGTCTTGTTAAAAGCAAAGTAACAAAGAATAAAATAAAAGTTGCTTTTTTATATCAAACCCAAGATTTATGGCCTCCTGTTGATATTTTTTTCTCAATAAACTTGAGCAATTCTAATCACATATTTATCCCCATGCAAAGTTTATGTCATTTATTAGGCACTTTGGAGGAAGTAGCTATTTCTTCCCTTATTCCTTACTCAAGACCTCTCCTTTTATACTGTATTCCATAATATTGCTCCAACTACGCTTAATTAATGCAACATGCTCAGAAAATAAAGATATAATTAAAACAGGAAACAAGCAACATATTCGCCACTCTGTCATTCCACAGGCTTAGGAAAGCATGTACGTACAGAGACCATATACTACCATGCTCAATTTTTGTCCTCTGGTGTTGAGGATTACCACTTAACAAAACCATCATTTCCAATGACAGTTTAATAGATTTTTATTTGTACAAAAAAAAAAAAAAAAAAAAAAAAAAAAGAATCCCAGCATGAAAGTCTATTCTGTATAAAGCTGGTTTCAACACTATTATGTCAGAACATAAGATTTCCCCATTTTTCTAAATCTTAGCCTGCAACCTCTATTTTGTTTTTAGATGCAGGTGGCATATGTGTTGAAATTTAATGCAGCTATTGTGGTTTGCAGTGTATTTCACCAGCCAGTAATGGGTAGTTTCTAAATTCCAGGGAACATGCTTTGTGTGTGTGTCTGTGCAGAGGAGGGGCACGGGAGGTAGCTGTTGACTGAAATCTATTTTCTGGTAGATTGCCCACAACAGCAGTATTTTACAGAGCTCCTTACTGTTATCACATTGTATGGGCACCCAGATCAGAAGGCTAAGTGAAAGGCTGGGAAGCCACCACTGAGGAAAACACTGTCACAATTCATAGTAAATGTCCTTGTAGGCTCAGGAACGTTAATGTGCTACATACTGCAGTGAGGCCAGGACATCCAAATAACTTGAAACTATTACAAGTTAAAAATTGCCCACTGGTAACTATTTAAAGGTCATTAGTTACTTTTTATTTATAGTACATGTATTCAGATAGAAGAAATGTGGTACTACATTGTTGGCCATAAAGGGAAAAGTTGGACAAGTTCTAAAAAGAGATCAAACCCTAGTCCAGATCCTCAAGTAAAGTCAAGTGAATTATATGCACTTACTTCAGTAGAGGAAATTTCATAGAATGCAGAAAACTGTGTGTCAGAGCAAGAGTTAACTGATGAACCATTAACTGAAGAACCATTATTCATGTGTGCTTGTCCAAATATTCAAGAACTTGGTTGAAAAAAATAATAAAAAACCCGTCCACGAAGTGTTTATTTCAAGTGCTATCTCACTTTTTCACAAAATTCACTCTCTTCTTCCCCTCAGGAAAATGGAAACCGCAAAAATAATAGATATCATGACAGCAATGGATACCCTGCTTCCACCTTTAAAACCAGTATATGTGTCCTCACAGGTAACTTCACCCACAAGCAGAAATAAAATCTGTATGTAAGATAACATGCAGCTTATTTATTATTTTTTTCCAATTCATATAGTTTTGCAATAATACATCTGATGATCTTGGAAAAGGACTTTTTTTTTTTTTTTTCCTAAAGATTAATAATAGGAAACAGCTAAGTGATGCATTTACTATGGTCACACCCCTGAAGGGCAAATTGCTTTGTTCTCCCATTCTCCCAACAAACAAAAAGTTCTATGATTCTTCTTGCTTCCATCATTAATTTGGTAATGTTCTGGTTTTCAAACAAGCTCAAGGAGAGGAAAAAAGAGCAAACAAAAACACCTTGAGGTTTTAAGTTTATAAGCAGAAGGAAAGGATTAACAGGCTGCCCAGGGCTGCAGGAAACTGAAAATACCTTATCAATTTTATATGGTTGACTTATTGTGCTTTACAAGCTTTTTTTTTTGTCATATAATCCCATGGTGTACAGAAAATTCTGTTCTAGTCTGTTCGGACAAAAGTAGAGGAAAAAAACAAGAAAAAGACTAAGAACAAAGTAGGATACAGGATGAAGGAGAACTGAGAAAAAGTATCAAAACAACAGGTAAAAAAAAAACAAAAAACAAACAAGCTTTATACAGTTCATATGGTTTAACACTCATTTATAATTTTTAATAACAGAAATAAATACTGGAAACATTTGCTCAACTGTATTTGCATTTTTTATTGTAAAGGTCAAAGAGGTGTATAATGGTTTTGCAAAGAGAAAAAAAGTAACTGTAATAAGGTCTATTACTTACTACACTGCTCTGTAACACTAAACCAAAGAGCAATGAACTGTACTTTTGGAAACTCTAAGGAATTGCCTTTTATAGCAGAAAGGTCAAAACAGAATTTGGAAGAGCAGCTATTAAGTTACATGGCCTTTATGTGTCATTCACAGTTTGCCAGTGAATTTGCAGGAATTTTTGCCCTGGGGAACAGACCTGTTCCCTTTCAGTGTCTAAGTAGGAGAACCCAATCCCTTTGCACATAATCCCCTCTATTACACTCAGTCTTTTAAGTGTATTTCCCTGCTTTCGTATGTATCTATACCTATTCAAAACAAATGGAAGCCTATTTCAGAAGTGTTCCCCTGCTCCTCTGGGAAGGCAGATGACACAAGCACAAGCACACAGTAGAGCTGAGTGAGGGCAGCTGACATGCATGTGTCAGATGCCCCATCCTTTTCATGCTTTGTGAAAGCACTTTCAGTCCAGGGGAAAACTCTCTGAAGTTGAATGAGATGGCAGAAGGGGTGGTGATAAAAGAGCTGCACTGAGAATGTCATCTGTTTAAGCTGCACACAGCACATCGACATTTGTCTAAGAGGCAGCACCGAGGTAATATTTCACAAGGCTGGTCAGCCAGGGATAGCCACACTCTTTTTCTGCCAGGCCAGAGCAGCCTGAACATCCACACAAGTAGGCTTTCTGTGCTTGGGCAGGGGACAGTTGGGATCTTCAGTGCTACATTCTGCAAAGTATTACCTGACAGATACCTGAGAGCAGTTTCTCTGATCTTTCCCCACTTTCCACCCAAGGCACATAAATGAAATAAAATCCTCCACACCTCCCTGGCAAGTCCACCTACATGCTTTTTTTTTCAGAATAATTCCATCTTCATGCTGCTCATGGGCAAAACAGGCAAGGCTTTGATCAGTAAATTTGAGTTAGAGGTATAATACCCATCAGCTTTCGTGAAGCCAACATTCAATGTACATAATAAATTTAAGAGAAAATTGAAGTTTAAAGGTAGAAAGGAGGGAGGTTCTGTTCCATTAACACTAAAACTACATGACAGAAGAATCTGCCTCCCTTCCTGAATGTAAATCTTATTAAATCAGCCTTTCTGGAGACCACCTACTTAAATCAAAGTGGTACTTGGTCAGATGCTTTACCCAGCTCAAGGCTAGATGGCAGGTGCTATTCCCTGGCAGGGTCATGGGGGGGATCTCATTCACAGTTCCAGGTTTGTACCCTCCCTGGGAAATTGGTAATGACAGAAGACGAGGTTTCAGAAAGGAAATGCTTCACAGCAGTCACTACTCAACCACTCTGGACCAAGATGAATATTATTTCTTTTCTCTAGGAGAAAACCAAGGCAACTGCTGACATTTTTGTGGCAAACATTGTAACTATCATTTCTGCCAAACGGGAATGCTCATCCATCTGGCTCATTAGGAGTATTTGCTCCAGTTAATCCAGGTCAAATCTGTCTTATTTGTGTGCAGTGGAAGCTATTTTCAGAAGGCCTGTACAAGGCCCGAAGATCAAGAAAAAGAGCTATGCAGAGCTTGGGGCACAATCACTGTGCAACAAAAAAAATAGAACCTTCTGACATAAGCACCAGTAAATAACTTAATCTAAATGTGTCAAAGCTCATTCTTGATCATATTATTAGGTACATAAGATATGTTTTTATTCTAGAATGTGTTCTTGATATGTATAATTGAGGAAAAATAAAATAAAATAAAATAAAATAAAATAAAATAAAATAAAGTAAAATAAAACAAAACAAAACTCTTCAGGTTATGGAAAAAAAAAAAGAATAATCAAATCAAATAAATAATAGTTTTCAAGGATAATATTTTCATTCAACTGATAAGTTACAAGGACAACTGATAAGCTATAGGACTACCCAGACTTTCAGTGTTTTCCTTAGCAGATCTTCAGAGCTATATCTCTATTCTAAATTAAATATGCTTACATCATTCTTCATAAAGCGAACATAGAATTGCAGAATAATATAGGTTGCAAAGGATCCTCAGAGGCCATCTGTCTTGATATTGTGCTCAAAGCAGGTCTCCCTTCAGAGTTACATCAAGTAGCTCAGGGCCATGTCCAGCTGAGTTCAGAACACCTCCAAGGGAGGAGACTCCACAGCCCCTCTGGGCAACCTGCTCTAGTGCTCAGCTGGTGGCTTTCATCATATATATATATAAAATGTTTCTTGTACCTTGTCAAAATTTTTATTTTGGAAACCTGTTTCATCTTTTCCCTGTACACCCCTGAGAAGAGTTTAACTTAATTTTCTACATAACTACCTATTAGGCAGCTGAAGACAGCAATTAGATTCCCCCCCTTAGCCTTTTCATGGCTAATTGGCACAGTAGTTTTACTTTCATCACTAGGGAGAGTACAGTTGCATGCTCTGTACAGTTCCTACATTTTTTGTAATGATGGAATTTTAGTTCTTTCTCAGTTTGCAACTAAATATGGACTTAGCAGTAAATAAAAGGATTAGAGCATCCTACATTCACAGCATTCCTCTCACACATACAAATGCTTATACAAACACATATACCATGTACATATATTATATTGTTAAATGTGCACAGAGTTACCTGTGTTGTAGGTAACATGTCTAAAGATGTGTGAAGCAAAGTCAGACATTGGTCAGGGAAACCATGAGTGGCAAAATTAAATCTTAACTACAAAAAATGAATTACATATGACATTCAAGCAATAACGACAATAATAATAACACTTTCATGACATAACCCTTGAAACAATTCTACAAATTTTGAACAAAGCAAATGCATCTGCAAATACATCTATGTTAGCAGGAATCTATATCTAGCAAGTGCGTCTTCTAATCAGTTAATCAGTTGTGGATTGAGATACACATAATCTTTGAGCAAATTTTCCCTAAATTCAGTATTCTAAATCATGGAAATTAATATTTGAGAAAAGTTTTTTTGTATGTTTGTTTTGTTTTGTTTTGTTTTTGTAGGGTAGCTACAAAGAAGGAGAAAGTGCTTCTATTTTAGAACCAAAACACTCTATTGCCAATGTATGTAAGAGAAACATACGTGAATTAGGAAAAAAAAAAAAAAAAAAAGGACAAAAGGAATGATAATCTCATGATACCTTCTGGCCAAATCACACAGAACAAGAAACACATAAAAAGGAAGAATTTCTTTGTTGGCTTCAAGTAGAGACTGGTTGCCTGTCTCCCAGAAGCCAATTCTTCAAGGCAGTCAAGCCTTGAAGTGTGCTGGCAAGGCCAGTGAGCCTCACTCTCTAGCCAAGATGTTAAAATAGCCAGAAGGGATCCTTACTGGGTGATGTTTCAGGTTTGTCTTGTTTTGTTTTGTTTTGTTTTGTTTTTCCTCATTGTAACTAATTGCCATTGTGGAGAAACTTATTCATATACATGCATACCAGGAACAGTGATCTTTGAATAGCAAAATTATTATCCAAGGGTGAACCAGGAAATTCCCACAACATCTTGTCCACAGCAGGCTTGCAGGTTCCCAAGAGTTTAAAGGAACTGCAGCACAGAGTTGTGAGAACCTAATTGGAGACAAATAACAGTAATTTTGAACAGGCAATGAGGTCACCCTCTCTGCAAGCACAAGACAAGAAGGAGAGAAAATCATCACAGACATTCTTCACAGTATGACTCAATTCAAAGTTGTTATCAAAAGAAATCTTTGAACATGGCATTGTTGCACTAGACTTAGGCATAAGAATTAGAAAATCAGAGAAGCTGCAGTCATTCAAGTTTTGTGGGAAATGGCCAGGGGAAAAGATTTGTAAGTGTATTAATATTTCATGGTATTGTAACACTAAATGTAGTGTATGATAAATATGAAAATAGTATATGAAAATAGTATAATTTTCCAACTTTCTCTAGGAAAACACACCACAAGATGTTTTCACTATACAGGAAAATGCAAGGATTGTTTTTTCTGATAACACTGAAACACATTTTTTATCCCAATTGAGGATATGAATTGGGTTCCCAGGAGAAAACCACATTTTTCTCTATCACCTGCTTGCTTCCTCAGTAAACAAGTAGCTAGCAGTAAGAAGGACTAGGAACGCAGCAAGAGAAATTGAGAATCCCTACAGAAAAGAGACAGGAGTTTACAGGGATCAAGGGGGAATTAAAAATATATGGTCAGTCAGAGAAAATGATTTGGGAAGTAGAGATTTACTAGAAAACAAAATTGCCTCACAGCTGAAGACACTGGAATGTCTCCAAATCTAATTTTGAGGAAGAAGATGAGGAACAGTTGGACTTTCCCAACATGTTATGGGGAGTACTTAGCTTATTTTTCTTGGCTCAGAGGAGCCTCACCATAGAGTGAGAGACTTGTGTTCTTTGGAGATAAACAGCAAAGCACTATAGGTGAGAACAGTCATTTTCACAGATCAAGAGGCAATATTATCTATGCCATGGAAATAAAATCCATGGTAACTCCTGCTTGTTGCTTGATGATTACAGCTCCAGAGAGGATAGTCTTTTGTTTTGTTTTGTTCTGGTGTTAGCTTTCTAAAGCAGCAAGGGAGTAAGATCCTTTCAGGCAGTGAGAAGGGATTAGTGTATCTTGCCGATGATTTGGGGTCAAGCCTGGCAGTGTAACTGCTGGGATGATTCTTAGCAGTAATGAGGAAGCTCTCTGAAAAAGGGAAAAGAAGGATTCAATATCAGTGGCCACAGCAATTCGTATTACTACTTCAAAAACTTCAAGTTACTGACAATAAAGAGAGTGAAGAAAGAGACTGAGTAGGACATGTGCCAGTGGTCCCCTTACCTGCAGAGAAAGGCAATCAATCTCCTTTCAACTTTCCCAGCTTTTCATGCTAAGTAGTAAAAGGCACCAAACCTTCTTTTATACAAACTATGTAAAAACTGACTCAAGTTTTCTGGGGAGGTGGGAGGAAAGGGGCAAAGGGAGAACCGTGACAACACATTAGCAAGAGAGACCCAGAGCCACATAGTTGGCAGGGTGGTTTGGCAAGGGCATTGCTATCTGAACAATGAATAATAGAGCCAGCACCAGGACGACTGCCGCAAACGGGGCCCCGTGAAACTGCAGCATTCCTTTCTTCCCCCGGTCAAGTCTCCAATGAATGTATCTCTGTTTCAAGAGTGTGTGGGTCTGCTAGGCTGTGGCTTTATCCCAAATCACAGTGGCAACACTCCCTCCACGGCTCGCAGACTCTGCTGGAGAAAGTGGATGTGTCCTAACCCAGATGGATGCAGCAAGCACAGAGAACTGAAGGCAGTTCAGCAATGACATGTCTGGAAAAGCACCATGGCCTCCTAGAGGCTCCTCCTAGGTACTGGTGTCTATGCAGGTCTCTCCTCTGAACTTGAATGAGAAAAAGCAATCTTATACCAAGTCCTGCCTATCCACAAAACAGGTGAGAGCTGAAGATGTATAATACAGATGTTCCAGATAGCTGTGAAAACTGAACAAAAACTTTTGTTTTGCAAGTGAATTCTAAATTAACTTAGGCTGTGATGAGTTAGATCCATTACAATTTATGCACAATCTGTAATTTATGTCATGCTGCATCAACCGATCATATGGTTTACTCTAGACAGAGAACAAGATGATTTAGACTACACATAGACCTCCTGAAGCAACACACAACAGGCCTGTCACACTGGGAAGTGAAGAACTGGGAAGGGCTCTGAGTTAGAAAACTGGGTTTTCTCATGCTGATTATCACACTCACTTTGTGAAAGCTGTAACTCCAGCAGCAAGGTCTTCAAACCTATCTGCTAACCAGTGTGAAAAGACAGTGACAAACATGTAGGTGAGAAACAAAGACAGCTAAAATATCCCCCCATACTTACTATTCCTACTTGTATGTCTTTACGGTCTTCTGCACCTTACATTCTCATGCAAGCTCCTTGCAAATGTACATTATGTTGGTACAGCTCCATAGTTGCCACCTCTTGCTCACATCTCTACTCCTTCCTCAAGCCTCTCTGGCTGCATTCTGTCCACCTGCTTTCCTCCCTCTAACCCACACATTCCCACATGGCTTCATATAGCCTCCCTGTTTTTCCATCAGTCTCTACTGTCTCCAAAACACCCTACTCTTTGAAGGGCATCCACCGTTTACCATAACATTTATTTCCAAGTGCAAGGTCCTGCATCTGTGCTGGGACAATCCCAAGCACAAATACAAGCTAGGTAATGAATGGACTGAGAGCAGCCCTGAAGAGAAGGACCTGAGGGTGTTGGTTGATGAGAAGCTGGGCTTGAGCTGGCAATGTGTGCAAAAAATCCAACCACCTCCTGGGCTGCATCAAAAGAAGCATGACCGGCAGGTGATTCTCTCTCTCTACTCTGATATCTTATGATATCCCACCTGAAACACTGTGTCCAGCTCTTGGGCCCCCAGCACAAGAAGGACATGGACCTATTACCCTATTAGAACAAGTCCAGAGGAGGGCCACAAAGATGATCAAAGGGCTGGAGCACCTCTCCTATGAAGACAGGCTGAGGGAGTTGGGGTTGTTCAGCCTAGAGAAGGCTAAGTGCAGACCTTATAGTGGCCTTCCAGTACTTAAAGGGGGCCCACAGGAAAGCTGGTGAGGGACTCTTTGTCAGGTTGTGTAGGGATAGGACAAGGAGTTGGTTTTAAACTAAAAGAGGGTAGATTTAGATTAGGCATTGTGAAGAAATTCTTCACTGTAAGGGTAGTGAGGCACTGGAATAGGATGCTCAGAGATGCTCTTGATGTCCCATCCCTGAGGATGTTCAAGGCCAGGTTGGGTGGGGCTTAGAGCAACCTGGTCTAGTGGGAGGTGTCCGTGTCCTTAGTGGCAGGAGTGGAATTAGATGGTCTTTAAAGCCCCTTCCAACCCAAACAATTCTATGATTTTATGATTTGCATCATCAAAACAAGTTCTTGTAATTGTTTTGTAAATCTAGGATGCTAGCTGTTTTAGTACCAGAAACAAGTGATTCACTGATTTGCTGGTGCATTTCTGATTGTCTAACAGCATTGACATTTTTGTCTATTAAAAATGATAATGATATTGTTAATAGTTAGGGCCCTATGAAAAGGTTTCTCTGCATGAAGTCAGGCTTGAGTGTTACACTTAATCTGCAGTTACATTTTAAATTGCATTTATATTACAGCTTAATTGAAGTGTGCATATGATTTCCTACAAATAGTACTTTCAATTGTTATATCAATATTAATTATAATGATTCATACATTCATTTCACATAGATTATGATAGTGTTAGATTATTAATTTATTTGAATTATAGTGGAGTAAACTATATACTGACATAAACCAAAGTGATGTCATTTTCCTTTTTTTTCCTCATAAACATCCATTTTGAAAACTTTCTCCAATATATGCATCTTGTTACTGAATTGTTGTTATGATTATTAAAATATCTTCTTTTCATTCCCTTTCTTATCATGTTACCATGTACCCTGTGACACCCTTCAAAATAACTAGATCTTTTCACAATTGTCATAATAGCTAATAACTGTGACCACCATCATGCAGAGTGCTTGATGCTTCACAGACTCATCCCTGGGTCTCTCCTCTTTCCTGCAACATCGTTGATTGTTCCCAGCTAGGAGCCCTGGCCACAGTAATGACAACTTCTCTTTCATAGAGAAATAATATTTTTACTGTCTTCTGCCAACCTAATTTCAGTATTCAAGTTCATCTACACAAACAAACAAACAAAACAAACTTCTTTTTTTTTTTCTTTTTCTTATGATGATTACAAATTCAGAATCGCATTCTGGCCTCAGGATTTTGCACAGTATATTGGTAATTAATAGCCAATTAACATTTGTAGACTCATTAACTGTGGCACGTATCTATGAAGCAAACAGTTTACACATTCATTTTTATTTCAAACTGTATGCTCCAGACACTATAAAATATGGAGTATATTGAAAACTCTCAGCATATTCTGAAGTCAGGTACAACTTCCCAAGAGTGCATTCTCACCAAAAGAAACTGACAAAGAAAAAAATCCAGGGATTTTTACAGTGTAGAAAACATAGACTTACATCATTATAAACAAACAACAATAATCTCTGGTGTTTATTAGGAAAAGGCCTCAGGCAATTATTCCAGTGTTGTGCTGTTTCTGCATGAGAACGCGATACAGGATTTCTAAAAGCAACTTCTCATGAATGGGTGCAGCTGTGGATATAGCTGTAGACCAAGAAATAGCCTCCAGAGGTTGCAAATTAAAATACAAAAGATTATAACAGAATAAAATAGATCAAAGAGAGTATGCAAATTCACAGGCTGCAAAACTGAAACAGAATATAATGAAACAGAATATAACTTTAAAAGAAGTAGGATCAACTTAAGGAATCCTGGAAGCTGTGGCATACAGTATATTTTCTTTTTGGCTTAAAAATACCCTCTCCTTGAATAAAAAGCTGATGCATAGAAGTCCATCTTCCAAATCAAGAGTGCTCAGATTTCTTACGTTCCCAGATGGAAGCCCTTCACACTAGAAGACTTCTGATTGATTTCTGATTCTAAATCCAGATCCTGCAGGTAAAGAAAACCTCACTTCAAGTATTTTATGTTAAATTCCCAAAAGTTCCAAGTAAAATACTGACCAAATTTGGGAGGATCATGTTACCACACAGATAGCACTTAGCGTGCTACAGATTCACAAAATTGCAGGGCATGCTATTTAATAGTTTAAGCAGCAGCTAAATATTTTTTTTCCCCTGCACTTTAACAATTTATAATTAAAAATACAGTTTATAATTTAGGTGCATCACCAGCAGGTGGAGGGTGGATCCTTCCCTTCTGGTCAGCCCTGGTGCTGAGTCTGGGCCTGGGCTTCCCAGTGCAGGGGAGAAATGACCTTATGGGAGAGAGTCCAGTGAAGGGCCATGGAGATGATTAATGGACTGGAACATCTCTCCTTTGAAGAGAGGTTGAGAAAACTGGGACTGTTCAGATGAAAAAAATTCATTGGGATCTTATCAATTTGTATAAATGCTTGATTGGTATGTAGAGAAGACAGACCCGGACTCTTCTCCTTGGGGCCCACTGATGGGCTAGAAACAGTAGGCATACATTGAAATACAGGACATTTCACATAAGAATAGTAAGGAAAAAAATTACTGTGAGGGTGGCCACACCCTGGAACGGGCTGTGCAGAAAGACTGTGGAGTCTCCATTCTTAGAGATATCTGAAACCTGAGTCAACATGGCCCTGAGCAAACTGTCCTCACTGACCCTGCTCAGAGCAGGGAATTTGGACTAGATGATCTCCAGCAGCCTCTTCCAGACTCAGCTGTGCTGTGACTCTGTGAAGTTTCATCAGTTTATAGGCTGAGCAACAGCTTCTGGAAGCATTCCAAGACAGCCACCACATCTCTTAGGAGCTTCTTATTGGTCAAAAACCTCCACAGACTGACTTATGGCACAAAGAGAAACCAAATTCCCTGGCTACTATTTAGGGCCAAGATGCTTTTCACTTTCTAGATAAGAATTTCCCATGTAAGAGGAAAAAAAAAAAAAACAAAAACAAGACCCTCTGTGCCTACAACAGGTAGATTTAGGGCAAGCAAGCAAACAAACAAAAAACTCTGGCCACATTTGGAACAAGTCTTTGTTCAAACCACATCGTTTCCTCAGTTATGGGGAGGATTACAGGTCAAGGAAACTTGCTTCACATTTCCCTACAACACATCACAAGAAAAAATGAATCAATTCAGCAGTAGCAACAGCTGGGAAGACTTGGCAAAATGACTGTTAAGTCAGCTTAAGATAATATGCAAAAATTAGCAAGCCTTCTTGGAGGAGGAAAGAGCTTATTTAAAGCAGCTAAAGCACTAAAGCAATGGATGTGCATGACTCAGAGAAAGGGGAAAGTGGTAAAAGGACTAAAGGAAGAAATAAAGAGAGCTGACAGCAGCATCAGTAGGGAGAGTTTGTGCTTCACAATTCAGCAGCTCTTCCCCAAGAAGACTAGGTTCGTCGATACAGGACAGAATGTTGAACATCTAGAATCATTTAGTTTGTTTCAGAACAGAACATGTTTCCAGTTACAGCTTTTTGCTCTAAGAGTTGAATAATAGCATTAAGCTAGTCACTGTGCTAAAAATAGAAGGCTTTGGGGATTGACTCTGAATAGACTCGCCTTCCTTTGGACAGGAAGTAGAGATAGACTATGTAATCTAATAGATTTCTTTTCTCTAGGCAAAATTCTGCCCCAACTTACGGTCTCTTAAGCTTTCATCATTCAAGTGGGAAATGCCACTTCATTGGGGATATCTTTTACTCCAAATAGACTAAGCAGGTGTAATTAGGTACAAATTCAACTTATAGGCTCTATATAAAGATGAAAAGACTGGTTAAAGCAACACCTTTTAAATTTAAATCTATATCACTGAGCCATCCTGAATCATTCAGTTACAAGGATGTAGATATCACAGAAACTTAAACAATTAAAGGAAAATATTTAAAATTCAGATTTGTGACAATCTCTTATGCTTACAAAGCTTTTTTTTTTTTTTTTTTCCCCATCAAGTGTTTTACATTCTACTGTGAGATACCTGCTCCTTAATTCACCATTTATTTCACAGTATAATGTTTCTCTCCTTGCTCTGTTAGAGCTTCCAGAATGTTGGTTTTTTTTTTTTGTTTGTTTGTTTGTTTTTTTTTTTAATTATTAGGAAGAACAGAAAGGACAGAATCAACTCTATAATGCACTTGTCCTTTACAGATTACTATAAAAGGAATTGTTCTCATGTTGGCGAGAAAACAAGAATTCCTTTTTGTGAAAAGTTACTTGGCTTCACCTTTGGTTTCCATTTGACATCCAATGCAACTGAAGCTTTTCTCCTCTGTAAACAGAGTATAAACAGAGCAAACACTTTAATCTGGATCTTCTACATTTTCGGAGAGTGAGTAACCATCAGTCTACCAAGCATTTATAAATGTGGCCTTAGAATTTGGTGTAAAAATGTGGTGCAAAAAGGGTGGGGCAGGGAATTAGCATTAAATACGTACTAAATCATATGGTAATAAGATTGACTGCAAATCATGTTAAATGAATATATACATATGTATACACACTTGTCCTGAAGTCCAGTGCAAAATACTAATTCTTTCGGGGCTGCTAACAATCTTCACAACACAAAATAGTATAAACTGAATTCAACTGAATAAGCATGGCTACCTGCAAATTCACAATAAGTTCATCACTGGTTAGCACCTTCTGAGTTTCTTCCCTTTCTTTTCAATAAGCTGTTTACACAGCCCCTTTTAAGCTGGGCAGGGTCACTGCCCCTGAGGTCATCCCATCTCAGTCTCTCCAGCAAGGAGTGCTGCCTTCCCTCTCACTCCTTTTCCTCAACAGACATCCTCGTGTCTTTCTTACAAGTTGATCAACTTTGGGATAGTTTAGACAGACAGGAAGGTCTGGGGAGCTGGCTGAGGCTTTGTAAGCCCAGGAATGCTGCAAGGTAACTGTATGTCTAGCAGTATTTTCTCTGTATCTAGGAAATAGGCACAAATATTCTCACATCACCCATTTATATCAGAACACCTCCTAGGTTCCTATCAGCTTATTTTCAGTGTCCATCATCCAGACACTCCACAAGATGCTTTTTAAAAACTCTGAAAATGCTAACTATACAATGTTACCAACATTTTAGAAGATATAGTGCCTGCATTAATTTTCTACCACTTTAGCAACAGCTGGGAAGCTCTGAACTTTGTTCAGAGAGAAAATAATTCATGAATAGTCTTAGTCTTTTCCAAAGAGAAATGTAGAATCAAAAAAAGAAAAAAAAAAGAGAGAGAATTAAGAGAATGAGAGAACAAGGTGAAGTGAACTACTGAAATATTTGTGTGTGATGAGCAAGAAGAAGCTTGGAGGCAGGACAGATGTACACCATCATCATGGTGCTAGGTGGGTCAAAGCAGTAATAGGTCTCACTACAGAAATGTCTGAAATGTCTCTTATGAGAAGCTTGTACATGGCTAGGTCCAATAAGGAAATCTTCCTTTCTTTCCCCTCATTGTTCCCCCACCCCTTTGGTGTTTCTCTCCCTCTCCTGCGTCTGCACTCCATGACCTTCACAAGATGCTTATGCTCTGACAGCAGGCTGCAAGCCCAAGGACCGGCACGGCTCTCTGGGAGAG
Source organism: Netta rufina (assembly GCF_964035555.1). NCBI lineage: Eukaryota > Metazoa > Chordata > Aves > Anseriformes > Anatidae > Netta > Netta rufina. Next base: position 87,380,350 of record NC_140123.1, read on the forward strand.
AAAACTGTTGCCTTGCTCCGAATCCAATCAAAACCTGAATGTACCAAGTAAAAAATAAACCAAGGACATCATTATTCCGTCTCATTGTGATTTGGCTCGCCTTCAAATCACATACCCAGTATATCTGAAATAGAAGCAACGCCTCCATTAGCCGAGCCTTCCAGCACTTTAATCAAAGTATCTTTCAGAATAAAGAGGCAGGAATGTCAAATTCCAATCACCCTTTAAATTCCTCCAGTCCGCTGCACTACACAAAATTCAAAGCCTCACTCATGGACAATCTCCCTCACAGAGAAACGTGCGCATGCACAGATGCTCAGCCACAGGAAGCAGGCAGACATTTTGGAAGGTGGCAAATCCTCACGGGGGGTGGCAAGCAGGCAGACTCCTGGACATGCACTGAAAGCCCAAAGTCAGCAGAAACCCAGTCCCCTTTGTGATGGCAAGCTCCATGCTATGCAAGACATAAATGTATAGCTGTCTTCCCACGGAATAACGCCGAGAAGCTAGCCCAGCACACGCTGCAAGGAAACGTCAGCCCGCCTTCTTTTCAAGTTTATATAAAGTATATCAGATACTGGGTTCGCAATTTTTACAGGGACACTTTTGAAGGAGAAGAGACAGCCAGAGAAATAAAGTGGTTGAAAGAAGCAGGCGCAGAGGGTTTGATGAGCCCTACTGAAACTGACTCAGACGATGTGCTCTTGTTCCACAGTGTTCATGATCCCACCGTGTCCCTGGGGATCTCCTGGGATCTTTTAGTAAAGGCAGGGTAAGCAAAATGGTTTGGTTTGAATCCTCATTTATATCATATCTGTATGCATCACAGACTTTCAGGCTACAAACAGCAGATGTTATTCTTTCTCCTTTATTTATTTATTTTTTCTTTAAAAAGGAATTCCCAAGTATAAAACATAGCAAAACATGCAGAAAAGAAACCATCCTTAAGACTTACATACTTTTGCAATGTCTTCTATGAGGAAGCTTTTACAACTCTAATTTTTAACTTGTATCATGATAATTTATTAGTTGTAGATGATGATCCTTTAAAAATTCTTCTAAGAAATGTGCTATCTTAATCATTGTCTTGAAAGTACTTAATCAAAATTACAAGAACATACCCTTTTGCTTGGATAAGAGTATTTCTTCTACACATGCTCGCACTATTTACAAACATTACTTTGCCTTTAGGAATAAAAGACTGCAAATGATAAAAAATAATCTTATAAATATAGACTATTTACAAAACACAGAGAGAGAAAGGAACAAAAAACCTCCAAGGAATTATCAGCCTCATGCTTTAAATGACAAACATAGATTGAAATAGGACTTGCAAGCAGAACCAAGGAAGATTAAAAACTCTTAAAACTCAGCGTATCTGTCTTTCAAAGCACATCATTTTTTTTTTTTTTTTTTTTTTTTCCAACTTGTTGCACATGCAGCAAGTAACCCAGAGTGCAAGGCTTTGTGGTACCTGCAGTGAGTACCATGAACTAAAACAAACATCTCTGCTCCACATCTTTTCCTGGGAAGACAAACGAGTGCATTCTCCGGCGCAGCCCAGCTGGCAAGCCTCTCTGCAAAGCCACAGTCTGCTAACCATTATTTCTGCTTTCCATAAAGCTCAGTCTTTGATAAGGCACAATTATTTAAAATTTCTGGTGCTGTTCTGCATCCCCTGACAGTGATACGGCATTATTGCAAGTGCACTCTCCTCGACAGCACTGTGGTACTATAAAGTTCTGCTAAATTTATTGGAGGCCTTTTCAATGGTTAGCTATAACAGTACAATGGTTATCCTGCTAAATGATGATTAAGCTTTGGGGTAACATTTAATTGAAAATGTACTGTGAAAATCAACAAGTCAGCCTTTTCAAATCAAGGCTGCTTGGTTCACAATCCAGTTGAATGTGATTTTGTCTATCAGTAATCCATGACAAATACATATGAGCTTAATCCTTTTCCCTCTGGCAATCATGTAAAAATGCTTACCCTCTTGAGTAAATCTGAGGTTAAAATAATTTCACACTATTAGTTAAGGGTTAATCTTTCTCCTCTCCCCCTCTCCAAATATTTTACCTTTTCACTTATAAATAACTCTATCTGGTCAATAACTATACAGTAAACTATATTCTACTAGTAACATAAACTAATCTTTTCACTTAAAAAAAATAATAATCAAAAATAACCGGGGGGGGTGGGGGGGGGCATTGTCACAAGATCACAAGTTTCACATGCACCATGCTGCTGGACTCCTGCTTCCTGGTTGCAGTTCCCTGCCAGAGAGTGGCCCTGGAGTATGCAGGGTCTGGCTGCGATGCCCTAGGGCAGACTGGGGACCAGGGGTGAGGGGCAGACTCTGGACTGGAGCCAACAGGAGAGTAAGGGGGACAGGCTTCACCGTCAGTTCTTTCCTCACATCCACAATCTAAGGACATATGCTGTTGTCCTTCTCCTACCTAACTGAGTTGTCTTGGGCCACTTGTCATGTGGCCCAGCAGGAAGAGTTAGGCAAGGTGAAGCACCTGATGTGTGTATGCCTCGCCAGGATCATTCTGGAGCAGCTGTGTTAGTGCACATCAGACAAGCTCTCAGAGAGCATCCCTCAGTTTGGCTTCCTTCCAAAGGGATGCAGTGCGTGCAGTCTGGGACAGCAACGAACACACAGCAATAAGCAGGGGCATCAGGGAATTCTCTTCAGGAATGAACTCCTGACCTGAGCTAAAACCCGAATCTATATGGACCCCTGCTACAGCAACACTGGTAAGACAGTCCTTGTGGCCACTACATTTCAGGCAGGATTAGTTTCTTTTCTGCACTGCCCCTGCTTTGATGATTAATTCTATTTTTAGTCACCACTTTGTGCAAATCCAAGCAGAAAGAGGACGTCTGTGTGCAACTGAGAGAGAAATTTGGTTCCATTTGAGACTAAGGACACAGAAAGAGGATTATATCTGCCAGAAGAAGAAATACAGCATATGATACTGAATACCCTAGGGAGGGTGGCTTTTGAGATAAAGTTTACAGTAATCTCATCTTAATTAAAACCAAATGAAATTTATGGTATCTCATTTCCCTGCCACTTTATTATTTGGGGGTCACTGTCAATGAACCTGTAGAAATCTAGGAAAAGATGGTCCATGCCCCAAGGAGTTTCCAGTCTAACTGTGGCTGAAGTACTCAGTAAACACTGAATGGCTCAAGAAAGAAAACAAAGCTCAAGGCAGGGAATAAATACCTTTGTGAAAGGTCATCCTCAACAGAAGTGAGAGAAAGCAGGAAAATGAGAACCTGCCTTTACTGCTGTGGCATGGGGAGAGAGAAGAAAAGAAAAGGGCAGAGAAGGATGTAGGTCTTGAGAGGGGACATTAAGAAAAGAGAAAAGATGGATTTAAAGAAGAAAATCAGAGGTTTAAATGACTGCTCTCAGCACTAAGAGCAAGCAGTTTTTGTCTGATACCGAGAAAGAAGCAAATCAAGCATAGGAAAAAAGTGGGAGAAGTGACATGTCTCAAGTGAAGGCTGGGGATAAATTTGAGAGGATTATTTTGGATACATTTGTAAAACAGTGCAGATATGGGCTTTCCTTTTTTAATGAAAAGTGACTATAAAAAACCTTCACAACATGATACCAAAACACATAGAAAAGAATGCCTTGTCCTTTAGAAGACTCAGGATACAGGTGAGGAAATCAATTCAGCTAAATAATTCCCAAGAAGTGCTAGGACAGCTCCCTTTCAGTCTAGATACGAGAGCAGTTAGACTCATATCTAGACATAATTTAGCAAGTGATTTAATGGCTCTTGTCATGAATGCTATTCAGCTGCTAGATGCAACTCTGGTTTGCTATTCATATTTTTCAAAAGCTCTAACACAGCTATTTTTTTCGTTCTTTCACCTACTATGTTTTCAGAGTGCAATTATAACTTCTGTGCTAAGCAGCAAAGATCTTTCACCCTTACTTAGCAAGCACCCACCCAGCTTCCCTCTCAGCTCCCACTCCTCAAGGCTAGGGACAAGCGGCTGGGCAGATGTTGTGACTGCCTTCATGGTGAGGCAGTAGATAGAAAAAGGAAGATAACAAATCCTCCTTATTCCTCTCAAAAGCGGACTGGCAGAAAAGGCTGGGCACTATGTCACTGGTTCTAGAATGTGATCTCTTGCCCACCAGGAGGAAAGCTCCTTAAGAAAATCCTATGACAGTGCTTCTTCCCAAGCCCACCCCCAGTATTTTCAGACATGATCTGCCTCCTAATTATTGATATGTGATGATATCAATCTGCCTCCTAATATGTGATGATGCTGAACTCATAATTCTATCCCTTCTTGAACTGTCAGACTGTGTCCAACAAGTAAAGGGTCCACTGCAGAGCCTCTCCTAGCAGCACAAAGCTGATTGAAGTCTTATTTGCTGCCCAAGAAAATGCAATTTGATTTCATTTTGAAAAAAATAAAGTAAACTATAGTATAAAACCATGCCTGCATGCCGGCATTTTCTGTTTTAAGCTTCTTTCTTGTCAAACACAACAAAATTTAACATTATTTTCAGGAATTTTCATCAGAAGAGAGTGACCACACAGCCCATCATTACCCTATGTCATTGGGGAAAAAGACAGTGTGTATGGCTTCAGAAAAATAACAGAAAAGCAGGAATGCTATTACTATACAGACAGAGGACTAAGCTGAAAGTGGAAGAGCAAAAATAGATTATAAAGCAGGGGGTGGGGACCACAGATTAAGTCTGGGCAATACTGACAGTTTGGATTTTTTTTCAGCACAATCTGTTTTGGGAGCCTGGGTGGGAAAGGAAGAAGAAGGATTGTCTGGGAGTGTGCGAGATGGGTTTTAAAACCCTCTCTCATTCTTTTATTCTTGGCTGTCTTCATTCTCTTACTCCTGGCATCATCTTTTTTTTTCTTTTTTTTTCTTTTTTTTTTTTTTTTTTTTTCCTTGCTGCACATAAAGGATAGCTTTAAACTAACAAACAAGCGCAAGTCTGGAAAGCATGCCTGCTCTTTTCTGGGAAGCGCATGGGAGAGATCAGCTGCTGCTCGCTTGGAGCAGGGCTACCGCCCCCTCTCTCCATTGCTACCAGACAGCTCAGTGATGAGAGAAGAGATCCCTTACTGCCTAACTTAATATGAGGCACTGAAACTGCATATGCCATTAAAGTTCAAAGTAACTGATTAAGCCTTTGATGTGTTGCCAAATTATTATAACAATGACACTTCTTTTTTCCAGCTATATTGGTCTGTCTTCTCATTATTTATTTATTTATTTTTTAACCCCACGCTTTAATAAGTGGTCAGCCTCAGGAAGAAATGCATTATTTTTATTCAAAGGAGAGCTGGGTACCGCTTCTGGAACACTGCTTTTATACAGAACATACTGGACTTTACCCTCTAACAGAGACCACAAAATTCTCTTTATTTTCCCCCCTCCCTGGTGCTCTCCTTCTTTAGAAGACCCTGAAAGCAAACATTTAAAAATGCATGCTGTTAGTGGGCTGTGTAGCACTCTGCTGCTCTGTCAGGACAAATATTGGGATAGATCATGTCAGTCTGTTCGTACTTACAATCATCTTCCACTTCCTCATACCAAAGCACGTGAGCAGACATGAATCTCTCCACAAAACAGAGGAAAAGGAAAACAACAGCAAAGTGTTTCTTGGCAAAGTATATTCCCACTTTGCCGCTCCAGTCGCTGAATTAGGCTTGTCCCCGCAGAATGACACACACGTCCCTGCATAAGCCCCGGTCAGTTTGTGGGGGAGCACGCAGCAAGAGCCCCAGTGGGATGCAGCTGGCAGCCGGCAGGGTCCGTGCCGGGCACGGCAAGCTGGGGATCCTCGCTGCCACCCAGCCGGCACCGTAACTCATGCCCTGCTCTTTGGAGGCCCCTACATGTTTCAAATTCCAGGACCTGCGCAGAAGCAGTGCTCTGCGCTTCCCTCAAAACAAAGTTGATTTCCCATAATAGGACAGCCCATGCACTCTACATATAAGGCTCTGCTTCCAGGGTGGCATGTGTAAAGGATTTAAATTATGTGTTAGGGCTTTCCAGTTAGCATTTAACACGGCAGAGTGGGGCGACGACATTTCTTGACCCCTTTGCCCAGCTGCCCGGAGCCCCCTATGGGCCAGATTTCCCCCTCCCCAGCAAATGACCCCTAGCCCATCCCCTGACAGGAGCCTCCCTATTTAGGAGAGGGGTGGCAGCTCTATCCTTCTGGGATTGCAATTACTCTCCCAGTTATGGGGGGAAAAAAACATGTTCTTTCCAAACTAACTGTGTAAATACAAACACAGGTTGTGGTAAGTCAGTACCTATTTACAGAGAAAAACAAACCAAAACAAACCAATGACTTATATTTGACCTTTCCACCTTTCCACTCCCAACTAAACCATGCAAGTACTAGGCACAGCCCAGGAACAAGCTGCAGAAAACACAGTGCACAGAAGCACAGGAACATTCCTTAACTCCCAAATCCCAAAACCTCTGGGCCCCAAACAGGTGGGACCTGGGCTAACCCCCTCCCCTGCATCAGTCCCAGGCCTCCAGTTTCTCATGGTCCCAGACCCATATTTTCTATGAGAAATTAAAAACAGTCATACATATAATACTTTGGAACAGGACTGAGTGTCCTCCACACAAATTCAGACTTTTATACGGCTACTTTCTAGAGTATATATTTTGTAGAGTACATACGGCCTGTAGAGATAGGTCACAAAGAATTATGTTATTAATTCATGGCTTCATTTGAAAAACCATTTAAAATAATGTGCTTTACTTTCTTCATTTTTTTTTTTTTTTTTAAATCTATCCCCCCAGAATTGAAAAATATGTTATTCTACTTTAAAGGCTAAACATCCAGTCATGGTGATTACATGTTTGTAAGTAAATTCCTGGATTATACAGAAAAATAAACACAAAAAATAAAGTGCGTAATATACCTTTACAGCCACTGGCATTTTCTACATCAATAGTCAAATTAATACCCTGGAGAACCTGGAGGTACAGCACATGCCAACAGACTCCTACGGATTAATTTGCAGTCCATAAGAACTGCAACTCATGAACTGATGTAGAAAATAATCTGTAGCAGAGCAGAGCACTCCGTGACAGCAGCAGCATTTTGATTATTTAAGGGAGAAGGAAACCAAGGAAACTCAGGAGAGAAACTGCTTATTGTGCAAAAGTTCTTTTAAAATGTTTACGGTCACCCTCGATAACTCATACTGCTAATAACTGAGCCCCAGCAATGTATGTAAGGACCAAGAGGAAAAGCTATCTTGAAGGTAGGTCCCTAATGCTGGAATTGTGACCCTCCTGACTTCTATTCATTTCAATCTTTTAAGATAACAAACTTTCTCTTCAAAACTTTGAATAGAAAAAATTCAGGTGCCTAAATCTGTTTCCGAGTATGACTCTTGAGGGCCTTAGGTTTGACAGAGCTTTCTGCAATCTGTCTTACACCTAATTTCATCCATAAACCACAAACTTGATGTGGAATAGTAATCTTCACTGGTAATGTATTTGAGACCACCAGAGAAGACGCTGATCAGGCTCTGCAAGAAATTCAGTACTACTTGATATTTTCTCCTAAAACACGGCTGAAATAAATGATTGGTGGTAATATTCAGAAGGACTTACTAAATAAATAATTCCCCACCACATGCAGGAAATCCAGGTTTGCTTCTTCTCTTCTTGCTGGGGTCATTCAGAGCTGCAGGGCCTGCACAGGAGTGCAGAAACTTTCATCCCAGAAATGTTTTCCCTTTATGATACTGAAGCTCTGTCACTCAGTGGGAAAAGAGTCAAGGCTTATTGGGCCATAGAGAGAAATAACAAAAGTCAGTGGTCAAACCTACTGTCTTTTTAACTGTGGTTTTGTGTATTTTTTGTTGTTGTTGTTTTTTTTGTTTGTTTGTTTGTTTGTTTGTTTGTTCTTAGGGGGTAAATAAAATTGAGAAGCTTTTAAAATTAAAGTCTACTTTCAGCATCGGTTTATACACAGAAACTTCAACTCTACTGAGAAGTTTTATATGCATCTGTCTGGGCCCACTGGCCAGCATGGTGTATGTATATATATATATATATTCCATCTATAATGTGGAACTGAATTTATGATTTTGACACACCACCCTTGCTTGTTTATAGTTTTGGTTTGGTTTGGTTTGGTTTTGTTTTCTGAACCAGCATTAAAAAATCTGGCTCTCTTCAAAAACAGAAAGCAAGCCATAGCCTTGCTGTATATCTGTGTCAGGTAATTTCTGGGTACCCAACCAGTGCTGGAAGCCTCCCTGGAGGCTGCCCGTCTCACCATTCCCTCTAGATGCTGTAAAGAGCAGACTCCAGCTGGCAGCACCTCTGCTGAGTGCTCAGAGATTGCAAGGCCCTTACTACAAGGGGGGATAGGAGCAAGCCTCAGTTACAGGGATGGTGGGCAATCTAGAAAATTTAGAACAATAAAGATGTTTTGTTTTGTTTTCAAATGATAGCTGCAGCTCTAATTTAATGTTGCCTTCCTCTTTCACAAACAGTAATGGGTTAAATGAAAGAAAATCATCTGTTTTGCAGAAAGAGGTAGGGTGATTTTCAGCTATCCATTAACAAACACTTCATACAGAGGCTGTTTATTTTGCTGCTTGAGAAGTCCTTTCAAAACAGAAGTGCTGATAAAGTTGAGAATATCTCTTTTCTAATGGTAAGAGCATGACAGTAATGCAAAACTGGAGACAATTCAGAAGAACCCAGTAACAATTTGAAAACAAGGCCCAACAATAAACTGTCTGTCCAGGCACCATTTAGGAGATCGGATTCAGCATATATCAGCGTGACCCTACAAAAGAAGTGGATTTCAACATTTAAGTCTGGCAGCCAAGTTTACCGTCTCAGCAGGATAATCAAGAGATAGATTAGGACTTGAAGATAAGGGTTAATCCTCACACCGGACATATGAATCCCATTCTCAGGTTGTCCCCTTCTCCTATAACATATTAAAGGGCTACACCAAAACTCAGGAATGTTAAGAAAAAGAAAAGTCACAAATGGAAAATTATGGTCTTGACTTGAGAAATAAAACAGTAGCCAGAATAATTTATATGGGAGGACAGGTCCCCAGTTAGACATAAATAAATCAAATGAGAACTTCATGTTAGCAACCTCCACAGAGTAACTAATCTTCCATCTCACTGTAATTTGCTATGGTACAAATAGATAAAAAAGCACTCCATATTGCCATTTATACCACCTAACAGCATCTCTTTTCCTGTTAGCAAATCAAACAAGAAAATAACAAATAGGTAACATGCCGCGTGAAACTGATTTACAAACCTCTTATGCCTTCTCAAACATCCCAATGGCAAATGTTGTTTGCCAACACAACTCAACATCAGGCAGAGTGCTTAGAGAATAAACCTAAGACATAATATTTTGATTATAATTTCAGAAAACATTTCAAACTTTATTCCACCCTGTTTTTAACTTTGTGCCAAATCTGACCTAAAAAAAAATGAAAAATAAAGCAGTCCAAGTCTGTCACTCAGTTCAACCATTAGGCTCATAACATGATCTCTCTATGCTCTTGCCAGTATTTGCAAATCTATCACATCTATCTGCGTGGGAAGAAGTGCTTAGCTGTAGGGACTGGGACTGATGTGAAGAGAAAAGTGGGATGGGAATCTTTTAAGCACTAATGCACAGCATGTGGTTTTGCCCTGGTGGTATATTGGCTCTGAGTCTTTTTATTATTCACTTCCTATAATGAGAAAAATCACTTGCATGTCAGCAACAGAGGGAAAAAAATCAACAGCTTTATCACAACAGAAGTAAACACAAAGCTTCTGATTTTCCTGTGAAATCAGCAAGAAAAAAAGAAAAAGAAAGTCTTTCCAACATGAGTAACTGAAGTAGAATTCTTACTTTCATTTTTCATTCTATTTTTACTTCAAAATGTAGAAATTACTAGTACAGGTTGCAAGGATTTTTTTTTCTTTTTTCTCTCCGTATGTTTATTTGATTTGCAGACCAGAAAGAGAAAGGCAAAAACAAACAAACAAACAAAAAAGCACTTGCTTTTAATTCTAAAGAAAGAAGTAAGTTTTGTCTTCCAGTGTAGCAGATATTAACCACTTTATAGCCTGAAAATTAGCAGTCAAGGTAATCCAATAAAAGGCAAAGCCTTTTCACATGCAAGTGGCTGTCATAGACCATCCAGTTTCCACTCTTCACATTTCTATATCATGAAATACTTCTGTTTGAAACCGCTCTGTAACATATGGACCAGCATATTATTTCATAACAGTTTTTATGCTCTTCCCGAGCAATTTATCTCCTTCATGCTGTAGCTGATTTGGAATAGTGTCATCCTCTTTTTGGAGACCATCTAGCTGGAAACCCTTCTTACTAGTTTTAAGAAAAGTAACATCACTACATGTTTTGGAAAGCTTCAACTAAAGATGGAGTAGCATTGTTTCATTGTTGTTGTTGGTCTGTTTTTATGGAAACTCTCTTTGGGGCAAGGTCCCAAGCAGATTTAGCAGGGCAGGATTTGCTGCCTCCATTTCCTATACACATAACAGCTTGTGTTGTGTAGATCTTCTTACTCAAATCCTGTAAATCATCCAACTTTCATAAACTTTCACTGCAGCAGAAGTGAAATCAATCTAAACAGGAGCAGAGTGCTCAGGAGATGCACTGAATCATCAAAAGGAAACCATAACAAAAAATAGCAAATTAAAAAACAAAAACAAAAAAAAAAAAAAACAAAAAACACAAAAAACAACAACAAAAAAACACTAATATTAAGAGTATAAAGAGGAGAAGAAGGAGATTTAAATTACTGATAGATGGTAGGAGTTGAAGTAATGAATAAGAATTAAAGCTACTCAGTTATACCTAGTTATACCTATCTGTTCTTCATCCTCCAGAGAGGATCAAATGACCAGAAGGGAGAACATCTTATTAACTAATATCCCTTTCTCTACGCGTGTTAGGTTTGTAACTCAGTTCAACCACTATAAGCATCCCACATAATCTACAAAGAGGATCCTCCAGAGAGACTCCTGCTCCAAACTGCCCTCTGGGGGAGAGGGCCTGGCTCTCAGCTTTCTCTTTTGTTGACCCACCCATGGTTGTGTCTTCCAAATATGAGAAACCAAGGTAAGACTATCCCCCTTCTCTCTGTCTTCTCAAAACCCAAGAAGAAAATCTGGGAACAAGGACCAGAAGTGAGACAGCATGTCACACCTGGGCCCCTATCTTGGCAGAAAAAAACTTTCCATAGAGTTATGTTTGCAAAGTAGCTCCAAAATTCAGGTAAAATGTACCCAATCCTGAAAGCTGTTGCAACTCCCGCAAGGGAAGTCTGTATACAGCATCAGTATCTACAGTGGAACTGATCCCAGACTCCATAAGCAGTGACTGCTTAAATACAAATAACTTTCTTACTCACATTGCATGTAAATAGTGAAATACTAACCAATTTTGTGCGCACACTTGCAGGGATGAACATTACCAGGGGACCATGTGCACACAGGTGCTGGTAAAATATATATGTCCATTTCTATACATCTTTTAAAAGGAGCCAATTTCACATTACAAACCTTAATCAATAAGGAGAAAATTGAAGCAGAAAAACATGAACAATAATTGGAAGATGTTGAAAACATTGTCTAGGTGCCTACCTGCCGTTAAGAAGCAAAGAAGTTCCTCTGGCTAAAAACAAACAACTGCAAACAAAATCAAATTTAGTTCAGAAAAGAAGCGGGTATTTAAAGAACAAAAGCAAATACAATACATAAGGAGGAGAGGACAAATGCCAGGCTGATTGCAAAGAATATCAATAAGGAACTGAGAGTTAATTGTGAACCAGAGTCAGCAATCATAGCATAGGAGACAGAGAATTCACCTAAGTCGGCAGGCAAGCTGTATCAGCTATGCCAAGAACAACTCAAGGTCATTTTGCATAGCAAATGTGTTTGCTGCTAACATAAACACAGACTTCTGTAGGGAAACACAACTCGGCCTCCAGCTGCTTAAGAAGTACTCCTCTCACTCATCGTGTACTTCCCTAGTTTTACTCTGCTCCAGTCAGTGGTTCAGCCATGGACAATTTTGATATGACACTATGAAAGCCACAGACAAATAGGAGAGCACTTAGCATTAAAGATACCAAATAGTCAAGGTTTCTTTGCAGAGAAAAGACTGAAGGAATGACATGTGTTTAGTCTGGAAAGGCAAGGCAACAGGATATATAACTGCTTCCTTTCAGCATGCAAAATAGCAACACTCCAGGGTAATTTTTTTCACATGTGCTGTGGAGAGGGACATTATTTGGGTAAAGCCAATTTACATTTGGTATTAAGATAAATGGTGAGAGTACCAGATCACTTACATACATGAAAACATACGTACAGGGATGTTGTCCCCTTTAATGGAATTTTATATGAAAAAGTTCAACAAGTTCTTTCAAGTGTAACAAAGTACATTTGGCCTATCTCAACCCTTGCAGTAGAAGAAATCTAATCCCTCTCACCTCAGTATTTCTGTAGCCCTCCAAAACGAGAGTTACAGACTAGTTAACACAGCCTGTCACATACATTTCAAATTTGTATTCATCTCAAACAAAATTAATTGTGCAGATAAAGGAGAGAAGTCCAATGGATACAAGAATACAGAGACAATCTGCAGACCTAAATTCCATTAGCAGCTCTGCCAGTCACTCATCGTTCAACCACGTTTTTTTCTTTCCCATGTAGAAAATGAAGAAAACATAAGCTAAAAAAGTGCTAAACTTTAGCATGATTAATTATTGTTTAAGATATGTGAAAAATGGCTTAAAATATAGGACTATTAAGAGTGTGTGTTTTAATTACATGGATTTCACCTTAAGTCTCTCTGGATGACAACTGCTCAAAGCCTTAGTTGCAGTGGCAAAAGACTGTCACATTAAATCTGTGAAGGCTGTGTTATTATGACAGCAAATTATGATGACAAAATTCTGTTAGTTCAAGTCTAATGAGACATTACTGCACACACTCAGATGAATGTTAAATTATTTTTGCACAGGTCTATATACAGGTTAGTACATCAGGATGATGGCAAAATGAGGTTAATGCAAGTCTGCAGAGTTGACATTACAAATGTCAAGATGATTGCAAAATGATGCTTCTGCAAGTGAACTATGATTAAAAAATAGGACACTAAATACAAAAATGTGTTAAGAGAATGTAAAAATAAACCCACATAAAATAAAACCAAAGAAAAGTTTAGTTAAAACAAAAGATGTACTGGATACACAAAATGCCTTGCCAAACTGGCCAATGCAATCAGGAGGGTGCAAAGTCAGGATGTCAGCCTTACAAATAACTGTCTATAAATTGTTACTAACAGTATCATCACTAGGAAAACCTTCCCACTAATAAGAAGCAATTGACTCTATAATAAAAAACATAATACATGTAATAAAAGTAATGTTTAACATGTTGATTCTTCCATTATATTTAGCATTGCTGTAGTCTCATCTGAATATTGTGTGCATTTCTAGGCTCTACAACATAAAAAGGATGTTAAGATACTTGAAAGTGTCCAGAGGAGGGCTATAATGCTGGTAACAGGGTTAGAGGCAGAGAAGAGGCTGAGGACAGTTGGGTTGTTCAGTCTGGAGAAGAGGAGGCCAAAAGACAACCACACTGCTCTCTGAAATCTCCTGACGAGGTGAAATGGAGTGGGAGGTTCTGGTCTCTGCTCCCCAGTGATTGATGAAAGGATGTGTGGGAATTCCACAAAGCAGCTGCAAGGCAGGTTCAGACTGGACATTAGGAAAAATGTCTTTACCACAAGGGTGGTCAAACCAAACACTAGAACAGGCTTCCTAGAGGGGTAGTTGATGCTCAGTGCCTGTCAGTGTTCGAGAAGCATTTTGATAATGTCCTCAATAATGTATGTGCTTTAACTTTTGGACAGCCCTGAAGCAGTCAGGTAATTGGGTTTGATGGTCTTGGTAGGTCTCTTTCAACTGAACTATTCTAAATATTGTTCTGTTCTAGAACTGTTCTATTCTAAACATAAAAGTGTTTTTTTTTTTTTTGTTTGTTTGTTTGTTTTTTGAAAAAGTCTCAAGATTACTGTCCTAAGACAGAACCTAGTTACATCAGGGAATTCCTTTCTGAAATTATTCCTATTGGTGTATTTCTCTCCTATACACTGCTGAAGTTAAAAACATACCTATAAAACATGTATCTCTATCCATTAGTCCCAAAAGAAATTAATCTGGTCTTGGGTAAATTCAATATATGATATTGTAATATTAATGAGATCACGTATTTACTATGTAGGCTGTTCAGAATATTTTTATGTTGTTAGAAAAATAACACTAGATAGTGTATTTTATTAATGCAATGTTTATCTAGGAATTCTAGCATATCATAAAAAAATAATTCAAAAACTGAAAAAAAAAAAATTCTCTGCATTTAAAGGCCTGTCTCCATCTCAGCTTTCTGTCTACTGCTACGAGTTGCACTTGATTTCCAGTGTGAAAAGAGAAGATAATCATATGTCCTTTCAAAAGACTGGCATATCTATTATTTGCTCCATTATAAGTGAGGTACTATATCTTCTTATCACCAAGAATACGTGATGCTCAATTCCTGATCAATTACAGTGATGAACTAAAGTGTTTTGGCTAAATAACAGTTGTTTTTTTAAAGGAGTTTAGGTTGTGCCTGACCTTTAAGTACAAAGTCTGAAAAATTTCCTCCCATTTAGTACAGAGAAAGAAGAAAAAATTACTTTCCTTGCAAATGCATTATTTTTTTTACTAGGCAAGTTACCCATCTTATTCAGCGAAACAACAGAATAGCAAACTCACATTAAAAAACAATTTAAGAGGTAGCTCATTTCAGAGATAAGTACAGAATAGCGTATGCATTTTTCTGTTTTCAAAATAGTTTCACGGCTAATAGTCAGAGTACAGGAAAGCAGATCGAAATGATGGGTTCAGAACTCCAAGTTATCTTCCAAATGAAACTGCAATAGTCATTATTACTGCATAAATACATTAATATTTAAATACATAACACAAGTTTTTATGGAGACACACATACATACCTTTTGAAGGTCGGCAGTTTTTACAAGACTTGAACATTAGTACAGCCGGCTACCTACTAGTTTGTCTAATTGCAGTGAACCTATGCCAACTGAAATTAATTGTTAATCCGAAATGTAACATAAGAAAGGAAACAGACTGAAAGTTAAAAGTGAAAATAACATACAGTGCACCATCACACTGCCAGATGATTTTAATCATAATAAGTATATTCCAGTGAAGACTTACTTCTGATACCAATGAGATAAGATGTAAAATCCACTGAACTCAGAGATGTGCTTTAAGAAAAAAAAAAAAAGACACCGGAAGAATTTATTAAACAGTATATATTTTTCAACCCTTAATGATAAACAACAACCATCAAACGGCACCTAATTATTAAAATGACATGTAGATCAAATTAAGGAGTTTTAAAACCTTAAAAGTCCATTGGGTAAGGAACGATTTCAAATCTTAATTGTTTTAAAATATCTAATTTCATTAGTGCACTTTAAGCTGCAGAATTGCAGTTTGTTGTTCTTTTTTTGAACATGTTAGTTGCTGATGCAATTGCTCATGTGACTAGACCTGAGAGCTGACAAAAGTCCAAAGGGACTGTATGCAGAGGGGAAATAAGTGGTTTCTCTAAAAAACATTTCATGTAAGTTTCAAAAGACCAGAACTGGGTCGGCTTTATTATTAATATGGAAACAGAAATAATTGACAGGTTTTGTTATAGATCCTCTTATATATGGTCTGAGAGCTTTCATATGAGCAAAATGCAACTCAGACTATTTTTATGCAGTAAATCATGGATAATCCATGTTACGTAAGTAAAACTAGTTGGAATATTAATATTTCAGAGATTAGGCTAAATTTAAAAATTTCTAAAATGAATCAGTCCATGTAAAGATAGAGAGAACAACTTGTCCCATATAGAAGACAACAGCATCACAAGGATTAGAAAAACTAAGTATTGGTTTCAAGCTCTGCAAACATTTTTGGAGAGGTGCAGATTGTTGAATTTATTCATCTAATACAAGCTTTGGTGCTTCACTGTAATTTACCTGTCCTGTACTTGCTTCTCTTGAAAGGTACAGGTCCTCCATAGACCGTAGACCTCCCATAGACTACCAGCCCGAGCTGGTGGTTCTAGCCACTGTCAAACATTTCACATGGACTGTGTTTAAGCACCAGATTTCGTCCCTACAAATTCAGCAGAATCAATGAGTTGTTTGTTTTGTTTTGTTTTTGTTTTTAGAAACAGAAAAAATTATTTCAGATTTAGGAATTCTGTCACTTTGCAATCATTCTGGTGCCTTTTTTTCTTTCCAGTTTTATAAATACAGCTATGCTGATCTTCTCGTAAGGTCATTCTTGACTGGAATATAAATATAAAGTCAAATCAGGGCTACCAATAATATATATGAATCAAAAAATATACAGATAAACATGAAATAGTTTTATGATACATATTTCAAGGACAAAATACATCAAAACCACCAATAAGTACTACAGCCTCTGTGATAAACCGTTTCACCATCAGATGGATGAATAGTACCAAGTGCAAGACCCATTTTTCAAATAACTCTACTAGAATTAAAAAACAGTATGTCCAATCACAATACTAGTTTATAATTCCAGAAATTATAGCACAGAATAGATTTAATAGACATAGATAGGAAGTACCAGGGAAATTAATTTTACAGAGGGAAACCATTCTTTACATATCTGATAGGTTCCTTTGAAGGAGTCACTAGGCATACAGTGAAGAGAAACTTTGTTTATACACTTTAAAACATTACTGAAAATGTTTCTCATTAAAGATCTTAAAGAAACAAAGATATCATGATAAGAGATCCACTTTCTCTTATAAAATAATAATAATAATAAGAAGAAGAAGAAGAAGAATCATTAAAAGACAAAAGAGGGGAAAAAAAATGCCCAAAGCTTTTAGCTTTCTCAAACACGTATATCACTAGCCAAGTTTCACAGCAATCATTTCCAGAACTGGTTAACATATAAAATACATTTAGATCATTACACATATCTAAAAAAATTGAGACAACTTTCAAGTTTCCTCATGGTCCTAAGGTATTCAGGGAAATAAAAATGAAAGTTGGCTGCACAGAGATGCAGCAGAGTCTCAGAGTGTCAAATAGGTGATAAAAAAGACAGATGAAATCCAATATTGAGAATATGAGGAGAAAAAGAAATCTCAACTTTACGTACTGTACTCAGCACGGGCTCTGAACTAGTTATTGCCACTCAGGAAAGAGATCGTGAGTTATAAAAGGTCTATGAAAATATCAACTCCATCTTAGAAGCTGTCAAAAAGCAAATCAAATGCTGGCCATTACTATGACTAAAATAGAGAGCACCATACAAAATATCATTATGGCATTATTTAAAGTCTTCAGATGTTCATACTTTGAATACTGTGGTCTGTTCTACTTCCCCCATCACTAAAATGATATAGCAGAAAAAGTAAGGACAACAGAAATGATTGAAAGCTAGAGAGAAATGGCTTTCCTACAAAGAATGACTTAAGAGGAGTCTTCAAGGTAATGTGAGGGGAGTGTGCATGAGCATGGAAATTGGGTCCTCTAAACCTGACAAGGAATAAGATATTGCCCAGGGCAGGTATACAGCAAAGAAGAGATATGATGCATTCAGGGACCAATTATCTCAACAATGCCAGCAAGAGTCTGAGCCCTAGATAGCCAGGTACAAGTCCAGGAAGAGGTCCTAGTGTCATCACTGACAGTTCTGCAAAAGCCATCAGCTCCATGTGTGGAGCGGACAAAAAGTGCCAACTCAGATGGTGGTCATCTCCATGTGTGCTGGGAGCAAATCAGAGGAGGTCATGTGGCTGCTACAGAAACCTGTGGTGTATTTATACATGAAGGGCTGTATGAAGAACTGGTCTGCAAGTATCCAGAAGAATGCAGTGGAGTTAGAGAAGAGTAACTGGAAATAATTGTGAGGTTGGAGCCACTGTCGGAAGACTGGAAACTCAAAGAGCTAGGACTCTTCAGTTTGGAGAGGAGATGGCTCAGAAGAAATATGACTGAAGCTTCAAAAGCATGAAGGGGATGAGTAAGGAAGTTAATTACTAAATCTTTCAACACAACATATCCTAGATTGGTTTAAAACACATCAAGAAAGTGGTTCTTCAGCCACTGGGTTACCAACATCTGTATCCTGTCACCCAAGGAGATTATGAAGGCAGATATTTATCAGCTGATTTAAAATAGGGTTAGATAAATTAATGAACAAGAGATCTATAAACAGATACTAAAAGGCACAGGGTTTTGTAACCTCTAACATTTTAACACAATAACTGTAGACACTGGGTAAAGATAAGGAAACGGACCTTAGAAAATAGACATACTTGTGAGTGTTACCTGACTAACATTTCATGCCTTGTTTGCTAGAAAAAATAATCTTGAGCTAAATGCACCACTGGTCTGACCAAGCAGGACATTTTGTATAAACTTAAAGTACATGGAAAAAGAAGGACTGCAGCTGAACATAACTAAGGTGTATTAAAATGATGAGTCCTTAGTGAAGATGAACAGAGAACAATTTTTCAGTGTCTTTTATAGCACAAGAGCTAGATGAGAAAGAAAAGAAAAATGAAAGAAAATCAGCAGGTGGCTGGTTCAAAACTAGAAAAAAGAAGTACCTCTTCACATGATGTGCTACTAAATTATTGGACTCTGCTACTGCAAGCTGTGGATGCCAGAAGTTCATGTCATCTGGCTGCTGGCAAGCTATCCTGAGAGCTCAGCTTACACCCCAGCCTGCAGGAGCACTGTGCCAGCAGCCAGTCATCTCAGACACCCCACAGGAGCTTGACCATTCTTAGTGGAAAAAGGGCTTGGCTGTGTCACCTAACAGTGTCCCACTTCAAGCACCAAGTAGCACACTGCAGACAGCGTCTTACCGCTCTTTTCACCATGACGGACTCAGTGATTTCTTTCTTACCTCTGTCCCAGTGTTTTTCATGCTGCTGATGAACTTTGATGGGAATAGCACAACACAGGTTAAATCGCTGGTATTATTTTCATCTTTTGTAGTTTCAGCCACCTCTGAATTTAATAGTGCTGTGTGTTTTAGTACAGCAATGTTTGCGTGACAAAATATTAAAGAGCTTTCAACCTTTTTACCATATATCCTGCTTTCCGGGGTTTAAATATAGCAGGGAAAATGCTCACAGCTCAAGATCGGCATTCAAAGTCTCAGTGTGGAGGCAGTATTTCATTTCAGTTGAGAGGGAAACAGTATGTCATTTTTGTAACCATCAATAGAAAGGTTCTGTGGGTTTTCCACTTTCTAGATTTTTTCTCCTAGTATGAGAGATTTTGCTGTTTCACATTAAGCAACTGAACGTACTAGCAAGTGACAGTGTGAGCAAGAAAAAATAATTGTTTATTAAAAAATGTTACAACATTAGCTCACCTTTTCCATATTTTTTAAAGAACCAAACATATAATTCTGTAAAACAGAAGTCTGTAAAACAGGAATGTAGTCATAACTACATGATGCAGCATTGACAAAGCTGTAATTGATTTTGAATATTGAGTTCATATCTTTACATTCAGGAGACAGGACAGATGCTAAAAATAGAGACGTGAGAAAGAAGTCCTTAATTTACATTTCCAAAATCTTTCAAGTAATCAAAGATGTTCTTCATTTCAGAGACTTCATGGATTAAAAAAGGATGATAACCTTTGTTACCCAACTCTCAAGTTATATTAGTTGCTTTCAATGATATTACTTTAAAAATTTCCTACTTATGCAGTCACTGTATCAAAATGTCTTGTTTATTGACATAATGTTTGTTAAGCTCTTTTCCTTTCTTCCTACCTGCACAAATACAAAGGAACAGAGTTGTCTGGAGACCCATAACATGCATCACATACATACACATCTCTATGGAACTCAATATATGACATAGGAGAATAAGAGGTTAATTGCATTTCCAACATCCATCACCAGAAGAACTGAAATTATGTGATGTTTTATTTTATTTAAAACTGTGTGCCTTTCCCTTCTCTTAAGGGCTTCATTAGAAACAGAAGGAAATAACAATCCATTTGAAATAACCATCCCTATATGGTGATTAAAAAAAAAAAAAGAAATTGAACAGCAAAGAATACATACAGATTAGGGTGTATGTATACATATACACATTCAAATATATGCATATATACACACACATGCAACTATAGTATTATTTCAGAATAGATATTTTAGTACAGATAGACATGGAATACAGGGGGAAATGGTAAACATTCAGGACTTGTTGCCATAGAAAGTATGATGGAAGCAGGGTGATTGCTATACCTGGTACTGGGTACCTTGGGCTACATGGGCTACTAGGTACCTTAGTTTAAATGTATAAACAGGGGAAAGCTCAAGAACACTGAACTCTTCCACACAGCTACATCTCTGAAAAATTTTCCAGTGCTTATTCACTATGGGATAAACATATTCTCCTTCCTGGTTGACAAACTGCATAAAACAGCTTGGAGATTCTTAATGCACAGACATCAGCCCAGTCACAATTCAGTGATGGATGATACAACTCATGAACCATTATACGTGCTCTTTGTGGTGGCAGTTCTTAATTTCTTTTCTAGGGAAACTGCTAATCTATCAATCTTTGAATTGTCTGTGCCTAATCCTTGCTCAGGAAATCTCTCTTGACATAATCAACTTTATCAATTATTGCACAATGGGTAATCTCTTGCTACTGAAGAGAACATTGAGAAGGTATGATGGGATTACTACAGGAATATTTTGCTTGTCCCCTGCATCATTCTTAAACTATTAGGCCTCAGAGCCTAATACAGTTCAGCAAATTTCACTGATGTACCCTTCCAGGGAATTACTTCCAGATTACTAACCATGATCTGATCACAGGACATATTATAAACAATACACTATTGCCTGAAAGATATTAATTGCTATGTATGCTCTTCTGCTAAACTGTTGCCATCAGCTATCTCAAAATTAAATCCCTTCAATACTGTTTTCCTATGCATATAAGTCACCAGAATATTCACATACCTGTCTGAGACTATGGCTGTGTAGTTATCTTCCAGACAATCAAATGTTCCTATTATCATGGTTTGTCCACACGGGAGTTTTTGTGCAGACTAAGGCAGAATTTGAATTTACTGCACACTAATAACTTTGGGCTGATTCCTCATGGACACCCTAGTGTGAGCAAGCTCTTCTGCTTTAACTTAGAAACTGCTGTGATCTTATGCAGGGGCACTTTTGGGGCTCAGATGAGGGTTAAACTATTTACGCACTGTAAAAGACACATTAGATTTTTGTTTGCCTTTCTCTATTTGCAGATATGCCCTTATAGATGATCTCTCTATATCTTCCAGCTGCTTTCCCCTTCAGTCTCATGTCTGGTACTTAAAAATAAATAGCCTGCCATTGTAAGGTACAGATTTATAAGCTCCCCCCAAAATATCCTAAGTTTCGAGTTCAAGAGAGGCCAAGGTTGTCAAGCATTAAGCCTGGTTTCACTTGCCTGATCCATTCTGCAAAAAGTCTATCCTTAGAATTTCTTTTTCACAAAAAACTTCTGACAAAAGAGCTGTAAGCTTTAATTTTATTCCTGGTGTCTTAAAAACATCTGTTAAAAATGTTTTCCTCAATAACTAAAGCATTACCAAAAATAAAATGTATTATGTACAAACAGCAGTCAGTTTGTGCAAATGCAGGACACATCCTTGAGACAGATAGCATGAGACATTCCAGAACTCTTCAAGAAATATTTTTTGGCCATTTTTTATTTTAGCAGAAGTGCCTCTAATTGAGCAAGGTATCTTTCAGTATTAACAGCTTAAAAATTTCCCCAAGTTCCAGAGAGAACAAAAATTCAGAGTTTTCATTATATAATACAGAAATAACTTGAGTCAAACATAGAAATAAAATAAATAAATAAATAAATAAATAAATAGGAGTTTCAGAGGACAATTCAAACACATATAATGTGTCAAAGGCCATCAAGTCTTCTATCAGATGTAGACCATCACTTTGATAGGATGCAGAGGTAGGGGAAAAAGGGAGAACACCCCCAGCCTCTGCCACTTCCTCCCATAGAGACATTCATACACACACCTGTAATACTGGTCGATTAACACACAGACAGACTGAAGGCAGTCCACATTAATGGAACTTTAAAAGCATGCAAAAAGACAACAAGAAAAAAAAATAATTAAAAACATGCCCAGAGGTTGAGAGAGTGATAATAAAAGTCGCTACACTCAGTTATGCTGTCAGAAACACTTTCCACAGAACAGGGAGATTCAATCATGGCATTATTTACTATAGGGAAGGTGACGGTGTTCATGCCAGCTGCCCACCAGGCTCACTGCAGCAGCTGCTCCCACTCTGTTCTCTCAAAACTTGTCTCTCCCAAAAAGGCTCAGGAGGCTTTGTCAAGCCTGGAGGGGACCAAACGCTGCACAGGGGAGGCAGGAAGCTGGATGTCAGGAGGAGCCTCCCCTGGGGGCTGCCCAGTGAGGCTGGGGGCTCCCCGGACACAAGCCCCCTGTGACTACTGGGCTTGACCACTAAACCAGCTGGTGCCTGCTTGGTTTAGCTTTTGCTGTACAACCCTGTACAACTGGTGTAATGCCTGTTGTCATATGCACTTGTGCATATGTGCCTGTGTCATATGCACAGGTGGCAAATAATAACAATGAGCTACTCGCTGTAAAATGAACCATCTCGGCCTGAGAGCAACATGCAGCACAGGCGGGTAAGGAACCGTGGTGGCAGCGTAATTATACAAAAATGAGGACAGACCTCATCTTCTAACTGAATATAAACTGGGAAATAAAAAAGTGAGATTTTTTTCAGAACCACTGAGGGTCATGCATTGTAGAAATCCTCTCTCTTCTTCCAATCACATAATTGGAAGGTTATTTGTGTTTGTTATGAAGTACCTGTGGCTAATTACAGTAATCAGATAGAGATTTATTCTGAGCAGAGGAAGCACACTGGAGCCTGCACTGTCAGATGCTGAAGCTCCCCCACGTGCTGCTGCTCAGGCATCCCAGATGGGTCAGAGCTGCACTTCGCCCTGTAATGAAGCAACCCAGAACTACTTACCCAAAGCCTTGAACTTAATTAATGTCAGAGCAAGGCAACCAACTTGCAGTGAATAAGTTGACAATTTTCATTCATGAACCTTCCATGATTAGCCCAAATTATTCTTATAATTATTCACATTTCATTCACTGTATTATTAAAATAGTATTTAGTCTGCAGCTCATTTACCAGGAGCACAAATGTTATAAATGGGTTTATACATTTTAAATATATGAGTAGATCACGTGGTTCAAGGTGTAAGGCTCAGAATCAGAGTGCCCAGGCAATTATCTGCAGCACTGGGTTTTATGACAATTTCCCTACCTTATACTCTAAATGCTGAATAAATGTTGAATAAATTGATTGTCACTGGCCAACTTAGCTGCTAGGCATTTTTGGAAAAGAAATATAATTGAGGCAGAAGCAACACATGCAAGTGTTTGTAAGGGCAAATGAAGCACAGGTTATCTCCACCATATCTGAAAAGTCATGGCAGTCAGGTGAAGTCCCTGGTGACTGGAAAAAGGGAAACATCACTCCCATTTTGAAAAAAGATAGAAAGGAAGACCTGGGCAACTATAGACTGGCGAGCCTTACCTCTGTGCCTGGGGAGATCATGGAATGTATCCTCCTAGAAGCAATGTTAAGGCACACGTAGGACAAGGAGGTGGTCTGAGACAGTCAGCATGGCTTCACCAAGGGCAAATTGTGCCTGACCAGTCTGGTGGCTTTCTACGATGGAGTGACTCCATCAGTCAGCAAGGGAAGGCCAACCAATGTCATCTACCTAAATTTCAGTAAGGCCTTTGACATGGTCCCACATGACATCCCACATCTCTAAATTGGAGAGAGATGGATTTGAAGAGTGGACCATTCAATGGATACAGAATTGATTGACTGCAACTCTGGCTGTGGCTATCCAGTAGCTCTACATCCAGGTGGAGGCCAGTGACAAGTTGTGTCCCTCAGGGGTCCATCTTGGGACTGGTGCTGTTTAATATTTTTATCAAGGACAGAGGGATTGAGTGCACCCTCAGCAAGTTTGCAGATGACACCCAGATGAGTGGTGTAGTCGACACAACAGAAGGAAGGGATGCCATCAAAAGAGACCTTGACAGGCTGGAGGAGCGGGCCCAATATTTTTTTCTGTCTCTGAACTAACTAATTGAAACACTGTAACAGGTCTTAGAATATATTTCCTCTAGCTGGAAATTGAAATATTTTGTACAGAAGCACAAACACACTCAGGCATATTCTCTTTTAAAAAACAAGTGTGTAGGCACAGCATGTACAATATAATGTAATGAAAAGTTAGAGGTATAAATGCCTGCTTGCTTTTAAATGGAAACCACACCTTTCTCCCCACCAGGTACAGCATGGAACAGAGGAAGGAAAAGCTGCTGCTGTTGTGACAGGCTCAGTCAAGGGGACAAACTCTTCTGTTTGAAGGGATAATCAAATGACCAGGAGCCTATCCTGCTTGGCTCTGCTGTGGTTGTACCTGTCTTTAAGACACCTGTTGTCTCTCTTGCCATCAAGATGTTACCATCACTTCAATCAGCTGTTATGATCAGTCCACCCAAAAATTCAATGCTTAGTTGAAAATTTAACACCAACACCTAAGAAAACATCCCATTGTTTCAGTAGGATTTCAGCTTCCACCATTAGTGCTGGTCAGAGTTCAGATCTCTTTAAGAAATGTCAAATTCTTTCACAATCAGTCAATCAACTTTATTGCACAACTCCTAACTATTCACACTCAAATGTATCATGCAAATACTGTTTCTGCTAATAGAGTAATGCAGGATGGCTGTTCAGTTGCCTGTGCAAAATGAGCTGATGGCTGAGACTTAATTTACAGTGGACAAGAGACTGAACTGCCAGGAATATTAATTGTTCCCTTTTTTGGTAGAAGCTGAATAGAAATGAAAAGTAATGTGCCCTAAACATCCCTAGTACAGGAAATAAACACAAGACAACACAATAAAGTTTAATTAAAAAAAAAAAATAAAATTCAAAAGGACAAAAGAGAGAAAGGAGAGAAAGGAGTGTGTCAACTGTAAATGAATAATATACAGACATGTCCACAGTGATCTGAATAATTCAGCACACAAAATTAAAGTATGTTTCACATCTGCCACCATAAAAGATAAAGCTATCGACTCTGCTTTAAAAGTATAATGATTATAGGAGAACACTTCTGATTCACGCTGGAGCCTAGTTGGAGTGCCAGTCCTGTGGTCCCCACAAATAAACATCTCAAAGCTCTGGGTTGAAAGAGCTCCAGCTGCAAATGTTTAATTAACTCAAAACAGGCAGCAAACTTCTGAAGTGCCACCTGTTACCAGTATGTCGCCGTGGTGCGCAGAGATCAGCCAAGGTCCCTGCACCACTGGGCAACCTCCGCCAAGTGAGGTGCTCAGCGCTGCCTTCTTCATCACCTCTCTTACTGTTCATCAGCAAAAACAGCCCCAGTCCCTCACTTCCACCCTATCTGTGCTTCATCCTACTGCACTGCCCTATCTCCTTGTGCTCCTGAGTTTGGGATAGAGGTCTAAAAAGCAAACTTTCCGGGCTGCTAGTCTTTCAGCATTGCGACAACACACCACATGAGACATCAACTGGTTCCATGCATGTGAATTTTCCAAGAAATGCTTCTTTTCAAAGTGAACAATGACCGATGAACAAACACTAGATGGCTCTGGAGGGTCCAAGAAGCAAGAGGAGAAGAAATGCAGAGAGTAGCAAATTCCTCCTAATGGAGCAACACATGGCAGCCATGGCATTACGACACCATTACTGCACCATATACACTCCACCGGCTGCAAACTGGGTCCACCTCCTTCTGGGAGGCCATGAGGGAGCTGCATCCAGGGCTTTGGGGCTTTGGTCCCTGTGACAGAGCAGCATCCCTTCCTTCCCACAGTCCCGTGGTGCCAGCCCTTGTGGCTGCACTGGGCACCTGCCTGCCAGCCGGGGAGAGATGGCTCCGTGCTTGTCCTCAGATGAGCATCAGAAGGGTTTCTGGAACCTGCAGGCCATTTCACATAAAGTAACAATATGGTTATACACACCAGTACATCGGCATTTTATATTAGAAGGCCTATTACAAACAACCAAGAAATGATTTTTATTAAAATGCAAGGGGGAAAAAAAAAGCCTTTTCCTTCGATAGAAAAGTGTTGCTGCTAACTAATTGTTGAATCTAGATTCTCTAAAGCCTCAGTAGGAACATGGGAAGAACAACTCAGATTTCCTCTAGATAAACCACCATAAAATATGCAGCTTTGTTTTCATTTTAGAAAGTCAGCTATACTTGGAAAAAATGCACTCTAGGTATTAGAAGAAGAAAATGGTTTTTAATCAATATATGGAACTCACTGTGTTTTTCATCAGTGAAAGACCAAATCCTTTCTTTTTTTGTACTCTGGAGTATTAACAGGTGGCCATAGCCCCTAGCTGCATGAAACTACCATATGCTACAGAGATCAAAATAAATAAACTAACCGTACAATGTGCCAGTTTATTGTGCTTGTATCTCTTTTTAATTCAATTCTCCTCAGTGCTTTTATTACTAAAGAATCGTGTTTAGTGATTTTTAGCTTTAATATCAGTAGCTTCCTTATTAACAATTTTTAGTTGCTTGTTCTAGTGTCATGCCAAGTAGCTACATGTACAGAAATATATTTTTGGTATCATATTTTGAAACACCACTCATACTCCTCTATGACTTCCTATGCTAAAAAGTTAGCAGTTCTGCACACATTAAATGTCTTAACAGTGGAAAAGTTAACAAATTTCCTCTGACATATGATTATGTGCACAATAAAATATGTTCTGAATCTCATTTAACTATACAAATTCAGTTCTTGTTAAATACTAATCAGCCAGAACAAGGCATCACACAATCTTCTGGTTCATTCTCCACTTGGCACCCTTAATGGTTCTTAACTTTTTTTTGTTTTGTTTTCCCATATAAAAAACGTTATACTATCGACAATGAAAAATAAACCCACTGATGCAAATGCAATATGTATGTGGAAACCACAAAGCATGGCTGCACACAGGGGGAATGAGCAGAGGTGCCCTCAAATATAAACAGGCAATGCTTATCCAACTCAGTGAGCCTCAGTGCTGGCTCCTAAAATGAAGATTCTGCCCAAAACTACTAAAAATACCGTGTCCAAAAAACAGGAGGGAAACATTGTCCATATTGTAAACCATTTGCATGACAATTATGGCCTTGATTTAGTAACCATTTATTCATGCGAGTAATCAGTACTCCAGCGAGTAGTTCCACTGACTTCTCAGTCACCGTTTGTGTAACGGCACGCTTTAGAGGGGTTTCATCCTGCTGTGCTTTAGGGATGTTAGTGGGGTCACTGCCAGGACTTACAGGGTCCAGCACAAGTTCACCTTGTGGTTACACCAGCTCTAACCCTATGCCAAATGCTTTGGCCTCCGTGTTCAGAGTATTGCCCAACACCAACCCCAGCTAGCCCCAGCTGGCCTCCTCCCCAGGTTGTCTGGGAGGACCTGTGCCTTGAGTCTTCTCTCCTTTTGCTGCTGATGGGCCATGCTGTTTTTCTGAAAACATTTTATCTATCTTTTTGCCCTTGATCTTGCAATTTTATTTTCTCACCCTCAATGCAGGCACATCATGATGCTGGGAGGAAGGATCCCATCTGGGTTACAGGCAGGTTACACAGAATTGCATGGCAGTGCCAGGGAGAGTTAAGGTTATCACTTGGGTCCAGAGCTATTCCCTCAAGTGTACAACACTAAAACTATGGAATAAAATACCAGAAATCACTGATTTATTTATTTTTTACCCTGTTCTTACAACCTCCCAACCACTGACAAAAACAAAGAGCTCTATTCACCCAGCTCCTTCCCCAAAACCTATCTCAATTTTTCTCCCTGTTCTCAAAGGCCAGGAGAGGATGAGCAGAAGCAGCAGCATTAATCTTTCCTTAAAGTACTTGCTCAAGCCCACCGAAATTGATGGAAAGACTTTCAGTGATTTTAACAGACTCAAATCAGAGCCCTCAGCAGACATGATCCAGCTTGAGCATATGCCATCCTAAAGAAAAAAGGAATTAAAAACAAAGCGCCTTCTGCTTCCTGCACAGGTACGATTAGTGGCTCCTGGATCGAAACTGCTTGGTCACGGGGAGCCTGGGACATGCAGGCAACTTAAAAGACAACAGAAAACAACGCTAAAAAAATTGCATACTAATCTAGTTTGTCAATGTGCGCTGAATTAATTGAATTGTGCAATTCATGTCCCCAGACACAGGAGCTGCTTTTATTTTTCCCTGAGATTGTTTTGATGTTTTCTAAATAAAGCATCTTCATATTTAATTTCCAAATGACACTTCTGAGCTAGATTAATTATATCACTCATAAGGAGCTTTTCAAAGGATGCCAATTCTTGATTTTTTCATGAAAAAAAAAAAAAATCTAGAAAGCTTGACTATATTTTTCTCCCCCAACCCACCCACCCTTTTTTTTAATTGTGTGACACTGCCAGGAATTTAATTATTTATACAGATCTAATCCTGGATGTTTGGCTAAAATGATTTTAAGACATATTTTCACCTATGACCCACTGAAACTTGAGTTATCACTAAAATCAGAGCTTAATCCCCTAATCATTACTGACGATAAATTTGAAGAAATGAAACAAGTTTTACATCAGAGATGGGAGCAGAATGAGGCTGTAGGCTATATATGGCTTTTCTTCAGTAAAACTGTTCTTTTAATTTTTATCCCTCACTTTTGTTTTGCTTTACTCTTCGTCCCACAGTAGCTTGGTAAATGCCCTACTCAACTTCACTGTTCTATATATACAGCAGAATGTAACTATGAACTATATAAGATCACAATATAATTCTGCTAATCTATACCTTCCTTAATTAGAATCAAGTTAACACTCACTCTGTGAAGTACAACAAGGACTTAGAGTTAATACAATCACAATAGCCAAAAGACAATAAAAAAAATCAAAACCAAAATAACATTTCTTAAAGAACGCATCTTCCATTATCTCAGCCTTGCACATCTATTTCAATTTACATTTAAGGAGATCTGAGCTGTCATAAAATAAATTTAAGTACTAAGTTTCTAAGAAACATAAACTGAACTGTAATTCCATTGCACATGAACATATTCCATCTTCTCAAAGAGATGAACTGTGGTTTCAAATGTTGGCAGAAGGCCCTCATATAATAAAATTATACATATACTGTAGTTCCCCTGATGTCTTTCATATTTTTTCATAAACAAAATTACAGTGACAGTGCAGTTCATTACAGGAGGTTTCATTAAAGAACTGGTTTATTTTAAGAGAACACCGACAGAGAGCTGTCTTTGGGGATGTAGTTGAGTAAAAAAGTCTGATTATGCCTCCGTGCAAATAAGACAGAAATTATGCAGGATTTCAATACTGTAAAACAGGAAAATCCTCTTAACAGACACATGGAACAACCTGTTCATCCATGGCACTGCATTAATAAGCAGGTGCAACGATATCAGTTCGAAGGCACTGGGTTCAGCCCCCACTCCTTCATCAAGGCTGGGTGCCCCAGCCCCAGATGCCAGAGTGAGGACCCCAAGGAGATGCTGTGCAGATGTGCGGCAGCTATGAAATGGGGGCTCATTCTCCTCTAAAGCTCAGTACTTCACTGGACAAAAGCCCACCAAGCAGCCCAGCCACCCTCCTTCACCATCGGGGATGCACCTGGCTCTGGAGACAACCGGACAGCACAACCTTCCAGAAGTTTCTTTTCTGTTATTTCTTTCTTTCTACATTTCTTCTTCTGGTGTCATTAAGACCAGGTCCTAGAAAGCCACTGCATACTGACCAACTGGCAAATTTTTCATATTTTGAGTCTGCTGCTTTTCTTTCACACAAAGTAATCTCCAGTTTGGGATTAACCAACTGAAAGGTCACCCCGCCATTCAGCTCTTTTCAGAAGCTTAATCCAAATAAGGGTGATACGGTAGTTTTTTTAACTGTGTTTCTCAATTGCATCAGATATGCTGTCTCCTATTGTTATTGCCATTTACCTCCCTAGTATATAGTACTAAGATAAGACACAATCTACATCATCTATGACTTCAGGGGATGGGTTGATGGAGGAGTAATTTCTCATTTTATTTTTTTGTTGACACTATTTTCACTCTGCTCTCTAGCATGACAGCTTCGAGGTATCTGTTATAAAGATATGCACTTGAGATCATTACAGGCTCAAAAATACTCTCCCTTCCCCAAGAAAAGACTGGTTCCTAAGCTTCTATTTTTAATCTCTCCCAGAATGCAAACTTTATTCCCCTTTTCTACCCAGGCTCCCACAAAGAACTCAATGTCACACACAAAAAACAAGCATCTCCCTGTTGTCATTTTCCCTTAAGGCAGGGGCAGTGGCCGAATAGAGCCACCTATCTTCCTGTGCACTAAAGTCCAGACACTACAGAATACATCTGTAACCCAGCCAGCAGCACAAGGAATCAAGCTATTACCTCTGAGGTATGACCACAATACCTTTTAAATGCGAGGTCTTTCCAGGCCGCTATGTTTCCTTTTAACAACTTCAATGAAAGAACAGAAAAGGGCCGTAGGATGGATTTTCATCATTCCATGTGGTTGTCAGACTGTTTTCCTCTAATGACACTATGAATACATAACTCACCATGGCTTCAGAAACATGTTTAATGTATGATATTTTAAGAGCTGCTGAAAACACAATATTAAAATTCTAACGTGAAAAATAATAGCATTATGGCTCATTACATTCTCTATTGCAGTCATCTGAACTGTGAGTGACGTACTGTCATCCTGTCATCTCATTCTAAAAGATCTGTGATCATGTTTTACACTATATCATTTATTTCAGAGAAATAAGGAGGCTGAAGTCTTTAAGTTTTGAAGTGGATCATAAACATTTTCTACCAGTCACCTGAGAAGGAGGTACACTCAAAACTAGGTCTTCAAAATCAAAAAACTCCAAAAGAAATAAAGTCAAAAACACAGAACAACAGAGCCAAAGTCATATGTATACAGTGAGATTACTGTTTTCAGTAACAGTAGCAGATCTTATACATTCACTCAAAATACTTACACTTTCACATCATCTTAAAAAAAAAATAAAAAAAAGAAAAAAAAAGAAAAAAGAAAAAAGAAAGAAAAAAGATTTCTATCTTATCTCCAGGCAGTTCTGGTTGCTAGCATTTCCAACATCTCTCTGAAAACATGGGGATTGTCAAAGCCCTGCCAACCTCATTACAGCACCTTGGAACTTCTCTTCCTGTGTTGCTTCTCCTCTGCCATCACTTGTGCTACACTTTGATTAAGGAAAGTTCACACATCACTAGGGGGTTTACTACAAACATAGCCTTTTCTTTAAAACATTCTTTGAAAACTCCTGTTGGATATCATAATGATCCAGCAAAATTTGTCAGCAATGCACAAGTCCACATTCAAAGCATATTCAAAAACATCCAGAAATGCCAGGAGGTTTCAATGCCTCTGTAAATCATAGAAATTTACATTTTCTACTTAGTAAGTTATTTCTACTTAAACAATTGTTGATTACTTCTAACCACTCCTACAAAAGTAGTAATATGGCATGCATTTTAGGCATGCTGATATTTAGACAGAACTTCCCATTACATTTAAATGTTATACAAAAGATTCCCATGTGTGCCATGATAACACTCATAAAATAAGCTGGCACTTTGGTATATGCGCAATTGCTGGCCTTAATTTTGCATCATTCTTTTCTTTTGTGGAAGCAAAGCCAACCTAGAATCCCACAGGATCTGCCGAAAGCCTGCTAACTGCTGTCTTCTCCAGTTCTAGCAAAAGCCACTCAGCCCCAGCCTCAACCCCTGCCACCAGCTTGGAATGCCAAGATGGGCAAGCTGGAGTGAGCTGCAGCTCAGTCCTGCCAACAGAATTGCTCCTCTCTAGGTGTCCCAGTGGGGGGATGGTTTAGAAACCAAATAGGGTCATCGCGGTCATCCTCAAGTATGCATGCCCAGCTTTGTGCACTCTGAGATTTAGCAATACAGAAGGCTGCCAGATTAGAAACTGTATCTACATTCATATTTATTTTTTTTCTAAATAAAAACAAACAAACACAACACCCCTTCAGAACCATCCTGTGTTTATTCCATCCCATAAATAAAAGCCACGGATGATTCAGTAGCTAACTGTCTAGCTTGCAGGGTGCCTGAAAATATTAAAACTATTTAAAAATATTAAAAATATTTTAAAATTTAATATTTAAAAATATTAAAAATATTTTTAAAGTACTCTGCCTAAAATGGTAAGTTTCTAATCCATTTATTTGTTTATTTATTTTATTTTTTTTTCTGTCTCATACAGTGGATACAGAGGTATCCAATGACACTATGCAAATTTTGTTTTTGCACCATTCGCCCCATGTTTAACCCTGTCTGTAGAGGGTGGATAGCTGATTTTGAGACAATCCCAAAACATAATTGAGGATGACACATGGCCATTGCTTCCCATTGATAACCTGGGGCAGGCCACAGGAGGGTACAGAGGCTGGGCAGTGACTCAGGAGACAGGGAGCACACCTGGGCTCTGGGGTCTGCAGCCCCAGCCCCCTCCTCACCAGTCTCCCTGCCATGGAGGAGGACAGGAAGCAGGGCCACAGGCAGGCCAAGGTTGGCCTGGCTGCAGAAAGGAGTTCACTGCCATTCAGCTCTTTTCATGCAGTTCTTCCTTGGGGTTTATTAGGGTGGGAGGGGGAAGGAGGGTTGAGATGCTTACAGGCACCACACTGCTTGCCTCACATTTTCTACAGCTGCAAAGTAGTACCTTCTCTTAAAATATCACCACCTTTGAAAACAGCTAAAATGAAATTCTAAGTTGAGTTTCTTGAAGTTGTTCTCTCCCTGAACCTAACAAATGTTTCAGGTCTGGAGGGCAAACACAGCACCAGTGCATTTCTCCGACTCATTAGTTTGCTTTTCTCCGTAGGATTTAGATTGACATCTACTGGCCTACCTTGTGACACAAAGGCCCAGTTCTTCAAATGTCAGCTCCATCGTCCCTGCTTTGTAAAGCTTCCCCTGGTACAGCAGCTTCAGAAACAGGGTTTTAAAGCAAAATGGTTCAGTTTAGCCAGTAAGGCAGAGACTATGGATGTGAAAACAATATTCACATTATTTCCCACTTTTTATTCATAACACAAAGGAGATCAAAGCCAAGAATTAGTACTTCAATCTTTTTAAAAAACAACAACAACGACAATAACAAAATAAACATGCCTGGGAAGGGGCTTGCTGCTGGGTTAGTCACCCACTTTCAGGTCAAACTAGTAATGGTGCAGCCATTAAACTCATTTACTTTTAATAGTCAACTTATTTAGAACTTTTTTAAAGTAAAAGTGAGATTGAATTGTCTGATGATGACATGCATACAAATTATGTCAGTGTACATAGAATGCAGCTGCATGTTTTTATTCAAGCATCTTTTCTTCAATTTTTCCCACCCAAAATTCCTGTGTGTAAACTGTTAAGCCCCTAAAACTCTAGGCCATCTTAATTACAAGATTGTACACATGCCTTCAATCAAAGGCTCGCAAATGGCTATCTCAACATCAGTTTTGACTAAAACCATGAGCACAGAGTTCCGGGGTTTGGTACATTTGTTATTAAGTTCTCTTGGCCATAAAATGCAAATAAAAAGCCCCCAGTTGTACGTGGGCTTTAGAACAGACTCATTTAATTATACAGAGCTTAACTTTTAGGAGAAGTTTGGAGATAGGTAGATCAATAATAATGAATTAAAACAGGCACTCAAGCATACAAGACTTATCTGTATACTTTGCTTTTTCTCAGATAGTAAATAATGTATGGATCAAAAAGATTTTATTACTACTAAAAATAGTATCTCCTTTTCCTGCAGCTCAGAATAACCTGTAACTCCCTGATTTCACTTGGGTCACATGAAAGAAACAAAAGGAAATTCAGAAGGTTGCACAGGAACACAACGCTTGTTTCTTAGCCACTGGCAAACACATCTTTTTTGTTGTTTCCTCTCTTGAGTGCATTACATCTAAAGTACTAACTCTATAAACTGACCAAGTTCCTTTAGATTCTGTGTTCCTCTGAAGAAAAGATCTTTAAATGTTAAGACCAACAAAAAACATATTCTATTAGTTTGCACTATTTTAGAACAACTCTCCTTCTTATAGGTGAAGATCTTGTTTTTCTCTTTCCCTCTGCAATGTGGTCTGGATTTAGTCACATGCACACAGTACTGGGAGCTTCAGAGAAAGAAGTTTCATAAAATAAAAATTGCCTCGAAACACCACAACTTCTTCCAATAACAGCAACTAGTTCAATGTTCTGAGTATTGCCAGAAACCAAAGTCCTGTCACTGAGATTCACTTATTTCATGGGTACCCACAGTGCCATGCTGACAAAGGCTGAAGTGTACTAAATTCTTACAGCCTCTCAAATTACGAGGTGCTTCAATAAGGCTTTCATAACCTCAAAGCAGAAGATGTAGACTCCTAATTCAACAGCTTCAGACTTCACTAGTTCTAGAATTAGAAATATCCCACCACAGGCTGACCTCATTAATATGACCGACTTAATCAATTTGTCACAAACCAGGGAGTACAGCTACAAAAAGTGGTTCATTGTTCAATTTAAATTAATTAATTGCTTGCAGATGCAGCTAACACTTTGCAAATGGTTGTCTTGGTCCTCTTAAAACTTTAAAATTATGCTAATATTTATGTTGGTCTTAAAGTTTTGCCAGGTTCAAGACAGGAGCACAGGTTTCATTTAACTTTTCTATAAATGACAAGTGGAAGCTGCTACTGTTTCTTGGACCCAAATTTATAAAATACAGAGATGATTTTTTAAAAAGTTAACTACAGCCATGCAAAGTGAGAGTACTGTAAGTCCAGGGTTTTACCTGTCTGTAAAATATCATGTGCAAAATAGTCACAAGAAGCATACTCAGCTCTCCTCTTGATTAACACTGAGGGGCTCACGTTTAGTAAACTTGAATCCCGATCACCAGAAATAGGTGAGAGCAGGACCCAGTCAGTTTCAGGAAGGTGCTAAACCCTTCCAGTAGTGACTTCCTTCGGCATACAAACTTATTTTCACAATGGGCTGTGCCTCTGTGTGCCTGTGCAGCTAAGTATTGACAGCTTACACCTCAATCCCACCAAAATCATCACACTAGGCTCCACATCACCTTCACGCCTGGCAGCCTGGTCAGAGACCAGAGGTAACAGGACCTTGAGAATATGGACTGACCTTCCTGTTTCCCTCCTGGCTTCCCTGCCCTCAGGAGCCCCACCCTCTTGCTCACCGAGGGATAGGTGTAAGCTTCCTCTCACCTTCCCCCAAAATTTAATTTATGTCAGATTTAACTGGTTCTTAAACCCCATGACACTTAGGAACAAAAAGCATTGATAATTATTTCCAAGCAGTAGCAGAGAACTGGAGGTTTTTCCATCCCAAAGAAATTCCTGTTTTATATGTAAAAATGTACTTTAAGACAAGGTTGTTGTTTGCTTGCTTTTTGTTATTTAATCTTCCTCCTACATCTGTTGGGTCTCACCATCTTTGATGAAAACAAATACGTCTTCACACAGGCATAATTCTCAACAACAAAACAAGGACTGTAGGGCAAGCTGTAACTACTTTTCTCAAAGGCATAATAACTAAGCTTTTTTTCTCTTCAAAAAAAAAAAAAAAAAAGGAGCATCTTTCCACTTTTCTTTTCAAGTATTCCCAATGCTACTCTTCCTATCCTTAAGATCAACATCAGGTGTTTTGATGCCCCAGGTGTTTTGAGACTGCCCAGTGAGGCCAGGGGCTCCACAAGCTCCCAGGACCCAGCCCTGAGCAGCCAGGTCCTGCCGCAAGCAGACCCTCTCGGATCAGCCTGCTGTACTATGATCTTGCCACTGCTTGTTGCCCATAGGTTTACTTCTCAAAGTGAAGTAACCTTGAGTTGTCAAGCTGTCGTGTTAATGCTAAAGCCTGCAGTACACTCCTCCCTGAAGACACAAGTGAGATTGATTGCACTTGTGATTTGTTCATTTCTACAACTATCTTACCATTAATATCCCTCTTTCATCCATTTGCAACACCTGCTAAGCACACAAAATTGATTATAATGTCCAATTCAGCAGGTAGGATCTTCTGGGATACTTTTTTTTTTTTTTTTCCGTCCTTCAGGCTACATAGGATGGAAAAAGAAAAAAAAGAAAAAACAAAAACAAACAACAATGACAACAAAAAACTTAGCCTTGTCAGTGCTGCTTTGAGCCAGTGTAAGAAATTACGCTGTTGCCTTAGTGCAGGTCCTGATTTACGTATCCAAAAGAGCTATATCTCTGAGTAGATTAAGCTAGCTACATGTTTCAGCTTTAAGTGCTCATCAAGCCAAGAGATAACAGAACTGATGAATGGGACATTTCAGATCCTTAGAGAAATGAGTACTATTACATAAAATGTGTGATTTGAATTTGTCTTTCTGCTTAGGCTGTGCCATCCTAACAGCATTTGTAAGTAGAAACAGAACCTTAAAAATCAAGAGCTGCCATAGTGCTTTTTCATCATCATCTGATCAGTGAAGTATAGGACTTCATATACTTGCACTGGAATAATCTGCATGTTGTAGTTTCTCCTCCCCAAATCAATTTATTACTGATTAGCAAATGGAAATGAAGTTATTATTTCCATCTGACAAAAGTGAGTTTCTTGGTCATTACCCTATGAAAACTGAAAGAAAATGTTCCTTCATTTAACTGTTGAGAAGCTTAATAATAAAATAACTGCACTCTGAAGGATGGGTATGATATGCCATTAGTTTTTAATAAAGCAGTTTCCTCAGACTTGCTAGATTTACAGGCTGAGAAATCAACTGCTGCTGATGAATCAATCTATTTTCCCCTGCAGAGATGTCAAAAGAGACAAGGCCACTCTAATTGGAAAACCAGACAGCAGTGGCTCCGTTAAGGCAAAGGCTATATCGGACATTAGGGACTATAAGTCTTCATTCAGCCCTGCATCATGTTCTGCAAAACAGTTGTTGGCGATTCAGTTTAAAAGTACATCTGAATCTTTAATGGGCAAGGAAAAATAAAAACCAAGGCTGCCTTTGACTGAACTTTGGAAACTGAAGAAGACGACCACTGAAAACACAAAAGCTCCTCATGGCATTTTTCCTTTTGTAACATTATTTCACAGCATGGGACAACCCTGGCGCAGCATACAGCAAGGTGACAGCTGGAAACTCCTTCCCCACGTCCCGCTCTACCTATATAATCCCATCCTCTTGCTCAGCTGTACCAGCCCAGCAGTTGTGAAGGGCCAGCACTGGTATAGCCCCTGGCCAGAGGGCAAAGTAATGAAGAAGGGGAGTGTACCAGTCGTGCCTTCTGACTGACTCGGTTACTGGGAACAGATGCCTTGTCCCCTTCTTGTGTTATTATGCAACGAATTACTTTATTATGAAATTATAAACTCAAATATTAATCTCTCAAGCCTTATTTCAGCTCAAAATGTATGGAAATTGTCTGTTATTTTAAACGTGTTTATTACAGTCAATCATATCATTTCCTCAAGGCCAGCATTTTGAAAGTTTATGAAAGGTTCTCAGGTATACCTTGTACAGGAAAACATGCTCAAGCTATTTGTCTCAATGACCTCTGATTACCCCTGTTTGTAGAATTTGTTCTGCACAGAAATAGTTTTAAATTACTCACACATGCATATCCCAAATAGAAAAGATGCATTTTTTTTGACATTTACATAAGATAGTCTTACAGGTACAAAATGATCTGAGCTCAGACCAAACACAGAAGCAGTACCATATGTGTGCAGTTATCCAGATTGTTAGCTATGTTGTACCTGAAGTTTTTGCTCTTAGTGCTGAAAAAAAAAAAAAAAGACCTTTCCTTTAAAAATCCAAATGATTTCCGTGGCTAACATACTACAAAAGTAATCTAATGTGGTACTTAGTCACTTGGAATTTCAGGTCTGCCAGAAGTAAAAAATGTTATAAAATGTCAAGATTTGTACTTGACCTGAGTTATAGAAATAAGAAATTGGCCAGGATTCAGAATGGATGTAATACTGATCCTTATCGAGTCTGAACTAGTTTACTCATCACTAACATGAACTAATATGATAGCTTTAGTTTACTCTCGTATTTGTCTAAAAGCACTCTATAAATTTGCCTGGGATTCTGCCAGATGGTACAGAA
Organism: Netta rufina; assembly: GCF_964035555.1. NCBI lineage: Eukaryota > Metazoa > Chordata > Aves > Anseriformes > Anatidae > Netta > Netta rufina. The sequence continues at coordinate 87,418,836 of NC_140123.1, forward strand.
TTACTGAATGACACACTGAGGGTATTTATTTATAATCTGAACTTTTTAGGACCATAAGTACAAATAGAAACCTACATCTCCAAACTAATAAACTCACTGGTTTAGTGCTTGGTGGACCAGCCTGATTTTATGATTGAAAGTGGATTATTTTATTTCAGTCAATTTATCTTGGCATAATTAAGATATCTTAAATACTTACAGTGATGATAGGGAATTATTTCTGTGGGAGACGCTTGGGCTTCAAATTTGAACACTTCTGCACATAAGTAACTATGTATGTTAAAAAAATTCCACTCAACCTAAAAGTGATGCTGCTCTTCTCAAGACACATTCTCAGGATGTGGGATGTCAGCGCTGCAGCAATTACTAACAGGAAAAGGCAATATACTATTCAGTCCTAGTGGAACTAACTAAAAAGATAAATAAAGCCCAGAGCAGGGCCTTAGGCAGAAATGTGAGCCAAATTAAGTCTCCCATGATAACTCAATAAAACTTTGAACTAATACTTCATTCTTACTGTTCCACTGAAACTAATTCTCCTGTGTTTAGAAATTAGCCAGAAATTACAGTGAAACAAATAGAGTACCCACAGAATATAAACTTAATATTCCATAAAAAGAATATCCGACAGTCAGTCATGCAAAAATAAATCTCTGTAATTAAATTTCTTCTTAGAGAGCTCACTATGGTTACTGCTGTTTTTTGTTGCAAACTATACTTTTCAAATATTTATTGTTAGTCCATTAATTTTAAATATCACTTTCAAAGCATCTGCACTAAATCAACTTCTCTTTTAAACATTTTGCTTTTAGTAACTCTTTTTATTACTTTCTCCCCAGACAGTATAACGTCTTTCTCAAAACATTTATAAAGTACTCAAATGAAGACTGGGGGGAAGCCTAACGAAACAAAGGAGTCATAAGCCTTTACATTTCTGGGTTCACTTTTATAGACATGCTCAGTTCCAACCAGATTCAGAGACGTATACTAACAAAATAACTCATTAGGAGTCATTTTTCACTCAGTAAATTTTTCACATTTACAGAAAAGTAAATAACCATCTACTGCACTAGTTGTCCCAAACACCCAAATTCCTAGCTAACCCCTATATCTGAAAATCAAATTTAGATACTTTATGACAATTTATATATATATATATATGTTTAGATGAACTTTATTCTCAAAATAGCTGTGTGGCAAAATATTTATTTCATTCTAGCTATAGTCTCAGAAATAATGGTTGCTATATTCCAGGAAGGATAGAAATGGTATTCCAGGAATAAGAAAATCAGGTGCATTTATTGGAAGCTAGTTCACTTTTACTGCATTTAAGTTTTTTTTTTTTTTTTTTTTTCTCTCTTTGCAATTACTGTAACCTGGTGCAACAGTCTTACCAGATATTTATTCAAAGCACACTAAATTAGCTCAGATTTTGTATAACAAAAGAAAAGTCTGGGGTTTCAAATCTCACAAAGAAAGTAGAGAAAATTCAGTAAACTGCCTTCATTTTGAAATTCGGTACTTCTGCTGTAAATGCCACTAGAAGAAAAGGTAGTGATACCTCTGCTGCAGCCCTCAGCCTTCACTTTCCCTTTCTCAGTTTTTCCTTTACCTTCACACACTCCGCCCTCGTTACCTAGTGAGAAATTGCACATGTTTACAGAGGAGGAATGACACTGTCATCTCAGGCAGATTTATATGCAGATCAAGTAATACCTACACACAGGAACTTCTATAAAAAAAGGCTTGGCTAATGCCTTACAACAAAGAGAGCATCTTCACCAGTGCTTTAGGACTGAGTCTTAAAATGATACTACACTGTTTTACACCACTGTAAATATTCAGAAATTGCACAAAATTAAGAGCAAAGTAAAGGTTCAGTACTCCTTTAAATTACTGAGAATCACAGAGTGATTCAGGTTGGAAGAGGTCTCTGCAGGTCATTTGGTTGACAACCTGCTCAAAACAGCATCAACTACAGCAGGTTGCTCAGGGCCAAACAAGGGGATTACACAGCCACTCAGGGTCCCTGTTCTACTGTTTGATGGCTCCCACAGAGAAAACCAGTTTCCTTACTCCTTATCCCAATCTCCTGTGTTGCATCTCATGTCTCTTTCCTTCATGTTTCCCTTCTTTTTGCTGTATGCCTCTGAAGAAGAGCTTGGCTTCTTCTTTTCTAAGCCTCCTTTCTATGTCAGGTAGATATATAGATAGCAGTAGGATCTCCTGAGTCCTCTCAGCAATTTTCCATCCATCTTTTAGTCCACTAAACCAGCTCATATCTCACCAGTCTCTCTATAAGGGTATAATGGATGACAGTGTCAAAGGATTTGCTGACACCAAAGTAGGCAACCTCAGCTGCTCTCCCCTTACCCACACAGCCAGTCAGAGAAAGCTTCAGAGAAAGCAGTTCAGAAGGTCATGCATATCTCGCCCATGGAAAATTTACACTGGCCATTCCCAACCACCTTCTTGACCTCTGTGTGTTCAGACAGTGGTTTCCAGGAGGATTTGCTCCTTTACCTCCTTATATCTTCCTCCTTGTACTCCCTGAGGATGGATGTAATGTTTGCCTCTTTCTGATCATGGTGAACCTCTTCTGAACACCAGTCTTTTGACAATGACAGACAGCAGCCTTGCAGCAACTTCTGTCAACATCCACAGAACTCTTTGATGGTACCCTGGAGTTGGGCACTTCCAATGAGCTTAAAAGCTCCATGACTGACCTCCTCTACTGCAGGTAACTTCACTCACTCTGACTCTTCCACTTGGCTCAGAAGCAGAAAAGAGGTGAGGGCACAATTTATCAAAAGAAACCAAGACAATGCAGAAAACAAATGAGGTAAGCAATACTGTAGTCACTAGGTTTCCTGCTCCTTTGAGTTGTGGGCCTGCATTTTCCTTCTCCTCACCTCATTCCTGGTTTCAACTCCAGCTAAGCTGTGGGTTTCCTGTAACCTTTTCTCTATCCATGCATGTTTCTGCCAAAGCCTTTGTACCTCCCCCTTGTAGCCCATGCCTGCTTTCCCCTTGGTTGTACTTCATTTTGGTGTGAGCTCTGCCTGGGGCTCCTTGCTACCCAAGTCGACCTCCTGCTTGATCTCCTATGTGCTGGAAAGGACTGTCCTTGTGCTCCAAGCCCCACTGGCCTCCAGAGCAGTCTCCCATGCGATCCTGCCAAGATCAAATCTACTCTAGTAAATCTTTTCAATATTTGCTAGATTTCACAGAATTCTTGACATTAAATTACTGCAGTACTAAGTTACCAGAACCTTTTTTTTTTTTTTTTTAATCATAAAAAAGCAAACCTTTTCAACCAGATTAACTACACTATGCCAGTATTTCTTTTGTACATATTATGCTGCCTTCTCTTTCTCAGAGCCTTAAATAAACCAGGAATCTGTGTATGTAAGTCATTCAGTAAATAGCACAGTCTCAAGTGGTAAGTGCAAAAGAACAAAAATCTGTAGAAGCGAAAAATGAGAAAAAATATTATCCTAAGGCTGCTATTTTTGTACAAACAATGTGGACATGTGGGTTCATTCTGAGCCCTGGACCAGTTGATTTCATATAAAATTAATTATATGAAACTGTGCCAAAGTCATTAGTGAGGCTAGGTCCTAAAGTCAGGATGAAATACAAGGTTGTCCAGGAAGAAAAGCCAAATCTTTAAGTCATTCTAACACACACAAACCAGTCGATATTTTCATTGGTTTCTCTTCAATCAATCTTCAGTGACTAGTATCTAATTACAAAATTTTGCCTCTACAAACATTAAATTGCACTACAAAAATGATTTTTAAATCTTAACTGAAAGCATACAAGGAAAGTTATATCAATTTACGTACTGGTGTTCTTTTAGATGTATCACACAAGCAGAGGCAGTTTAGACTAAATGTAGCCACTGAAAACAGTAAGGACATGAAAACATAAAGGACATCCAAAAAGGCCAGAAAACTTGCATAACATTTTTGTAGTTGCCATCATGTTCTCGTCACACACTTCGGTCAACATGCCATTCATATTTACACTATTGTAGGGTTTTAAGAAAAACCTCTGTGACTGGGATCACTGCCAGTCAGAGGCTGTGGGTGGCAAACTAAGACCCCCAGTGCCTGTGTCCAGTGTATGAGTAAGGGCTCCCAGTGAGGCATGAGTATGGTGGGTACACCAATGGGTTCAAAGAGCAGGTAAACTCCTGTGCAAGAAGTGCCATCGTACCATGGACCAAGCAATGGTATATAGGGCTGGCGGTCCCGCTCCATCCTACTCACCTCTCTGACAGCAGCACTTTCCCTCCTGACCCCCACCCTAGCACCTTCAACCTCCCCCCTGCTACAATGCAGGGGATTTGGTCACCCTGCCCATATGGATGAGCCTGGCACCTGCTACCCCTCTGTTGCACTGCATGCTTCCTGGGATAACGCTGTAATTAATGTCACTGGTTGTTACGATTAGTAAGGAAGATCTTACACATCTGGCAAGCAGAAGGAGGAAGTTTTTTCATGTAATTCAATTTATTTTTGTTTCAAAATCTCATCAAATAGGTGCAATTGCAGTACACATACTGATGATGTGCTGAAGTTCAATGTCTTTGCAAATTAAGGTTTCACTTCCAGTATTTTCTGCATCTGCTGTAACATGAAATTCTCAAGAATATGACTATGCTGAATCTTTTGGGTAGATTTTAGAGAGCTCACTTTGAGTTGTACAGGGATACAGTTGGAGCCCTGTAATCTTCCTATCACACCCAGCTGGAAGCTGCCTGATACATCAATCTAATGGAGTTGGAGCCTGCTGCTTACAGCCCTTCCCTACATCCATCTATCAGTTGTATGTCCAGATCAATGAGAAAGCAGTTACTCTGCTGAGAAAAAAAACTGATAAAATAATTGTAATAGTCATCTGATGACTAAAGCACACTGATCTTACTCTAATGGCAATGCCAGCTTCACAACAAAACCTTGGTACTTAACAAAAATGCTGTGGATGGCACATAATATCTTGCTAAGTATCCTGGATACAGCTGTTACATGAAAAGAAACTATACAACACTGTCTAATTTCTAAAGAAACATCCAGAGGAAAGGAAATATGCAGAACATGAAAAACTCATTTTTGCAATTAAAAAAAAAAAAAAAGTTTCATTGAAAGAATCTACTATTAACTAATGTTTAAATTAGTCCTAAATAGTCAAAATATTATTAAAATATTTTAATAGTCCATTGAAGCTGAATATCAAACTTCACTCAGTTGTACCTGAAAGCATTATTAAAAATAATTAATCCAAAGAATAATAAAATATTTCAGACAATCTACAAATCCGAGCAAAGAGCTGCATGAGTCACAGAGGAGAATGACAAAGGCACAAAAGATCAGGATGGAAACTCAGCCAAAATTCAGCACAGTTTCGGAACCAGAGAACAGAGGAAGAATTACAAGGAGAGCCAAGTCACAGGATATGCATGAGGAAACAGTTCGCTTTTCTGTCTTGCTCTAGAGCAAGCATACAGAGAGAAATGATTTACAGGTGCTAACTGATAGGTAAATCATAATATGTAACAGGTTAATCATAAAAACACACAGTAACAGGTTAATCTCAAAGCATTGTAGAATTAGTCAAATAAGAAATTGAAGTTATGTTTATCCTCATTTGTTCTACGGTTTCTATAGAGCCAGTCTGTTTTGCACTTCCTGGATATTAAACTGTTCATTAATCTGCATGTTTCCTTAGTGTTGCCCTGCAGGGCTAATATAAATACTGCATTCATTAATTCACATATAGTCTTTTCTTGCCATTACTTATCTGTTATAAAGTAAAACTGTATCGGTCAATTTATTAATTATTGCAATGCCTTCTGTAATAGAAAACAACTGAAAACACAGACCTGTCAGATGCTACCATTCAGTCAGGTATTTTTGATACGGGAAAAGAAAATGTAGCACAAATATGTCTAACTTCTAAGAGGTTGTGCTGATTGTGTATATTCTACCCAGTGTCTGTGAATTAATTATTCTAAATCTTATTGCTTCTTTTAGTCACTCTCTTTGAATCCTCTGATGATCTCACTTTCTCAATACAGAGAGTGTTAGGGGGGCATAATTTTTTCCCTACTTTCAAAACAGCTCTTCTATAGACCAGACCAATTTCTATTTTATTTTAATGCAATCTTTTTCCCTCATACTGCTTAAAAGGGTAAACACGGTTACTGGATTACTTGGTTATCACACCTAATTGCCCATCCACCTCTCATCTTCATACAGGTAAACTCATTTACTGTTTTCAGTATCGGGTCAGATGCATCAATGCAAGGCTTTGCCTTCTGTGTACATATGGGCTACTAGTGATAACATCTGGGTTTATTGACCTTAGAAACAAATTCCACATCAACACAAAAAAACAAACCTGTATACGTGCCTTGGGAGCCCCTTCTGCCCGTCTGTAGTGCAGCATGGCCCCTTTCATCACTGAACATACCCCTCCTTTACTGCACAGTTGCCACTGATTTCATGTGCTGCTACTCCTTCCGTGACAAACGGTCTTGTAAGTGTCCTTGTGCCCTTCTCCTTTCTGCAATGCAGGTGAACAACTCCAAAACGGCATTTCAGCTGAAGGTGCTAAGGTTGTGCTATAACTGTGGGTCTTAGCGGAGCGGGGGGCCTGGTTGTCTTCGACAAATTAAAGGCCAATCGAGCACAACAAACCACACGCGGTTCTTTAACAGCACTACCCATTAACAGCTTAGACAATAAAACTGATTTGGTATTGCTGGAGGACGCACAAGTGTTCATTAAAGAGCGGAAAGGTGTTCATGCAGCATCATGCCTCCAGCATTCTCTAAATAGGACTAATCAAACAGTTGCGTTTCAGATAAAAGAACATCTATCTAAACAAGTGGCGGCTGGATGTTTGTGTTCTCAGCTACTAATGCTCAGAACTGTTTATTTCCAAGCATCTTTGAAACACGGAAATCAAAAATGTATTATTCAAAATTATATTCATGTGGCAACAAAAGAGAAATTGTAGAATATCTCTTAGTTAATATTTAAGAATCTGGATACAGCTGGAAAAAGCAACAAATTATGAATAAGCAAATAATCACAAATTAATGGAAACAAATTAGGTATGTAGAATGCTCCTCTTTGGCATATTTAAGCTAAAGGAGGGAGAGGGCAACTCGAACACAAGTAAACAACAATACTTCATTGCACAAGGCCTCCTCTAATCATATATAAAAACAAGTTACCTTTTTTATATATATTTATGCATTCTTTTAAGAAAACTATTCTGGCACCTGCTGATTAATGCAGGATCTACATAATTAAAGTTCAGTATTTTACTTTTTTGTTGTTGTTTTTCTAAGTATGCTAACAATGCTTATACAGTTGAAGTTAAGTTGTATAGTCTGCTACACCACTTTGGTCCTGTCATAACCACAGCTTAAATCCCAGCTGAGCAGGCTCCATGGTCTGCAGGTCATCTGAAGGCAGACCTCTGATGAGCAGCAATGACACAGGTTCAAACACAATGTTCTTGGCCACATGCAGGCTGACAGCGACTGACTATATGATTTTTTTTCTTTTCCTTTTATTTCTTTAATAAACAGGACTGACAGTTGCTTCCTGTGTTCAGAGCCAAGTCCCTAGCTGCTCCCACTGGGCTTTTATTCTTCAGCCACAGACTGACTATAGGCCCCCGAACTGCTCAAACTCCTCAGCATCATGAGTACCTGACCATATGTACTTTTGTACTTATATACAAAAGTGTTTGTACTTACAACCAAACAAAAACGACACATGTTCTCATGCAATCAACTGCAAAAGTTCAGGGGGAAATGCACACCTCACCTCTCCACCAGCAGAGGATGACTCTGTGTTAGAAAGATGGGAAAGGTACAAAGAAAACCAAATTATTAGAACTCAAGTTCTCATCAGTTCCTGCTCTAACTCAGCAGACTCAACAGTCCTAAACAGAAGCCCACATATAATTATTTGCAGAAGACAAGCTACACCACATACACTTTATATATACACACATGTATACCTTATATACAGTATACATGTATACCTTATATACATGTATACCTTATATACCTTATATACACACAGGCAAAAAGAAAACATGACACTACTTCACTCCTCAAATAGTAACTTCTCGTGCCTGCCCTCCCAATGTGCATAAACAGTGATGGTCCAAAATCTGTAACACATTTCAGTTTTTAGGTCACTGGACAATAGCCCACAAAGAGCAGAAGGGATTGAAAATTAATAACGCTGCTGGAAAGAAAAAAAGCCAAGAAATGATAATAGAATTTTCTAGGTTGGAAGAGACCTCAAGGTCATCGAGTCAAATACTAACAAAATATGTAATAGCATACTAAACAGCATTAGTTACCATCTTTTATTTATTTATTTTGACAGAACATTTCAAATTCCTTAAATGTACAATATGCAAAAAGAAAATTCAAAGTTAAAAAATATTTTTCTCATTTGGCAAATAAACCTGTCTCTTCCTAGTAACATTTTATTGCCTTTTTTGAAGAAAGCTGTTACTTACATACCAAATATTACCAATGATAGCTTGTATAGAAAACACTGTCATTTATCTCCTGATGCAGAGAAATGGCATTTTTATTAATGAAAAACAAGAGCCACCAGTCTTGGCCATACTTCTGTAGAACGTAGTCATTATGTGCAATATCTGTGATTTGTAGTTCTGGGGTTGTATTTTTCTCCTCTCTCTAGCAGTTATTGAAAGATTATGATTGGAAAACAGCCAGCTCTTACTAGATTAAATGTTTGTTTTCATTCTGGGGTTTGAGGAGTTTTTTTGGTACCCATCATGCCTGTAATAACTTTCAACTTACAGTTAAATACCTGTCTCTCTGCTCCTCAGCTTCTAATTTGTTCTTTGAAAACAGAGGCGCTAAAAGATATGCCTTTTAAATGCTTAATTTGTAATTACCTACTGAAACGTTTTCCCTATGTAAATGCAATGACAGTGTGAATATGTGGCTCGATTTACCTAGGAACTCATTCCTACATCAACACAGTCCATCTTGCCATCCTACCCTCTTGTTCTTTCACTGCTGTCATAATACTGAGATTTTGAGAGAGACACAAACACAGTGGATGACCTTATCAGAGTTTAGGACCTATATGAAAACTCCCCTGCAGTGTCACCAAAGTCATTTGACCTGACACTAAACTACGGCCTGGACTTGTCCTACCTAGAGGATGACTTTGCTGGCAGGCAGAGACAGCACTGACACTGCTCTGCAGAAGGGAGGGCAGAAACTCCAGAAGGTAGCCATGGAAGGTGGTCACCTCTCACTCTAAACCACATCCCAGTTTAAGTGCCTAAAGCCAAGTGGGCTCCATCTCACCCTCAGGTGTTCTCTTTGCACACCTCTATCTTCTTTGGGCTGCCATGGCCATACAACCCCTCCTCCCTTCCTGACAGAGTGGTCTAAGCCAAGCTTGAGGAGGAGGAGGACATTTTCTGCTCTCTGGCCCTTTGGCCAACCATGATGCTCCTGTAACACCTGGCTGCCAGGCTGAGAGGAAACTGCAACCAGAGAGAAATGCAGAAGTCCCAAGGATAAGGTGTTAGCACGTCTTCCCTTCCCACACATATGCATTTGCACAGCTCAGACATTAAAAAACAAAAACACAAACACACACACACACACAAAAACAAACAAACAAACAAAAAACTCCAGGCATCCAGCCCCAACCAGGCAAAAGCAGGTCTGCAGCACCACTAAAGCCACCTGTGTCCCCAGAGAGAGAAGATGGTAGGGGAGGGCAGAAATCAGGCAGTCCCTGCTTGTAGGCTTCATATTAAACTAAAAATCAACCTCACATTGCTAGCACTTTCAGAGCAGTGTTCATGAGCTCTGCAGGGTGCCATTTTCATCTCTTCTTTGATGTGAGAAGGGTGGAAGTGACGGTGCATTAGAAACAGGAATGAAAGGGGCAGGTTGGGAATCATTAAGCAAGCTCCCTGTCTCTTTAAAAGGAAATGTTCTTGAATTTATGCAGCCATTTATCTCATCTGGACATATTAAAGCAAAGTATCTACGAAGAGAAAGAAGCCCCGTGTTTCAGTCTCACTTCACTTTTGGATATACACTTGGTGTTTCTGTAGCCTTCAGGTCTGAACTACTGAAGAGCTACAGTTTAATTAACCATTACAACTTTTATAAGGTGTAATTGGCCTTACATCTAGTTCATTAAAGCAACAGTAGAATAATTCTGACAGCCCAGCCATGAGACAAGTTCACACAGAGCATTAGCAGCTCAGCTCCCTGCACATTAAGTCAGTGCATATTTTCTGAAGAGAGGAGATGAAATAGTGCTAATCATCTACTCCCTGTCAACTATGCACCCAGAAAAAATTTGTAAAGAGAGATGACCAGGAGCAAATAGACAGTTTCCAACCTCATTACTCCTCATTCAGCTCAACATATGTCAAGTGTTTGCACTAGGCAAACTGACATTTTAGCTTACCATGGTCTACCCTGGAAACCTGATATTTATAATGTAATCATTCTATATCTGGCCCTGGAGCAGCTGCAGTTAAAGGAAGATGTGTTATTAAAGAGAAAGTCTCCATTTGGTGTCTATTTGGTAGGTGGAAGTCCTGTGAGACTGAAATATTCACAAAATACTTTTACTCAGCTGGGACTTTGAGGTAAACTGAAATAAGATGCTTTCCCCTCTGCCTCACTTGAAATTCATGTACTTAACAAAGGTATAGGCTTTTATATGACTATTAACATTCCCAGATGCAAACTTTCCAGATGTGTTATCTACCTGAGTGGGAAAGTGACCCCTGCCTGAGGACATCTCTCCACCACTCTTATCTTCTTCTTCACCAGTATTTTTGGCTTTTCTTCACCCAGACCTACTCCTCCTCTGTCTTCTCTGTACCATTTCCTCTCCTAACTTCACTTGTCATTAAGAGAAATTTCTACTTCTCTTCTCCTACAAGAACTAATTTTCAGGAAAGGCCAGCACTGACCTTTGCAGTCAGTGGACCTGTCTGCAAAGTTAATCCAGATTTAATTTTTCCTTGGTGCTGACAGGCAGAGCACAAGGAAACTTACGCTTGAGGTCTTACAATGTGGTCTTTTACGAGCACCAGTGCTCTGACCCAAATACAACTTGTATGGCACTAGTTAATAGCTGAGCTACTCAACTACAAAACAATCAAAACAGGCTGTTAAAACCATGCTACTATACCCAGTAAGATCTGTTAATTTAACACAGTGTTAGCATGCTCAGTTTTTACTGTATCTGGAGGGTGGTCAGGGAATGCAAACCTGTGCTCAGAGCACCGAAGGTGAGCTAGTATCTGCTTCCAAAGGACAAGATAGAAAAAGACTGATGTGACTGATAATAACCATGCTGAAACTCAACAGTGGCCTCAAAAGACTGTGAAGAACTGAGAGGCTTGATAGTGTACTAAGAAGTCTTTTTTCAAGCTGCCATCTCAAATAAAATCTGTTGTGCGCAGCAGAGACTTATGTCAAAAGAAATCCCTGACCTTTAATGAAGACTACTGTGTAGCAAAAACAACCCCCAAAACAATCAACCCCCCTTCCCCCTTGATTAGTCTTGCCCAAACTGAATAACCTGTCAGCTTCAGTATCACATAATACCTGAACGAAGTGAGTTAAATCACTTCAAGGAGCTTGATGAGCTGCTTCTGTGTCAAAGTGGCCCAATTCTGCATTGAGTTTCATAGCTGGAACCTTGCCAAGGTGACTTCCTCATTAAGAACATAATTTGGACAAGTATTTTTAAAACAGAAGCACTTCCCGCATACATACTTTTAAAGATGCACAAAGGGCTTTGCTAACAATCATCTTGAATGCTCAAATAAATTTTGAGCACATTTTGACCATCATATCAAAGCACACTACATTACGTACTGCATTATGACACCACAAATATAAAAGATATGACAATTATTTGGACAACTAAGAGCATGAATAAAAAATGATTGCTGAATTGGAATGCAGAACAGCTTATAGCTTCTGAGAAGAAAGCCTCTGACTTGTAGGGTTTATAAACTCTATGAACCCGACTGCCTCAGCAAAAAAATTTCTTCCTAAAAAATGTACGCACTCAAGTCAAAGCTCAGGTCATACACTGAGTTTTCAAATACTCAAGAGTTTTGCTGAATCAAGACTCAACAAGAACTGTGAGCAGCAGCAAGTAAACTCTGGTCTCAAAACTCGGTTCAGGGCAGTGACCAGCATCAAAATAAATCCTAGAAGGAAAGCAAACAGTTGTGCTCCATTAGTCCGTAAACTCTCTGAAATCAGTTAAATAATCTGCTAGCCTTTTTCTTAAAAGCACCTTCTCTTAAAAGCACCTAATCATTAGCAGAAGTACTAATCTCTATACTGTAATTCTCTATACTACAGTAACAGTAATATGGGATAGGATATTCTAATTATTAATGGAAGTGTCACTGTTAATGCATTTACCTACCTGAAGCATGTATGCCAGGACACAAAAAAAGAGTCTATGTCCAAAACAGACCACCCCATATGGATACTTTCACCTCCTACCAAAATGTGGGACAAACTGGAACAAGGACACACAAAGCAGTGACCACCAGAAGCGAGAAAATATACGAAGTGCTTCAAAAAGTTTTCTCTTCTATAATTAAAGGAAACTGTGTTTCAGAAAGCCATTATTCTACAATGAGTAGCAGGAGTAGGAAATTTAAAAAGCAATGAGTTTAACTCTATTTGGAATGAAAGAAAATACTGATTTAAGAGGTTTGCTAGATTTGTCTGTGCATCCATGAATAAAGTTCAAAAGCATAATGAATTGGTTATACCTCAAAAGGTGGAAGGTGTTCTCAGATGTAGCCTCAGGCTGAGGTGCAGGCAATGAAAGAAAAAGGAAAAACAGTAAGGTTGCTAATCCAAAGCCAGTACCTCAGACATAACTTGCCAAACAATAGCGTTTGTCTGTCTTTTCAGGAACTGTAACCTTCGTTAAAAAATCACTAATTCAGGCTTTCTGTCATCCTAAACCCTTCCGTTGCCTTCTCTCCTTAAAAGACATTAACTGAAAGGAGTTTCTAATCACTTCCATCAGTAACAGGACATAGTTTCTTGATGAGAAATTATTTTCAAGTACCAGTTACGAATATATGTTTCAAATACCAGGTCTTTAATATTATAATTGGAAGTGCTGGTATGCCACCACGGGACCAAGATCAAGAGTGGTAGACCAATACAGCATTTATGCACAGCTGAAGAGGAGGTGTAAGGCACTACTTGGTGTGTAGCTGGCACACAGTGAATGCAAGGGGAGGAGAGGAAATCCACTCTGAAGAGACAGAAACCAGGAAAATCCACATTTGTAAAACAAAGACTGACACTTGCCAGACCTACCTGTGGAGGTCTACTGAAAAAAGTTGACCTAGGACAGAAAAATCACAGTCCTCAACTAAAACATCAGTCAAAGTCAATGAATGGGTCAAGCCAACAAAGTCAAGCTAAAAATTCCAAATGGGAGGTTCTGTAGCATAGTGTGCTATGTGAACTGAAATTCTCATGCAAGCTTTCAGCTACAAAATGCATATTTGTTTAGACGAGGGTGATTAACCAGCGCAAAAAAACAGACAAGAGTAGTAATGCATTCTGCATTTATTGTTGTCTTCCTGGGTGTCTTTCTGAAGTCAAATAGAAATTATTGGGATCAACTAAGTAGCTATGTGAAACATAATGGTCTAGTTTACAGGAAGTTAGACTGAATGATTTAGTGATCCTCCCTGGTCTTAAACTGTCTGAATCATGCAGCAAAAGATTACAGAGATCAGGAAAAGAATACAATGCTTGTAACCCCCCTTCTTGTGCTTCAGCTGCACATCTGTTTTCCATCTCTTAACTCAGAAGGAAAAAGAAGAGTGTATTACAGAACAAAACTTCAGCACAAAAGAATCAAATATTGGTGATGTGATGCTGAAGACCTGAAGCAAAGATTCCATGATTAACTGAAATTACTGAAGATACCTCTTAGTGCTGATTTCTGTCAAAAGGTTTTTGTTTAATTAAAAAAATGAATTAACATCACTGTGAAACTTCTTCATGTATAGAAGACATTACTGTAAACTAACAAATATTTGTCAAAGTTAGGGGAAATATTTGGGGGCATGAGGGCAAATATTTGTCAACAGCATTTCAGTAACAAAGAAACAGATGAGCAAAATATTTAGTAACTTTTACAGTTTCTCCACCCTCATATCATGTCTCTTGTCTACGTAATTTGGAGAAAATAACAGTATTTTTTCTTTACATTTACCCTGGCTTCGCAGAAGCAAACAACAGCTCAGACAAATATGGTCTTACACCCCAGAAGAAATTTACTTACTTTTATTAAGACAGACGTTATACAATACAGTGAAACTCAATTTATAGACAAACAGATCTGGAATGTGTGGTCTTTGAGAAAGATCTAGTTCACATTTCAGACAGAATCCACGTTCTATAGCTCAAACCAATCTCCTATGTTTAGTAACTTTCAAAGGCTTTTATCTATTACCTATTTCAGCATTAGGGCTATAGACTTTTTCTATAAAATAATACAAAAGAATAACTACGGATGCTATAAAGACAACGCAAGGTTCTTGGGACATTTAGATTTAACAAATATCACAGTGGCCTGTTGTGAGCTATGTATAGCTAGAAAAAATCAAATTTCATCTGCCACTCTGTCAGGCTGCATTCCAAAGTCAGTTTATCACTGCACCGAATACCAAGGTATTTATCTTCCCTGGCTAGGTTAATCTTGTGTTCCGTAATTATCATGACTGCCATAAACACATTCAATTCTGTTCCTGCTTTTGCAAATGTTGCCAATTTGGGGAGAAACGGAGCTTAGAAAGAACTTGTTTGCCTTCACCTTAAAGGCAACAGCAGAAATTAAGAAATATGTTGCATTGGAGGTTGTAATTCAGAGAATGGCTGAGGTTGGAAGGGACCTCAAGACTTTATCCAGTCCAAGCAGGGCCACCGAGAGCAGGCTGCCCTGAACCATGTCTAGGCAGCATTTGAAGATCTCCAAGGAGAGAGACTCCACAACCTCTCTGAGTAACCTGCGCCACTGTTCCTTCATTCACATGGCACAGAAGTGCTTCCTGTTTTTTAAATGGAAATTCTTGTGTCTCAGTCTGAGCCTACTATCTCTTCTCCTGTCAATATCAAAAAGAGCCTGGCTTCATCTTCCTTGCACCCTTCCCTCAGGTATTTATATACATTGAGATCCCCTGGAGCGTCCTCTTCTCCGGGCTGAACAGTCCCAACTCGCTCACCCTCTCCTCACAGGAGCGGTGATCCAGTCCCTTCATCATCTTCATGGTCCTACATTGTACTCCTTCCAGTATGTCTATGTCCCTCTTGTAATGGGGGGCCTGGAACTGGACATGGTGAGGCCATGTGGTCTCACCAATGCCGAGCAGACGAGAAGGATCACCTCCCTCCACTTGCTTGCAATACTTTGCTTAGTGCAAGATACCATTAACCCCCTTTGTCACAAGGGCACATTTCTGGCTCATGTTCAACTTGGTGTCCATCAGGACACTCAGCTCCTTCTGTACAAAGCTATTTTCCAGCCAGGTGGGCCCCAGTATGTCCTGGTGCCTGGGGTTGTTCTTCCCCAGATGCAGGACTTTGCACTTGCTATTGTTGAACTGTGGGAGATTGCCGTCAGCTCATTTCTCCAGCCTGTCCACCTCCCTCTGTATGGCAGCATGACCCACTAACATATCAGTCACTCTTCCCAGTTGTGTGTTACCTGTGAACATGTTACTGGTACACTTTGCCTCATCATCCAGATCATTAATGGAGATCCTGTTTAACAACAGGACCAGACCTAGTACTGACCTCTTGCATACATCAGTAGTTACTGTCCTCCAACTAGACTGTGCCACTGATCACCACCCTCTGGGATCATTCAGGCAGTTTTCAATCCACCTCACCGTCTCCTCATCCAACCCATGCCTCATCAGCTTCTCTATGAGAGTCTCATGGGATACAGGGTTGAAGGCATTACTGAAGTCAAGGCAGACAATATCCACTGCTCTTCCCTCATCCACCAGGACTGTCATTTCACTGTAGAAATGTATCTGGTTATACATTATAGAAATGGATGAGGCTGACGAAGCATGACTTCCTTGGTGAATCCATGCTGACTGCTCCTGATGATGTTCTTGACCTTCGCATGCCTGGAAACAGTTGCAAGGATTAGCTACTCCATTACATTCCCAAGGATCAAGGTGAGGTTAAACAGCCTGTAGTTCCCTATGTCCTCTTCCCTCCAAGTCTTGAAGACAGGAGTGTTTGGAGTACTCAGACACTTCTCCCAGTTGCGATGATCAACCAAAGGTTATCAAGAGTGGCCTCACAATGACATCTGCCAGTTCCTTCAGCACTTGTGGATGCACCCTATCAGGGCCCCTGAACTTACATACATCCTTTTCACTTAAGTATTCTCAGACCTGGTCTTCTTCCACTAAGTGTACAGTTTCCTTGTTCCAGCCTTTACCCCTGGTATCTGGGACTTAGGCTTCCTGAAAGCTAGTCTTGCTGTTAAAGACTGAGGCAAAGTACCTCAGCCTTCTCTACACTTTGTGTCACCAGGTCCCACACATCATTCAGCAGTGGGCCCACACTTACCCTAGTCTTTCTTCTGTCACCCATATACTTACTTATTATTAGACCTGTGATAAGAGCTTAGTTTTTGAGCCTTAAACTAAAAATATTTAAAATATTTTTGCGTTTGAAGTATTTCAAGCAGCAAAAAGAGTTCTATGATACTATGAATGTAGTTGTTTGGCAATATCTGTTTGTATGCAAATTATGATTTTTCCATGACAATTTTCAGGATTTTTTTTCTTGTTTCCTTTGATCATCTGACAAATCCTCAGGATGCAGCGTGCTTTAGGAGTCCGCAGGCCTGAAAACTTCAACATCCTTCAACATGCAACTTAGCTAAACAGCTTCCAGTTCCAGATTTGGCTCATTTGAAGCTGGCATGGTGCTCTTCACTGCACATTGTAGTTGTGCCCTAAAGCTGTTAAAAATGTGGTGAGCCAGGGATCATTCCCAGTAGATACACTGCCATTTTTACCGCAGATTATTAGCATCACTCCTACTAACATCTGTTCTCTTGCTGCTTAGAGTAGGAGAGGACAAACACACCTTTGTCCCTGGCTTTCCATGATGACAATTATGTGAAACCCCAGGCTCAGAAGTATGCAAACCAAGAATGATTTTATTGGGAGAACAAAAAATATCTCCCTTTTTAATTTCTGAATTCCTCTGAAATGGACCTACAAGTTAATTGGAGAAAGAGCAAGCAGGAATGGAGGAATGGAGGTAAGTATGCATGCATACATTGCAGTCTTCTTTATACTTGCCAAATTGGATCAAGAAGAAAACCAGGAATTGTTCATCATCAAAAGCCAGAGTATGATGTGTGCAACTCTAAAAAAAATTTAACAGAATGTTTGTTTGGAGGGCTGAGCATATCCTTTAGTTTAGAAGATGCAAAAGTTAGAGCAAAATCCATACCCAGCCCTTCCCATCCCACCCAGTTTTTGTTTGGCTTTAGCTTGAAGAAACATGTCATATCCCACTACATTAATTCAGAAGAATATAGACTAATAATAGAATCTATAGCTCAATTTAGCAAAGATGAACTGCATTTTATGATGTTAATAAAACCCAAGCTTAGGCAGAAGCTGAACAATTTAGTAAGGCTCTAGCTAGTTTACAATCTAGTTTGCTGACTACGAGAGTCCAAGGTGTATGAAGTAGGAAGAAGCAGAGTTTCTACATCTCACTCCTCTCCCTGTTTAGGACAGTATTCTAGATGGAAACAAGAAGGTGCAAAATCAGACAGAAGTTCTCATTCCTGTGTGATGAATTTCTTCTATAACCGCTCATTCGTGGAACACCTTTCCCTGTGATATTTCCATTTCTGGAACAGGGATAATAAAGTACCTAATAATCCAGAATTTGTAGAGCTCAAAATGCACCCATGTTTGCAAACCACCTGGAGTCCTGCAGAGATGTGAAATATGTCATTAGAAGAGGGAATACATGTGCACATGGATAGGTTTGTTCATATCAATGTTTCCTTATTTCAGTTTTCCCAAACTTCCAAAATCTCTGCATAAAACAAAAGAAAATTTTTATTTTTCTACCAAGGCTACACAAGCTTTCTAGAACCTCACCAGGGAGCAAAGTGAATAAATCTGAGGCTGTAAATTCATGTTCCTATGAGGGGATTGAGACAGATGTAATCATCTCACTTGAAGAGTTCTGGGATTACAGAACTAGAAAAGCAAAATGTACTCACAGAACATCTCAGGTCAAGTGGATAAAGTCACCTTTGGCTTCTGTGTAGGAGTGGCAATATGCCAAACTGAAACACAAACCTACAGAGCCGCAAGCATCATTAGCATAAGTAACAGCAGATTAACTTGAGAAATTATGCCACAATGACTGAGTTTCCCAGATGCACTAAAAATATCTACACAGAAGAGGCAGGCAAGGCATCCTCAAAACAAAACCAAAAAAAAACCACACACAACACAAGGCCTTAGGGAAACCAAATCCAAAGGTGACCTCCTTCTCTTTTTAAAATCTCCTCGTGGTAACTTGAAAACACATGATCAAACTACCTGTATGTCCAAGAACATTTATGCAATCTTAAAATAAAGCTATATGTTACTAAAGGACCAAATAATACATTAAGGTAGAGCGATCTTTACTGGAGAGAGCCTTCCCGCAGGCGTAATTCCAGCCAGGATGTCAGCAATTGCTGTGAGTACTGAGGAAGAGGAAGAGGGTTCAGGATGTAATAGAAAACACACAAATCTGAAATACATCCGAGAGCTAAGGAATGACTCATTTTCAACAATGATAATAGCAGAGTGGGTAGACTGTAGAGACTGGTCACTGTTATGTAACAGAAAACACCACCACAGCTACTGCATATGGCTAGGAGGTGATCAAAACTGTCTGTGTGAGTATAGTTCACATCCACCGGTTATTTACCAGATTAAGTATATCTGACAGAAGAGTCAATGTGATATACACAGTTCAAAGTGGCAGCAACATACCTATCTTGTTTGTTTGTTTTGCATGGTTTGAATCTAATCTTACACAACTCCAGGCAGGATGACAGTGGCATGCAAAACAAGTTGATATGATACATAAAATTGGTGTGTCGCTTTAGCCTTTATTTGAGAGTTTCAATAGCCAACACTTTCTTTTAGATCTTTGGAAAACAATATATGTTAAGTTTAATATTAACTGGCATTTTCAATCTTGATTACCTACAGACACAGCTCAGAAAGCAAATGAAAAAGGAGTGAAAGTGCAAGGAAATGCAGTAAATACTACAAAGAAAAATAAAAGGTGAAAAGAACATAACATGAAAGACAAGAAGAAAATACATTTTCACTTTTTAAGAGGTTAACTATTGATTAATAAAATGAAATCACAAAATACTTATACCAAAATAAATTAAAAAATATTTCTTCTGGACATTTTAAAGGACCGTGGGAACCATAAATAACTGTTAGACAAGCCCTAAGAAGAAAGTATTCCTGATTTCCAGTTTGTTGGCTGATTTAGTACATATTAAAGGATAGAAGTAGATAGAGGATAGAGATAGAAGCAGATACCACAGAGTATCTTCTGTACCATAGAAGTCACCTATATGGGTGATGGCAAAGGGATGAAAAAAACTTGACAAATTAATTGTGAATAATCTGATTTTGTTTGATCAAACCAGGGCCTAAACACACTTACTGAACTTTTGTGATTGTGACTATGTTTTCACCTCACATCTAATGGCACTGAGCTCCAAAGATGAAACATGCAGCATAAGAATGGTTCTCCTCCTTTGACATTTTTTAAGCACTGCTTTTTAGTTTCACTGATATATTCTTGTTCTTGTATTTTCAGAGAATTGATAAAGGACAAAAACACATTCATTCTCATTATAACATTTGTTCAGAGGGAACAAGTCTAGGTATTCCATCACCAATTTCCATAGGTCTTTCGAGACAGAAGTAGAAAATCCTGCTTCTTCCACTAGAGAGGTTACATCTTGACTTTAACACCAGGATGGGCTTAGGGGCTCACTCTCTTTTTAATGCTCCCAAACATATCTGAACAGTGAGTGCTATGTCTTGTGTTGTTCAGGCACCAAGAATCAGATGAATAGCTGCTTCATGTAGTTACCTGTAACACTGTCAGGAATCTTATGCATGTTTCAGTGTGGTGCAGCATCTCCCTGCCTGGGCAGTTTCCTGTCAATACTGTTTCTCAGTTCACCACCCCAGATATATGAATGCAGCATTTCCCAATATTATAGAATCAGAATTCTAAGGACTGTTCTGCTGGACGACATGTAGAGCTTAGTGTTCAGAAATATGGAATAAATACTTGAGTAGTGAAAAAGAAAACAATTCTCTTAATTATTTTATTCAAGATTTTTCTCTTCTCCTATCCATTCTCCTGAAGGGAAAAAGCTCACTCACTCTCATGCTGTTTACTTCCCAAGGCTAACAGCATTTACTTTAATATTTAACTTCAGTACTGATCTTAAATGTCTGTAAATAGGATTACAAGGGAGCAAGTCTTTGAGGGCTTGAATCTTCATTTTCTTGCTCTGAGCTGAACACATACACCATGACAGCACCATGCTGAGAACCATTTGAAATGCATGGAGAGACAGACATTTTCTAAATATAGACAAAAATGGACCCCTTCCCCTTTGATGTGTTCTTTACACCCAGTTTCCAAATACAACTTTTCTCTTAGGGACTCAATGTTCTTCAAGTAACGATTACAAACACATGTGAGAACAGTTTAATTTTAGGTGTGTCTTACCCCACCTTTACTTATCCTGGAAGAAAAAGGAAGCCCTTGCTGCTTTAGACATTCTCTGACTTAATTAAATAGGAATTTAAAACTCTACTCTACTTTTGAATTAGTAGCATAACTAATACTAGTAGCAAAACTCTACTCTACTTTTGAATTAGATGCAAAGTGTTCAACATTGCATCCTGGTAAGCAATGCTGCATTAAAAAAAATATATCTGAATGAACAAGACAGACTTTAGGAAATTATGCTAATAGAAGAATGTGATTAATGAAATTAATCCTGCTTCATGTATAGATGATCTTTTCCTTACTGAATTTTCAACTTCCATAATAACTCACGAGTATCTCTTATGTTGTTATCATGCAATGGAGCTCATTACTTACTACAAGGAATTGGACTGTTCCAGTGTACTTGCAAGCAATCAGTGAGACGAATGATTTGCAGGTGCTAAACATCATGCCAGAGTGTACAGAGAAACATCACAGATCTTATCTGAAAACATATCTGCAGCAAAAATTACCATTTTATTCCTGTAGTGGAGTGGGGTATTTTTATTTATTTGGTTATAATGAGAGAAAGTACTGCAAGCCTTCCATAAATAATCTTTGACTGGCAAACAAAAGTAACAGTCAAAGACATGAACCTGGCCTTCTGTAACTAGTTTGCTCATGCCTCCCCAGATCCATTTCACTGAAAGCAGGAGAGTTATCCAATAACATCCAGATTTCCACAGGTGCCTCCACTGAACACTGACATCTACTTTAATGTCCAACTCTATTCTCTAATTTACACATAAAGACAGAAACAGCATTCCCCTTCACAAATTTGAGAAGTGGGCCAAAACTATTACTGGCCTAGTGTACAAGCCAAAGACCAGCAAATAAAAATAAAACCTCTCTTAACCCCTGACAAAGCAATTGTGACCCTTTCTAATTCCAAAGCCCTTTACATTCCTGTTGTATTGAAAGGCCTTCCTTTAAGGCCTACAACCCTAATGATTGAAACAAGTATTTTGTTTGTTTGTTTTTTCCTATTATTCAGTGAAATCTTGAAACAGAAATCCCAGCAGTGCACAGGCAGATAGGAGCTTGGTGTTGACAAGTTGTCAATGTCTGAAGCTGAGAGTCGATAGTGGGAAACAGAGGTTTTTGATCCCAAGTCACATGTCTGATATCAGTAATGAATAAGAAGATAAAGTGCTGCCAAGGTAACACTCCCTGCACATAATATCCTTTAATCATTTTATTTACCTTACTTACCTCCCCATTTAAGTGGGATTTATTTTGCTTTTTATTGTTGCTTTTTTTAATGTTTAAACAAGTTTGTCCTGAGATATAATTTGCACCCTCCAGCTGGGTGGTCCAACAAAGCTCTTGAACTAACTAGACTCTGAATAGACCCCATCCTACTTCCACTCATTCTTTATACTCACAACTTTAATTTTATAAAAAAAAAAGGATTGTTTTAAACTTTGATTATGTTAGCAATGGTGGAAAAGGAACACGACCTCCAGAACACAACCTGTTATGTTAGATAGCTTTCCACTTCCAACAAATGACAGCTTACTCTTCCTCCCATCTGCTATCAACCCAGTAAGAAGTCTTAAAACCTCCTCAACATGAAGCCACGTGTTCTCTTCATCAATTATCTCAGACTGGAGAACCAATGCAAAAGCTGTAACCTTGTTTTTTTAAACTCCAGTAGAAATAGATGACATCTGTACAACCCATGTGCTATGAAATGTCACAAAACTCCATTTGAATAACTTTATAGCTTATATTTTCAAAACCATAATCCCTTCCTTTTCCTGTGATTATTTTGATGACATATCTGTTCATATGTTTTTCTCTCTTCTAACCCTTTTGAATGCACAGCCCACTACAGTCACAGACCATGGTGGGTCACTATTTTTTTCCCCACATCTCCTTCATTCATAAGTAGCTAAAAGCAAGGATTCACCCTGGGAGCTGGTTAAAACTCAAGTTTCAGTTGTATGTTATAAATACCACCTATGAAAAACTCCAGTACATGCCTAGTACACAAAAATCTTAGCAAAGCCAACACACTTGATGTTTTCCAAATGTTGATTACTCATGCTCCTGATACTATTTCAAGTGCACGCTGTACACAAGCTTTAAACTAGTAATAATACACTCTTCATGATGATTTTCATCTTTTTAAAGCAAATTCAGGATAAGTACCTCTTGAGTAACTCTCCCTGCTTCAGACAGAGAGGGGTTTTATGTTACAACCTATTTTTATTTATTTTTTAACTAAGTATGAGCTGTAATCATCACTCACCCATTCTATTATCAGTTATCCCTACAAATAACCAAGGTTGAGTCATTACCTCCTGACCATTTGGAAAGCACACTTGGAATAAACCCGTCCAAAGTCACTGCAGTGGGTTGACCCTGGCCAGCAGCCAGACACCTACCCAGCTGCTCTCTCACTCCTCCTTGACAGGATGAAGAGAGAAAATATGATGAAAAAGCTCACAGACTCTGCTGCCTCTTCTTCCTCACTCTCTGCCCCTGCTCCTACAATACACTATATACACTAGCTTTGGAAATGGGTATCACCTTCACAAAACCTCTATCCCATGTCCTCACTCTGTATCACCAAGGGAACCTCTGTGTCTCCAGGGGAATACTGACACAAGTGAGGCTACTGCTCACCCACTTGGTACCCATGCTAGGGGGACATGGAGTTGCTTTTCCAGTCTTGTCGATACAGATCTGTCCAGCAGTACCAATATTAGTTTTTCTCCTTTAAACTCACAACGAGCTGGGACCAAATAAAATCCCAGAGAAAGACAATTGACAGCTTCAGCACTGATTCACCTCTCTTCAATTGTTTTATTGCACTCTCTGTATTTTTACAAATCCTGGGGCAAGGTATTAAACCAGAAAAGTATGCTGCAACAGAAACCAAATAATGGGTCTTATGCTATCTCTTAAATTATAATAATGAATACAACTGTTCTGAGATGTTTGCTTACTTAAGTAAAAACCATTATCATGTCCTGACATGGTAAATATCAACACATTCTGTGAAACAACAGAAGAGAAAGTTGGTCCTCTAATAAGGCACCTCTACCTTTCCAACATGTAATAGACTAATTTTCGTCTTCTATATGTTTTTCTGCCTTGCTCTTTCAATTTCAGTGTTTCTCTAGAAGTACAGGCTGTGAAGGATTCCCAGTGACATACTCAGACACAATACAGCAACTAATATCGGTACCCTCATATTTCTGTGGCACCTCAGAATTATCAATAGATTGTATGTCTGTGTAATAGAATCATAAAGGTTGGAAAAAAAAATGCAAGATCATCTAGTCCAACTATCCCCGTGCCACCAATATCACCCACTAAACCATGTCCAACCTTTCATTGAACAACCCCAGGGATGGTGATGCCACCACTTCCCTGAGCAACCTGTTCCAATGCCTGACCACTCTTTCTGATAAAGTGCCTCCTAATTTTCAACCTGAATCTCTCCTGGTGCAACTTGAGGCCATTCCCTCTAGTCCTATCACTAGTCATCTGTGAGAAGAGGCCGACCTCCAGCTCCCCATACCTTCCTTTCAGGTAGTTGTAGAGAGCAATAAGGTCTCCTCTGAGCCTCCTCTTCTCCAGACTAAACAACCCCAGTTCCCTCAGTTGCTTCTCATAGGACTTGTGTTCCAGGGCCTTCACCAGCTTTGTAGCCCTTCTCTGGACATGTTCCAGGGCCTCAATGTCCTTCTTGTACAGAGAGGCCCAAAGCCGAACACAGCACTTGAGGTACAACCTCACCAGAGC
Organism: Netta rufina; assembly: GCF_964035555.1. Lineage (NCBI taxonomy): Eukaryota > Metazoa > Chordata > Aves > Anseriformes > Anatidae > Netta > Netta rufina. Next base: position 87,443,569 of record NC_140123.1, read on the forward strand.
AGAATACAAGGGGACAATTACCTGCCTGGTCCTGCTGGCTACACTATGCCTGAAACAAGCCAGGATGCCATTAGCCTTCTTGGCCACTTGGGCACACTGCTGGCTCATGTTCAGGCAAGCATCAACCAGCAGCCCCAGAGCCTTTTCCTCTGAGCAGCTTTTGAGCCACTCTACCCCAGGCCTGTAACGCTGCATGGGGTTGTTGTTGCCAAAGTGCAGGACCAGGCACTTAGACATGTTGAACTTCATCCCATTGGCCTCTGCCCATTGATCTAAGCTGTCCAGGTCCCTCTGCAGGGTCTCTCTACCCTCCAACAGATCGGCATTTCCCCCCAACTTGGTGTCATCTGCAGACCTACTGAGGGTGCACTCAATTCCCTTGTTCAAATTATCAATAATTATATTAAAGAGGATTGAGGTGTGCTACACATATCTCCAGCATTCTGTGCAAAATCCTGAAGTCATGTTGTTAACAGGCATGACAAAACTCAATCCCTTTTCTGCTAAAGATATGTTACAACTTCACAGCTGGCCAGGGTTTGCAGCCATAATTCTGGTTTTCCTTTTGAGGAAACAAATCAGATCCTTCATGTTAATTACAGGTAGTTCCCTGAAGCAAAGAAATCACTTCTCTCTATGCTTCATGAAGTGCCAGATACACTGTTGTCGTAACAAATAATAAAATACTTGGATTAAATAATAATCAGTGTTCTGTTGCCTAGGTTTACAAGAAACTACTTGATACATCTTGCCCAACAGAGTTACTTGAGATATTGTTTATTCAATAGGTCAACCAGGTCACTCGATTCCATACTAAATACCAGTTTAACTAAAGACTACTGCAAAATTAATTTACTTGCTGCCAGAAAAATAATCCTAACTGATACTCTTATGGCAACACTCAATCTCCCTGTGGTTAAATTACCTTTATTATCTGCCCTAACTCTTTGAATGTTGATGATTAAAAGGAAGTTGCATTTAGGCCCATGTAATTAAAAAAAACTGTGCCACTAAGGAAAGTGTGGGATTAGATCTTATGACTGACAATCAGATATAATTAAAGTATTTTTTAACTTGCAGTTTTAAACTAACTTAACTAGAAGGAGCATTTTGGAATTATGCATCTTAGTTATAACCTTAAATTTAGAGTCTGAGACCCTCCTCAAATCTGTCTTGGATATGTTTGATCTGTCTTGGATATTGGATATGTTTGATGCATCCTAGCTAGCCACTTACCTAATCCTCATTATATCTCAGGTTTTGAAAGAAAACAGAAGCTGAGGATAAATATAATTAGTTACTGGATTTAACAACGTGTGTGTCATGCTTTCTGTCCTTGGCTTCTGAAGACATACCTGAAAAGGCACATGTATACGAAGGTGTAATCACAGGATCAACTGGGCTGGAAATTCACTTTGTTGTTTTGGAAGTGTTTTGCTAAGTACCAAATTCATTCATAAGGTAAAAAAAAAAAACGTGTTTTTCAGTAATTTAAAACCAAGACCACTAAAAGTGAGAAGTCTGCAATTTTACTATTAAACTGAAAGTTACCACAGACAGTAAACTGTGAACATCCACAAATTATTTTAGCAACTCAAACTTCAATTTTCAGTCACCAACTATTTTAATGGCACAAAAACTATTTCATCAAAGCATCCATCCAAAAAGATTCCATCCATTACAGCTGGGGAAAGTAGAAATATAAAATTTTCCAGGTACATGCAGATACCTAATACCTTTACTTTTCTACTTTACTATCAAACCCGATTCAGTAACAACTCAAGATGTGAAAATCAAGACATTGCATTTTTCAATGTTTGCCATCCTTATCTCATATTGGACCAACACAGAATGGAAAACAGCCTGGGACTGCAAAGTGAAAAGTCTGGTCTTTGACAAATACCATTTGTTTAAATAAATAGGTGAATATTTCAGCTTGCCCTTTTTTGCTTGTACCTAGAGAATATTTGCTAAATATGATGTGTGACCATTAGTATCAAATTAAAGAGGAGCTCCCATTATAAATGGCATTTTGTAGTAAAAACAAACAAAAATGTTGAATAAAAGCATACTATGGGAATATATAAATAGTGTTCTTAAAAAGAACAAAGCTGATCAATCTGTTTTCAGAATCTTTGTTTGCATTATGTGTTGCAAAAATGTATGTGACCCACATAATGGCTATATAAAAATAACAGGCTGCTCATAAAAAGGAAGTCTAGAGAAACAGCATGTGGTGGTTTTATTTAGTGTGGCTTTTAAGTTTCAGGGAAACAGATCAATATAAGTGATCAGGAGTGAATGCTAAAAGGAGCTGACCCCATAAAAGAAATTCTACATGCTCTTTACTCCTAAGCATCAGAAGCACACAGAAACGGAAGAAAGTTAAACTAGATATTAAAAAATACATTTTCAGGCAGCTTAGTTTTTGTTCAAATTTTGCTATAACTTTTTCTGATCTACCTTTTTTCCCTGGTTGTGACAAGTCATGAGGGGTGTGAGGGAAGGAAATGGAGGAAAAAGTCTTTATGAGCAGCGGTCAAAACCAAAAGCCTCCTTGATAATTTTAGTATCTTGAGTTCCTGTATTATCAAGAAAGTCAGAACACTGGTTGCAGCTATGTGCAATGTCTTTAGGGATATGTAAATTAAAGAGACACCTTGTAAAGAACAGTCCGTTGTAATGTAAAACACTAAGCTGGGAAACTCGAGGATACTAATGAAAACACTATGTGCCTAATCTTGTTTTACACTTCTGATTTTCCTTTAATAAGACTAAGATCTCTTCTAAAGATAAGAAAAGCAAAACAACAACAACAACAAAACAAACTGCAGTGCAGATGGAGGTTTTTTATTTTTTGTAAACAGGTACAACTTAAATCCTTATTCTGATGCACAGATGCTCAGATCATATAGGAAGAGTTTTTTAAAAGATGCAAACAAAGCTGTTATTGTTTGACATTTCTCTCATTTCTTATAGAGTCCTGACTTCTCCCTTCAGAAACGTTCAGGACTTGAGACAGTCTCCCTCCCTTCGGTTATTCCTCTTGCACAGTTGCATTACTGTGACTACCACATCCAAGACATTTCTGCAAGGACTCCACAATGACTGCATTCACGACAGTTCTGCAGTGTATCACTTGAATGTTTTGAGTCAATGGTGCAGAATAGGAATAAGAAGATGGGCTAAGATGGGCTAAATCCATCTAAGACATGCAGCACAGCATCAAGCTGGAGGATTTCTTGTTATTTATAATTCAAATACAGTAATCTTCTGGTCTGAGTACCTAGTGATTTCACTAGAATGAGAAGAGGAACACAGATAATATCAGCCTTCAGAAAATTCTCACATTCTTCTCTGAATGTCTTACTGAGCAAAGTCCAGCAACTGTTCAGATAGATGAGTCTTCCCCCTGCCCTTCACTCCATCCAGCATCACACAGGAAGTTAACAGGGTGCTTAGCTATTACTGGCAGCTTTTGGAAATGTCAACATTTTTTATGGAGATTAAAACTACAGGATTTCAGGGGAAGGTTTTTTAGTCCTCTGTGACCTTACTCTAGAATGGAGGAAAAGGATATCCTTTATTTCTGAATACAGCCCCTCAAATTGTTAGCAATTTTAATTTCATTAGAGAGTAAAAGTGCAACAACAACAACAAAAAAATCACACACAAAAAAACAAACCCCCTAACAGAATTTGAACTCTGGATCTTGAAGGAAAAAATATTTATGGATTTTGTTTATTAATACATTTTGTTTAGGCATAATATCTTTGTGGAAAGCTGGAAGAGTAAATCCACATGTTCAGTAATATCCCTTTGGACAAGCTTGACACCCTCACATGCCATTCCCCATGTATGTTTTACAAGGTGATGACCACCCATTCTTCAAATGGCTGTCTCATGGAACATCTGAAGCCCCTGCATTCCTCACTTTACCTGTCATTTTTCCTCCTGCTGTCCTCCTTACTCCAGTGAATTTTAGAACTGATAGATTTTAGTGACAGAGAGAAGGTGTTTCTTCTCCCAGCTTAGCTTCTCATGATCCTTGCCTGAAACAGCCAGACACTTCCCCACACTGAGTATTTCTAAAACAGAGTTTCTACCTCATCCAATACTTGTGCCATCAAGAACCAGCTGTGCAGCTCATAACCAAAAAAGATCTCTTACTGTCAACAAGGCACTGCTACTTTCTTGCAAGACTCCTCCAACAAGCAGCAGGCCCAAGGACAATTTGGTTTTGTCTAGAACCATCCGGCTCTTGTCAGGTCTTCATTCCAACTCATATGTCCAGCCCCATACTAAATTTTAATGTTTCGCAGGACAATGTTCAAAAAAGGCTCATCTGCAGTCCTTCTGGAGCATCAGGCAGATTTCCCTCCTGTGCATGTTTTTTCCTCACTGATTTGAGCAGCTCCCTACCCCAATTCCTTTTTGCTACAGTAAGAATAAGGCATTGATGGAACTTGCGAATGCCTTACTCAACAGATGTTGATGAGACTTACCATTTCTCTGTCAGGCTGCTCCAGGTCATATTCTTAATCTGTTTCTGCCCATCTCTTTTCCTGTAGTCATCTCACACTTACGTATCCTTTTTCTTTTTTTTTTTTTTTTTCCTCTTCAGTTTAAGTACCTAAGTATCAGCATATAACCTTATTTCTCTTCTCTGTTGAACTAATATATGTACATATTAGAGATACATATCTGTAAAACTACATGGAAGCGAATGTATTTATCTTGTGCTGTCGCACAGTCTAGGACTTCAGATTTCTTTTCCTTGACTGGGATTAATAACCTGAATCGTGTGAAGGAGTGAATATAGGCAGTTTCCACACCATTCAATAAGTAACCCTTTACATTTTCCTTAATTATAGCTAGCCAACATGCGAGTGAACATCCTGTACCTCTGCACACCTTTTAGATCACCCTTCCAAGAAGTGATTTGAAAACAGTGGTCCCATATCTAAATAAAGTGAAAAATATCAGATATAGACGTTAATTCAGGAACGCAGAATAGAAAGAGAATTTATATGTAAGAACAAGAGAGAACTTGCATAAGGCTTAAGTAAGACAAATACACAATTGAATATCTGCATGTATTGACGGTAGAAACATCTGCTGGCTCTCATTGCTGCTTCTCTCCTCTTTTCTATATCCATTCTTTTGCTTTCCGGAATATAGATGCTTTATTCCCACTATTTTTTCATCTTTGATTACTAGCTTGTAAAATAATAAAAGGAAAGGAAAATGGAGCAATTATTTTCTTTAGCCCCACCAGATCTCGAATATCATGGCAAAGGTCCAACTCAGTGCTCTGCGTATTTTAAGTTGTTATTTTCCTGTATTATATACAGGAGCTTGCTCATTAGACAGGCCTGTATTACGGTAGCTCTATTTATAATCAACAGCTAGCTCCACCTAGCGTCAGCTTAATTCCTTAGCGAAACAAAAACCTAAAACCAAATACTGTAAAAAAAAAAAAAAGAGAAAATAATAATAATAATAAAATCACTTATCAGATCGATGGTGGCTACAGATGGCACACATTTACAATTACTGGCATCACAAGGAAAAGACAATTTTAAGTAACTACAGTATGATAATAGCCAGCCACCACTCTCGTTACAAGGAGCAACCAGATCTTCAGAAGTACTAAAATAAAACTAGCAATATAAAACAGTTTTACTGCTACTCTGAAAACATGAATGACACTCCACTTTTTATGTGGGTTATTCTCTGTTTTTTTCATCATCAACAAGGACAAGTTATTGTTAAGCTTAACAGAAATTCTCTGAAATAAAACAATATTATTTTTGTCATCAAAACCACAGAACTATTCTTGGCTATAGGAACCCCATAGTAATTCTGTCCACCGATAAGTACATCTCTCCTCCCAGCACTTACAAAACAGTCTAAAATGCCTCTCAGAGATGATCAAAGCAGGGAAACACTCACACTACCTAACAGTATATCAATTTTACTGATCTTTACCTTCAAACTTTCTAATGGTTGGTTCACTGCTGTGTATCCAGAAACATCTATCTTTCTAAAATGTTCCAGCTTTACTCAAAAACATTTAGTGTTTAATAGCATGATCCTCTTTTGACAAGACTACATACAGTACAGCCAGAAAAGTCGTTTAAAATAAAGTCAGAAAAGTGAATATCCATTATGACAAGACATTTCTTAGGGGAAGAAATCTTGGAAAAAGTGATATATCTGCTGAAGAAGAGAGCTTGTGTTGAAATAAATCATTTTATATAGAACAATAATCCAAATAATTTAACAATCATATCCTGTGAGCTATACAGCAGAGCTTGAATGGTTACTGTACCTCTGAAAAGGAAGGGAAGAGAGGTCCTGCTTACACTTCGAGAACAACACTTCTCAGATCCAGGGCGATCCAGCTGACAGAACTAACATCTGTTTTAAACCTCTTCAAATCACCTGTTCAAAACTGCTAAGTGGTTTCACCCTAGTGGTGATAAAATATATTTCAATATGTACTGTGTAGATTTAATGATTGCTCCCCAAGACAGAGATATATATGTTGCAAATGGGAAGGTGGACAGGAGGAAGGAATATACATCAAAACACATACTAAGGCATCTTTACATTTTCTCAAACTTTCTTAAAATAGTTAAAAGTTATGCTCCTGACCTATCTGGTTTAAAGTAGTCACAGCTAAATTAAATAATTATACAAAAAACTCACCGCAACACAGAATATGAATTTAATAAAATGCACACAAAGATTTTCTGATGTTTCAAAAATAAGAATACTCTGATTCTCAATAATTTAGCAGTTAGTGTCATTTCTCATTAACAGACTTCAAAATCCTATCTGAAACAAGCTGATACAGAGAAATTAAGGGCAGTAATCAAGCGAGAAATGATAGACCAGCTGGGTAGGCATCAAGTTGGCAAAACGTGAATACAGTTCAATAGCTGAAACAGATGCTGGAGTTGTTGAGAAACCCTGCAGGAGATATTGATGTATTTTCTTAATATAATACTGAACAACCGAATAAATGTCAAGATCTAAAAACTGATGGGGAATAAAACCTGTCAGAAAAAAATAGCTATAAAGCTGAGACCTGCAATAACATCTTTTCATTATACCAAAACATTCATGCATGCATCTTCATTTCCTTGGGATTCCTGAATAAGCCAATACATCAATCAGAGCTTGCTAGTGAATCAGAGGGAGCCTCTGCCAGTCTTCTGTTTCACATTTGTTTGCTTCTATCTACCTGAGGCTTCACAGACTTAGAAAAGACTTTATTCTTCAGTATCATCCTAACACGACGCTCTTTCAGGCGAGTCCCTGAGCTTGGAGGCGAGCAGGAAAGAAAAGGTAACACAAGCATAAACTGAACTGCAAAATCCATTTTGCAAAAAGAATGTTGTTTTCAGAGTTTCCAGACCTCGGCAACAAATCCTCTGCCATCAGCGGCAGCTCATTCTAGCATATGCTTTGTCATGGTCAGTTTCTAATTACATTCATAATGATGCAATAGCTTTGATAATCCTACCTTCCATGCCAGCTGCTTTTCTTGTCACTCCATCACGCCAATAAGTTGGCTGCCGTAACAAATCAAGATAGTGCAAAACAGCATCTTTCCCCTGCATCTGTCATCTTCCTGAAAGCATTCTATTACTGCCGACTGCTGGGAACCAGAAAGTCTATTTGAATTCCAGCAGCTCCCCTTTCGCATGATTCAAGTTAGGTTAGGTGGGCATGCCTAACATGATTCTCTCCATCATTTATTATGCAGCTGCTACACCGTCGGTGTGGTAACCACTCTGACCTTATCTGATACGTCAGTCTTGCAAACCTATACCTCCGTGCAAACACACGAGCCACAGAAGCATCTTGCATTTAATGAGCATTCTCTCTGCCTAAAGAGAGTGCATCTGCAAATCTGTTTCAAATCCTGCTGCTTGCATTGTCCTCTAAGGCTGATGCAAGTGTTTGAAGATTTTTTTAGTCTTGCATTTTGTCTTTTCAGAAAGCACAGTTCTTCAGGCACGCTTGAATTATTCACACTTCAGCTAAACGTTTGCTGATTTCTGTCCAAACAGCACCTTGCCGTTGAAACTCTCAGCTCGAAAGCTACTTCTGAATAACAGTACTGTGCTTTCAGTCTCTCAACTCCGTTTTAAACATGGCTTTTATACCGAGCATCTCAGCACATATTTAGCTCTTTCCAATGCAATGAATGGCTGTCTAGTGAGGGAAGAGTAGATTTTAAAGCAATTTATCTAGACCTACCTGTAGGTGACTTTTGCTTTTGCTTTTTGTTTTAGACATTTGAGCAGTAAGCAGATTGCTCTGTTAGAGCATCTTGATATTCTTAAAGTGGTAAGAGCACCATCAGAAGCTGCTTTTCACCAGACTGTGGAGAACACTCTGTAATGAAAGAGTTTGCTTAAATATGTCTGAGTATCACAAATTAAAGGGATGGGAATTTGTCATCTTTATGTTTTCTGTTGGGGTGGGGGAAAAACACACTTGCGTCAGTGATTTCAAAAGAACATTAATAGAAATTGACATATCCATATCAATCATCCACCGAGTTAAATTAGCTATGTCTCCTCCCACCACTTCTGCCCGAAATTCAGAGTCAAGGCATTTCATTTTTAAAGCATCTGCTGCTTGAACATAAGCTGAATAAATGCCCTTAACCCCACACTGGAAAGTTTGAATAGCTGAGACAGAAATAAAAAGGAACATTTTAAAACATGCAACAGACTGGTTAAAACCTGTTAAGTGAAATAGGGAGATAGAGAAGAAGGACTAACTGAAGAAGACCTCCTCAGCCTTTACATGAAGACTAAGGAGGAGTGAGGGAGGGGAACGGGCACTGTCCCCTATGAAGAACTTTCCCTGGTGGTGGAAGCCAGATGAGGACTGCTCACCAGCTCTAGTATTCCTGGCACAAAAATACTCACGGGGTTTTACTTAAACCTCACTTCTTCACTCAAATAAGATATGTTCAACTTCTCTGTGGCTGTCCCCCAATGCCAACATGTTAATCCTTCCCTCCCCCGCAATTTTCCAGTTGCAGTTCAGTTCCTCAACCTCTTGGCTGTGGAAGAAAAAGCTAGAGAAGGTGAGCCTAGGGGAGTTTTAAGTCACTGAAAATGAATGGAGGGGGGTAAAAGAGAGGAGGAGGAAGGTAAGAAAATCTCCAACTTTGAAAAAAACAAACAAACAAACATAAAATAAATAAATAAATAAAAGTATATTGAATAACCTCTACCTCCCTGAGCTCTAGACCTTCATGAACATTATGTCTGGGTGTGACTACAGGGCACATCCCTCTTCACATCCTCAGAGCTATGGTGCCAGGGCTTAGCACCAAGGTTCCAGCCCCACCTAGCCTATGGCCACCGAGCAGCAGTGCTGGTGGCTCACCGGTACCCTGGGTCCATTGCAGGAGAGCGTAGTGCTGCGATCAGGCCTGCAGGCCCCTCTGCTCTCGACCATGTGTAAGTGGCACAGCTGACACCTGAATGAGCTAACACAGCATGGCACGGTTTATATTTGATACTGTGTTTATTCCTAGTATGCTGCCAGAAAATGTCTTTTTAGAGATTTCATGTAAATAAAGGAGAATTACTACATCTGTTCCTCTGTCTGTAGCAGCACATATCAACAAGCTAATTTTGCATTCAAGGCAGAGACAGGCCTATCATATAGTTACAAAGTGCACAACTATAAAGTGCCTATCTGAAAATACTGTCAGCTCCTTTTTGTTCACAGTTCAAGTCATTTCTGAAGTGAAACAAACCAGACAATAAATGAGGACTGACTTTGAAGTCCCTATAAATTCTAAGTACATAAAAGGATATGCTTAATATTTCACACTTCTAGCTGCATAATGATTTCTAAACCGCAAAGGCAACGACAAGGATTTTACATGGTATTTCACAAAAGAATTTGAATTCATCCCTCACATAGCCCATAGTTGCAGGGAAGATCTAAAACACTCAAACTCACCATAGACTTCTGTTTCAGGGAATTTTAAGCTATGCAAGATTAAGGATGGAGATATCCAGCAAAGTATTTCATATATAAATAGCCCAAATAATAGTAGTAAAAACTGGGGCCGTCTGATATAGGATAAACATATGTAAGCAGAATCCTATCAAAGCAGAGAAATCAACACCTTGAAGGAAGTACGAAAATGGGGGGAAAAGGCAAAAGAAAAAGAGAGTTATATATAAAAAAATGTTTTTGGAGAGAGGTATGGCATTACAAGGAAGACCCACTAGGGTTTATCATTCAGTGTGGACTTCCCTCCAAGTGGATGTGATACTGTTTAAATCAGGACTATGGGAAGTAACTATTTTTGAACTGGGATTTTTTTTTTTTTTTTTTTTTTTTTTTTGAGAACTGTAATATACTAGTTTTGGCTACTTCTGCATACAGTAGCTGTATAGAAAACCAGCCCAGACACAAATGGAGAATCTGGGAGGATCAAACCAGAATCAGTAATTCTATCCGCATACTAATAGGCCAGATTAATAGGTAGCTTTGGTCTCTAGTTTTTCTGCATTTGTCTGAGAAAACAACAGCCTTGGCTTCTGTTTATTGTAACAGGATTCAGCATCTGCATAGATATAATAATAGTAACCCCCTCATATGGAATTGATTGCTTTAGAGAGAAAGCTCCATGGGTAGCACTCCCAGACTCTACATATAACACAAGTACATGATCTTTTGTCTTATATGGAACTGTCTCCAATTTGGATAATAAAAAAAAAAAAAAAAAAAAAAGTCAAAAAAACACTCATCAAGTGGTATTCTGCTTTTTACAAGTACTGAACTCAGTGGCCAAAGAAACTCTAGTCTATTTGGGTGACAACAGTGTGAGAAAGGAAGGCAGCCCATCTCTTTCTGTTATTTCTACAGCTTATGGTAGAGACATGTCTATTCATTGCAATTGTTTTACCGCTGCTAGAAAGACTAATTGGCTTACTCAGTATGCTTGAGTTCGATTATAGTGGTGTATGCACATTACAGTGATAGCTAAGATACAATGTAGAGTCTTCTTGCTGACATTCCTTTCTTTTTGTTTTCCTCTTTGCAAGTACTAATGACTCCAACTAGGCAAGAATAGATAATGGATCACTGGAAAAATGAAGCAAACAGATTGGTCTTGACCTTCAGCCCTACTTGATGCTCTACATGATGCAATCTCCCCGGCATGCAAAAATAAATGCTGATTTTACCGTGTAAAAATTGTTCATTTGTTTTGCTAATATGTCTTTGGAAGAAATTCAATTTCTCTTCCCTTTTTCTCTGCCTCCCATTATTCTTTGGTACTCCTGCCCACCCCTAATAACTAACTAATTCAATCAATCATGCAAGAAATTACCTTAATGATATACTGGGTATGTTTAGATTAATAAACATCTCCAGCAAGAGCCCTGGGAAGTTTGTTTGGGCAACACAGACAATAATCATTATTTCTCACTGTTAACCGCCATGTTAACTACTTCTTAATTTCAAAATTCCTGACATATAAAAGCTGTCTACAAAGAATCACTTTCTCATAGACTCAGAGCCATCAGTACTTTCCTTTAAATGAAAATATCTCAGTTGTTTAAAGAGTATGCCCTATAACATTTAGAGAACATGTAACTTTGACTGCTCAAGAGTTTAAAAAAAAAAATAGCTCCAGAACAGTGAAAAAGAAATATATATAAAAATGAATGGTGCATACAAATTTTATCTCTAGAAACTAAAAAGCCAGTCGTCTTGAGCTATGGGGCTCAAATGGAAGAGTTCAAATGTGTCATCATCCAAACAGGACCTCCATGTCACCAGAGACTTTTCAGATAGGCATGGACTACATCAAAAGAAGTATGACCAGCAGGTCGAGGGAGGTAATTCCCCCTCTCTACTCTGCTTATGAGACCTCATGTGGAGCACTGCATTCAGGTCTGGGGCCCCCAGCATAAGAAGGGCATGGAGCTATTAAAGCGAGTCCAGAGGGGAGGGCTGCAAAGGTGATCAAGGGGCTGGAGCCCCTCTCCAGCCTGTCAAGACAGGCTGAGGGAGTTGGGACTGTTCAGCCTGGAGAAGAGAAGGCTCTGGGGAGACCTTACAGCAGAATTCCAGTACCTGAAGGGGGCTGCAGGAAAGCTGGGGAGGGATTCTTTGCCAGGGAGTGTAATGACAGGCCAAAGAATAATGGTTTTAAACAAACAAGAACAACAAAAAGGTAGATTTAGGCCTTAGATATAAGGAAGAAGTTATTTATTCTGAGGGTGGTGAGGCACTGGCACAGGTTGCCTAGAGAAGGTGTGGATGTCCCATCCCTGGAGGTGTTCAAGGCCAGGTTAGATGGGACTTTGAACAACCTGGTCCAGTGGGAGGTGTCCCTGCCCATGGCAGGGGGTTTGGAATTATGTGATCTTTAAGGTCCCTTCCAACCCAAATAATTTTATGATTTTGTGTCTGAAGTTGGCCTGCCAGACATCTGGCAGCAATCCAAAGAGCTGAAGCCCTCAGGGTACTGAAAGTTTTTGCTCACCTGCAACAAAGTTCATTAAAATATTTTGTGTAGAAATCATCTTTCTTGCTTTAATTAAAGCTCAGGTGTAGGAGGTGTTCTTTATAAACCAAAAGCTCAGAACACACTTTATCCAAGGACATGTTAGGACTCACAACCAACCATTCGAGTGAGATTTATCCCATTTATGGTAAGCTTGTCTGTAATAAAGTTTTGCAAAGCTTTCTTACAACAATATTATGCAGTGATATCCTCAGCAGCCCCTGGATTTCATATTACAGTACCTGGATAAAAAATTATCTGTAGAAATGTTACAGAAAGTTTTCTTTGAGGGCATCTCTAATGGCAGAGCACAACATACCAAAAAATGAATATGCTACACAAACTTTGAATATTGCCCTCTGATATTGCCCAGGGCTCACCTGAACACTGCTACGAACATGGATAATACGTTTCAAATGCAGCAACTGTTCTGGATTTTTAACAGCAACCTCTAGTTATGTCTAGAGATAAGTCAACACACATATTCTCACATAACATATGTATTTCAGTGACAGTGAATTTAAAATACTAGGTTTTAGCAAGAGGAAAAACTAGTTAACTCACTCTCCAAATATTTAACATACACCAGAAAGCAGAAACATACAGACTTTCATTATGTAATGCTCAGAGAGTTAGTGACCTTGATCTCTTCAGGAAACCTTATTAATCTGCTTCCTCTTAAGCAAATGTTCCATGTGCTGGTAGCATAAAACTGAACAGTGAAACAAAGCTTTAAAATGCTAATTATGTAAAACACGTATTTCATTCTCTTACAGTTCCTTTTAAATTAGACTGACTTGAGCAACACAGCTCTAACCTTCTTCCATTTGGACCTTTACTTCTGTGGGAAAAGCACATTGTGCAGCAGTTCAGGGCTTGAAATTGTTCCAGAATCCTTAAATGCTGGTTGGGATCTTCTGGGCATCCAGCAGGAGCACTTCTCTTGGCATCTGTGGAAGCATGCTTGGTTTCTACCCAAGAGTTGGACTCCTACATATTCCTCATATTAAGGTTGCCACAGTTCTTCAAAATCCAACCAAAAACCATGAGGTGAATAAGAGCAATCACCTGGCATCACAACACTTCATTAGCCTGACATCCTTCCATTGTGGGAAGTTCAGATACATCTTCCATGTATCTTCTAATTTTCTGTCACAAGGAGAAGAACTTGTTAGTGTTGTTAAGTTAATGGACTAACCTAAGTTAATGGTTAACTAACCTTAGTTAATGGACTAACCTAAGTTTGCCAAATAGCTTGGTCTCAGTACTGCTTCACAGGTCCTGTAGAACAACTTTCCTGTGTACTGTGAACCAAAAGTCTATTTTGCATGTACTCTCTCCTTTAAACGATCATGGTGGTGATAAACATAGTATTAGTTACAATTTTCAGCAGAGATCTCATATGCCTTAAGATTTGAGAGCCTAATCCTCAAATCCAGTTTCAAAAGCAGGCCATAATAAGAGAGGCCATTTTCTTGCAGGGAAGTAAAAAAGAAAGTAGGAGCTCCCTGTAAACTACATAAGCCAGGCAGCAAAGGAGGGACCATTGACTGAACTGTGGGCACCTCAGCTTCTCCTCAAACTTTGGCCAGCATCTTCATTCACTCTCAGAACAGCCACTTCCACTTCCCCATCCACAGGACATGTATTTGTCCACAGGACTTGCACCTTATTTTTCAATACCATGGAAATATGTAAGTATTTATATTTAGGTTCCCAGACTGGCCAGGGTACAGCAGCTTATTTTGGCTGCCCCACAGACCCTAGTTAGAAAGTAAGTAAACTTTAGCAAGAACTTGTTCTCACTCAACCAGAGATGAAAGCAGATTTAGAGGAAGGCATGACCCTTAAAAAGGCAATTCATGGGCGAATGCAAAAAGCAGAGTCCCATGGCATCAGCCCTTCCAAACCTCACACCTGTGGCAGCCTGGAGCCATACATGAAACCATGAGCACTTCCCAAATAGATGGGAATAAGGGAGAAAGAAATAACACTCTGCACTGTGTTGGTGATTGATGTGTAACTCCCAGATTAGTTGAATTAGTAAAACTGTGGCCTAATTAAACCTTCTCTCTTGCATCTTGTCAGAATTCCAGCATATCTGGGACACTGAATGGCACCAGTGAGCAGGGTGGAAGCTGCCAAGGTTCACTTTGCTTGCCAGGCTTCATTTTTAACATTATTTTGCATAATATCAGGGTGCAATCAATTTTATATTGTATCAGTACAAAAGCTGAGATTTTGATGATATCAACAGAGAATATAACATAGCACAAAGATTTGTTAAAACAATTATACAAGTCAAATTCTTAAACCAGGTATTACACATGGAAACAAACTGTTCTGGGAATATATGTTCCCTAAACAGTTAATATCTCATTTTTCCACTCTTCAAAATTCAGGGCACATTCTGCTCAGCTTATAATATGATATTACTTTACTTGATTTGCACTGATTTACATTACCATCCATTTTTATGTAAAAAATGCAGAACTTAATGACCTCATTATCACAAAAAAATAATTATCTTGCAGATTTCCCCAAGAAGCCATGACTTCATGCAATACAAACAAAACCAGCTCTGTCACAAGCAACAGACACCTGCATCAACCCCCAATTCAACAGGAGTGGTGTGTAACATGGAGATGCTGCTGCATGCAACATCCATCTAGGTCATTTTGGAACTAGTACATCTGTCTAAAAGCAGAGAAAACTGTACAACATAAAAAGGTAACCAGAAAGCAAACACAGACTGCATAAAGAGAGGTTTGCTGCCTACATGTATGTTGTAACCAAGTTCCTGCATGCAGTTCAAAAATGTCAGAAAGAGCAGTGGCTCCTGGCAAGGTTTTACTGACCTCCTCTATTTAAGATACTCAGCAACTCCACCTCTCCTGAGGTGGAATTACAAAATTCCCTATTACAAAATAAGTATTTAAATTTGGTCCATAATTAACAGCCAAACCCATCCAGAATGCCAAGACCATCATTGGCATTGAGCTCGTATATTTGTGGCAGACAGGACAGAGTGTGGACTCACCATCAGTCTCATTATCCTAATGCATGCCTTTTGCATGGCACAATTTTCTTAGTTCTAAAAGCTATGCCAAATTTTCTGTTCCTCTGTATAATTACTGAGAAACATTTTAGTTTGAATTCAGAAGAGTTGAGGAAGAGAAAGATAATGCTCATATATCATGCTTGCACTGTTGCCCTGTCCATGAGGACTAAACACCCTCTCCTGGAAGGGTCTGCTCACATCTTCCCTTATGGGGAAAAAGTAAACACCAGCAAAGATGTATCCCTGGTGCAGGAAGAAAGCTTCTTCATAATTTTAGGCTTTTCCCTGTCTGACGTTAATATATGCACAGTTGGAGTAGCTACAGTTGCTGCCATCAATATATTCCTGAAGCACTCTCCATGTCTGTCAATACCTCCCAATTCAACAGACTTGAGTAAGAGCATCACTCACGCTTTTGCTCTGGCTGGCAAAATGGGGCTACATTACCAGTCAGAAAATGTCTTTTGAAAAACACCAAGAAACAGTCATATCAGCACTTCTGTTAGGAACAGAAGTTGTCTCTTGACTTCCAAGAACTAAGTTTTGGCCACAAGCCTAAATCAGCAACTACTCCAGACAGAACATGTGACAAAAAATATGTCACAAGGGAGAAAAAAAAATAAGGAAAGCCACAAAGTAAGTCTCTCCCTATGCCTCGAGTGAAAAAAAAAAAAAATGTATAGTCGCATAGTCGTGCTACAGGTTTATAGATCAGTCCCTGAGTCATACTAAACACCACCAGAGCCACCAATGCTCTTACGTCTACATTTGTTGCATTGTCTTTTCCTAAGATGTGCTCAAAATGAGACCTACATTGGCCTACTATATCAGCGACAGAGTGAGAAATCAGTTCATTAGTCCAGTACGGCTAAGATACAACCAGAGTTAAACCAAAAGCAGAACAAGGCTCATGAAAAATAACCCTTTAATGAACTAGCTTTGTTTTGTTCTGTTTATTACTTCATGAAAAATACTGTTCAACTATGTTAATAATGTTCAAAATGTATTCATTATGTAAATACATCAAAAATTCCCTTAATTTTTAAGCATACTGTGGACTGACAGTGAGTCATTTGCTGTTGAGCATTCAAATACTTGATCTTTAAGAAGTCTGTGATGTGAATGGAAAGATATGGCAAGATATAATTTCTTTCTGCCCTGCAGGATAAGTGTAATACGGTCACTAGGAAGTTTTACAAAAAGCCCTAAGGCTCTGAGTCTTACTGTGAAAGAACTAGCAATTTAAGGTAAAGCAATAGATAAAGAGAATCATGAAAACATAACTTTTTTTTTTTTTTTTTCTGCCCTTCTTCCCCCCTCCCCCAACTCCTTTTCTGGGCCACTTGCGTTTTGCCTGAGGCATCATTCCAGGAAAAGTTAGGCTGTTGTAAGATTTATTGGATGGGACCAGAGTTTGAATGCAATTTTCTCTCGTCACATTCACACAAAGATATTGCATCCTCCTGCACTTCCTAGCTAAGAAAGGCATATTTAATTGCTTCTGTGCCTGAGTTCTGGTTGGGGGTTTTGGGAACTCGCTTCTATCACTGTGTCAAGTAATACCATGGCACTACATACAATTCTGCTCCCACTGTGCAGACTGAAGTGTGGAAACTTAAAATTTGTTTACTGGGAGCACTGATGTGCGCAAAATTTGATTGCTTCAATGTTCTCAGAAAGCAAAACAGAAGTTGGACAGTGTCTACAGTAAATTTGGTTTCAGAAATCAAAAAAGCAATCTAAGAACTAGGAAGATTTCTAACCCAGGTAAATCAAACCCAGTTCTATATGATATTTAAACTACACTTAATAACTAAGACCAATTATGTCCAAGACTGCACTTATCCCTGACAATGCATTAAGCTACAGCTGGATATCATAACAACTTAAAGTAATTATATAAACATATCTATTTATCTACGTAGAAATATAAAATATTTCTGCCTTACCATTTGGAGCCTTCAGCTTTAACAGTGACTGGAACCTTCCCAGTTTCATAAAACGTGCTGGGCTGGCAGGCTAAGATCATAATTGACTGCAGTCACTGGCAGTCCCATGTTTCCACCTGATCTATTCTTAGTCGATGCCTTCAGGAAGGGCGGAAGAGGAGGGGGAAAAACAAAAAAAAAAAACACCATATACCCTTTCTGGGTCTACAAAAAGCTATGGTAGCATTCTCCCATCACCTGGACTATCAAAATACAATTCTTAGAGCGAATATTTGAGAGCTATCATCAGGTAGACTACTGCATGCCCAGGCTATCAGATGCCTGAAATAAATTACCTGAGGGAGTACTGCAGACTTTGAGTACAAAACAGAATTTGGGGTGTGTGTGGTGGTTATTAAAATGTCCCTCTCCTTTAAAGCACCCTTTCAAGTTTCCCCACAGGCTGTAGATACTACATAGCAAGAAAGAAATTGAAGTTCTGCTTAGTAACCCAAACCAATCAACATTTGTAACACTTGCTGTTGATCAACACCTGAGGCACCTTGCCTTCTCCCTACATTTAGTACTACCCACCTAGAAAAAAGCATAAGCTAAAAACTGGCCAGGCAAAAACAACACAATTTATAAGTTTATTCTTCTATTTATCACATCTAACTGACAGGAATTAAAACATAAATACATTCTATCTAGAGCAAACACTTGACTAGAAGGAAATTACACAATAGGATGAAGCATTTTATGAATATTATGCCTAATCCTTAATTCTTCCTAATATCTCACTGTAATCTCTGACATGAACTAAACCAAAGCATCATCAACAAATCCTCAAGTAGCAATCCCAGTGATGTGTTATGATACCTGTTTTTTCAAATGAAGCGGTATTTGTATCATAATTGTCCTCTGTGATGGGTGCTTAGGCAATTATTTTCCTGATTGCTAATGAGATAACTATCCCTATACATTCTGATCTGAAAATACCTATGAGTTATTATTACTGCTGCTGTTCATACCTTGAAAATACCTGGCCTGTGACATCTTTGAATGTATTGCTTCAGAAGGCATAACTGAACGTTTGCTAATTTTAGCCTCAGACTGCATCTCTCTCTCTCTCTCATGTTGGAAGACCACATTTTTATGAGAGAAGAGACCACACTATGCAAAACCGCCCCCTTAGCAACACTAGCACATGATTCACCACCAAGCTAAAGGCCATGTCTTTTTTTTTTTTTTTTTTCAGTGACACCTTCATGCTCTCAGTGCTCTAACTAGTCCATGTCAAAAGGAGGCTTTGCCACTGGCTTAAATGAAGCGTGGATTTTCCCTCAGAGGCTTTTTGAACAACAGTTTCACTTATTAGCAAGATTTTGGTTGTGAATCTGAAATCAAGAAAACAACACTCAAAACTATAAAGCTACATAGCCTATATTCCTATCTTGAGGACAAGAATCTTTGGTTCTTGCAGCAGCAATTAAATATTCCTTTCTTAGCTAGGCAACATGGTTCTCTGCAAATCTGCAGGGGATGAAAATGAAATAACTATTTTATTATATTTTAATATTCATGGCATAACAAAAGAACAAGTAATATACTTTCATTTCCACATCCCTAAGTGGCCAACATATGAAATGCATCTTCTCATCTCCCAGGACTCAGTGATTTTAGACTAGAAGAGGTGGGAAAAAGGCTTGGAAGATGATAATGTCATATTGTGGTCTTTCTGGCCACCTGTAAAGCAACAGAATCTCTAATCAGAGCTGTATAGGCAGAATTAAAAAAGTGAAAAAATGGACCTGAGTTAGTTCTTTTTCTAGGTACTGTTGGGTGGCACAACCATAGGCCAAATATTACAGCACCACCATATGAAAACACATAGGTTCTCCTTCAGTAGTTGAGGAGCAGTATTTGCATAAATGCATTTAATCACCTTCAGATCCATATGCGGTGAAGAACTACAGGCAATGATCATTGATATTCCCAAGCTACAAACTCAAGAACTGTGCTGGGATTAAGCCCTATATATAGTATTATATTAAACACCACCTAGAACAAGCTGGACAAAGGGGACTGAACCCCCTGTTTTGTTTTGTTTTGTTTTCCTGAGGTAAAGCTGATGTCTGAGAACAGGAGATTGGGTACTTTGCTGTTAGGAGATTTCTCAGCAGAAGACTGCAGAGCCAGTTGTCTGAGAAGAGACTGAAGGTAATTTGTTTAGAAAATATCATAAAGGAATTAGGATTTACCTGTTTTGATAGAGAGAAGTTGTCCTGTAAAATTCTACAGGATCCATTTCTATGTCCGTGTTGACACTGAGAGGACAAAAAACTACGACCATGTACTTTTCATAGAAAACAGATACGTCTTCATTTCATTAAATCATTAACCACATAATAATGAATGCTTTAGTGTCATTCCAGAGGTTAAAGTTTATTCCCATTTAAAATACAATACCTCTGCCACAAACTTCTTCATGAACACACCGAAAGACTTACAGGCTCTGGCTACACTGGAGTGTAGATGTACTGAAACATGAAATAGACAAGTCATTTACCATGGAAAAATCTAATTGAGATGATTGGGGTGGGGGTGGGGGGAGGAATCTTACCAAGAAGTACTTCATCCAGAACAACAACAACAACAACAACAAAAAACACCACCAAGGAGACAAATTAAGATTGATTAAGCTAAATTTAGCGAATATGAGCTCCTAAAGTTGTTGTCTGAGGTAAGAAAATCAAAGACCATCTCCATTTCCCAAGGTGTTCACAACTGAAGTATCCTGAATTTGACATTCAAAAAGAGTCTTGGGCTAATGGCAGGATATATAGTTTTAGCCAGATACAGTTATTTTAACATCATATTCACTAGACACATTTTCTATGAAATGCCAGCCTCCTGATTAGCAAACCTGTGCAGTTAAGTTTAAATGCATATGGTAGTGAATAGTTTCTTTAACCCCAAAACTATATAACTGGTGCAAACTAAAAGAGACAATTTAATACAAATGTTAAAATAAAACTGTAAAATTGACATTCAAGTTCACAAAGAAAAATATAGACTATTAGAGTGGTAGAAATTTTTTCCTCCTACAAAATCATTTACATTTTGATGTAAAATGGCATTTTTTTTTCCAGATAATACAGTTCTAGCTTCAGATTTACGATAGAGGCTCATGTAATTTATGCCTCGAGTTTATTATTCTTCTCACTTCCAAATATCTTATGATATTTACTAAATTCAGTGATTCTCTACTTTACAGTAGAGAAACCTTAGCCTGGGTTTCTTGCATCTTTATCAGTACGTTCTTTGCTAAATCATTCAAACTCAGATGAAAGTTATAAAGTCTTCCTCTCATCCCTTCAGGGAAGGCCCAAATTGGGACCAATTTCTTAATATAACAAAGTAGACTAGGAAACATAACAAGAGTTCATTATTTTTATAATCTTATTCATTGTTGATAGTATATTGCCTGCCAAATATAGTATTTTAATTTCTCTTAAACGAAGAATCAATTTAAATATAAAATTTACTCAATATTACTATTAATCTGACTTAGCAACTGAAAAGAGATTTTGCCCAATGAGTCTTAAGGTTTGGTGGTTGGTTGGTTTGTTTGTTTGTTTTTCTTTTCTTTTCTTTTTTTTTTTTTTTTTGGCAAATTACATTCAAATTCTTTTTATAGCTGTTCCCTAACAGATACAGCAATCACAAAGCTGTAATCTGGCTGGAAACATAACCATGACACCAGAAGGCAAACTGATTACATCTTATAAGATCTACACTTCCATCTAAATATGTTTCAGTAGCAAAACTCACTTCAGACGAGTTCTGAGCCTATTTTCCCTGTAATTTCTCAGCAGGAATCAACATAAGCAATACTTTGATGATCATATTTCTGCAGGATTACCTATCGGCAGTACCTTTCTTTGCCTCTAGACAAAATAAAATAAATTAACACATTCTCAGAAAAGCAATTCCAAAGGACTGAAATATATCCTGTGCCTTTGTGGGAATGTATCCATTCCTATTTTTTCATACATATATATTAGGCTGCTGTTTGTTTTTTTTTTTCTTTTAACAAAAGGGTAGAAAATTTCCCTCTATTTCAACAACAATGGTCATTTTGGGCTTTCTTTCATGCATGTTTCTTTTACCACAATCCTTTCATGACCAATCCTGCAGTTATTTTCCTACCCCAAAACAGTTTTAATAGCTCTCCTCCTCCCCAAGAAGAAATCCCATCTAGCAGAAGGCACCAAGAACCTGCTGCACAGGAACTCCTGTATGCCAAGCACTGCTCCATGAATGAATTCCTCTAATTCTGCAGAAGTCACTCTGCTGATCTTTGTCTGTCTGCTTGCATTTTGCGTCGACTCAAATGGTGATTGCATCTGCTCACTCCACTTACAAATCAGGATTTCACTCTTATGCCCAGCAGTAATATCTCAGAATGGATTAGTAATTTAAGATCAGCTATGCTGAAGTAGTGATGCACCTCTCCAAAACCAAGTGAAACTACAGATAATATTGACTGCTCATTTCATGTTTCAATGAACTTAATTTGTACAATAACATTAAAATAAACATACGCTCATGGGTTCAATGTATATGGTAAAAGTCCCAACAACTCCAGATCAAGGCATTCCCTCCCACAGACCTCTTACACAGAAAGGAGGAGCACACACAGAGTTGAGCCACCCAAACTATAGGGCAGGTTTCCCACTGTTGAAGGTGATAACCAAATTCTTCCTCCAGTGGTGCTAGGGGACACACGCTGTGCTCTGCTTAAGAAATGGTATCATCAGTAGGCTCACACTGCACCCAGTAACCCAGTGTCTTCTATACTGCTTCGTGACAGCTTCTGCAAGTAGAAATACCTTTCCCTACCACCTACAGATTTTAGGAACTCATCTGATCCAATGTATAAACACTCCCTTAGAATTAAGTGACAAAGTTTGGCACCCAATCTGGCTCAACACTGAGAATTTTGGACTTCCTGAAAAATCAGATGTTGTGGATTTAAATTCAGTTCTGTGACATTAACATTTTTCAAGTTAATTAAAATTGAATCTCAGAAAAATGATTCCCCCCCCATGCCCTTCAGATGCACCTGTATAAACCCAGAACAATCCTTTGATTAAATTACTAGGAAAATTTGTTCTGTCAGAGCAGGACATCTCCAAAACTAAGCTTGATTTTTCCACCTCATTGACTGCATTTAAACAGACATTTAACATGATGACAATAAAAATCTTTCTTCCTATGTACATGCAGCTACACATGACTATAACCAATGAAGTGTGTTCATTTCACTAGCATTATGTTGGAGTTTAAAATTATTTGTAACCAAAGCAATTTTGTATGGTTTGAGGGATCTTATGAACGTCTTAATTGTCTAAGTTCCACAATGTCTAAAACCAGATGATAACTGGACTTCAAAATGAACGTGACTTCTCAGGACTTTATGTGTGATAAACTCCTGAAGGCAATATATCGCCAACATTCAAACGGTATCTGCCTTCTCACCTTGCCTAATTATGTACTTTATTTAGCTGGAATTTTGAAACTTCAAATTCACCAGAAGTCACACAGATTCATTTATTTTAAAGAAAGCCATATCTAGGAGAAAAGTATAAATGCATATAATCCATGTCTTTGTTGCTTTGCATTTTACAATTTAATGTAAACATTTGATGCTTTAGTTTCTAACTAGTCAATATATTATTTAATATGATACAATTCCAACCTGTAACTGCACAACACCCAATTGACATTCTAAATAGTCTTTGCTGTTGAGAGACAAGCTAAAAAACCTGAAAGTCTGAATTGTTAATGAAGTTACTTTCAAACATGATGCTGCTGGAATTACATGCTACTGAACAGATTTCGTTAAAAATAAATAAATAAATAAATAAATAAATAAATTTAACCATCACCAAGGCTTCCACTAAGCATGAGAAGTAATCATACATAGCTTTATTCCATTAGTCAAAGCATCTGTGAGTGACTCAGAACACAAAGATTAGAGAGAGAGAAACACTATGGCATTTGGAAAAACAAAAACAGTCTTGACCAAAACAAACATGATGCATTTTTTATGTTGTCACTGTTTAGAAAGCAAATTGATGAATGAATGATAAAACAGTGAGAAAATGGCTTGTATTATTTTCAGATGTGACAAATTAGGACAAGAAATACTAGCCAAAATTACTGTCAGTTCCATTACTAGACAGACTTCTAGCAACACAGATTAGATATTTTCACAGTATTGTAAGGTCCTTGATAGTGTCTACTTTGATTAGAAGCACAATGAAATTGGAGACAATCTATTCTGTGCTTTCCCCATGGCTAACACAGTAGGACTCTATTTTTCATTGACCTCTAGGTGCTCTTTTAATAGAAAATGACTGCAAGTAGCAAAACAATTGAAAAAAAAAAATAGCCCTACTTCTAAATATACTTGTAAGAAGCTCAGGTCTGTATCTGAGTTTTGCTGCTTGAACCTCTAAACTAAATACAGAAAGAGAACAAATGCCTATGGCATAATTGAAACATCTAGCTAGAATTTTTGAGTTCTATTTGTAGAAACTGTAAATAGATTTGTTATGTTTTTTTAAAAAACGTTGTTCAGGGACACAGAATACCAGTTTTCTCAAATTGGCTTTTGCCTTTGAAAAGCTTGTAGGTTTTATCTGCCAAATAAACATTAAAAACGAACAAAAACCTTACATGTGAAGATACAAAGGTATATTCAGAAGAATTTTCAAAACAAGCAAATTGAAACACTTAAGAATGCACTGGGTATTGTAAAGTATGTCTCATATCCATTTCAAACCATTCTCAATTTAAATAAAGCTTACTAAAATGGATGCTTATTTCCTTACTCTCACCAGGCTGATGTGAAACAGCTTTGTTCCCTCTTAGCTCTGATCCGAATGTTTAATGCTATATTTTATTTCTCCTTTTTTTTAATCTTCCCTTTAGATAATCCCTTGGACATACTTTATCTGTCTCAAAAGTTTTTTCCTCAGTTTTGCTACATTTCACCTCTACAAGAACACACAGCTACTTGACTGAGTCCGAAGGAAACAATATATAAAACAATGGACCAAACCATCCTGGTCAGTTAGCTAGCTGCCACAGCAGAAAAGTAGCGAAGGTGGACACTAAGCCTAATGTTTTTTGAAGCCAGGATACTGTAAAAAAACAAACACAAAAAATGCATTTCCATGGCAATAGTGTAGATTAACTTCAGGTTTCTGAAAGATTTCCCTGCTGGGCAGCTCATTAACAAGTCAGGGATATTGACTCAGGCAGATTCCCTGGTTTTAACAAGTGAACAGCTGAAGAGTGGTACAGACTGGAGATGGATGAGAGATTTAAATGTATTGACTATTAGGTCAGGTTTGAAGGACACAGCTGAATGAATGCTTGCTAATTTTGTAAGGTTCATCTTAGACTGGTCTTGGAAAGCACTTCAGAAAGTCCTTCAACAGAAAGGCAGCAGACAACATTCTTTACTGTGACCCACCATCACCTTTTATGTATTTTACCTACCTAAATATTCTTTTCCGCTAATTAGAGTTAATACTTTAGGAAACAAAGGGCAGGGGCTCTTTGCTCTTTAACACATTACCTGCATTTTCAAGGGTCTTCCCTCCTTCTCCTGGCAGCTTCATTGTCATAAAAGCCTTTAAGACAACCTATCTAATGTCTTCTGGAAAACTTAGCTTAGCAAACTGCATCTAACAGATCAGTAGTTTTGCCCAGCATAAGTTCCCTTTAAAAAGACCATGCTGACTCCTCTCTTGCCTACTGTATTTGCCCTGTGTTCCCCCATTCACCATTTGTGCTGGTTTCTTCCCATCTTCCCCATCAATTCTTCAGCCTGAACTGGTGGTGGTTTCCAGCTCTCACCTGGAGTAGCCCTGGTATCCAAAAGAGGTACAAAAGTGTTAAGTGAGAAGCTTCATGTCCCATCCCAATTAGTAGCTTATCTAGGCTACTTCATATTTGAATTACGTAAAAATCCTTCAGTGATTAATATCTGACATTGGGTATTTATTAGCATTGATTTTGCCTGTTTATCTGTAATTTTTTCTACCAGCTCTTCAATCAGAACCTCTGATATCACCCTCAGAAGACTGTGTTAGAAACAAATATGAATTCACAGCTCAATTTACTTTCAAACTTCTTCAACCAAAGTTTTCTCCTTTGGCATTTCTACACAGATTTAAACAATACAGACAATTGAGACAAGAGATTTCCAACCCCCCTCTCTGAGCACAGCCTGATTGCCAGTCCATTATGTTTCTAATTCTCCCTGATAAAACCAAGGCCTTATGAAAGACCATAACAAACAACAAAATCCCTAAAAAAGGATTCTTGGTGAGCTGTACTGCCATCTACTGAATGGCAACTCTAAACTGTGAGGTAATTCTTTGCTGTACATCTAGCAGTATTTTGAAAATTTAAGTAATGCATTCATACCTCATAGTGCCATTTTGTCTTCCATGTTGGCCTGTGAATAGCTGACAGCAAGAAACACCATGCAAGCAAAACGTGCAGGCATTACGTGAGGATAGCTATCAGAAGTGCCTAGCAATTCTGGATGTTCAAGTTTAGAGGTCTCTAAAGGACTGCTTCTCAGATGGCAGGTGCTTAACTTCTTAAAGCCATTTTAAGACATCTTAAACTGGCTTCTCAGACACTCAGACTTACCATTTACTTTTCAAAATGTCAGCCTCTGTACTGCAGATAGCTTAATGCCAAAAAAAAAAAAAAGCCCTTTTGCTTTCTAAAGCAGCTTAGATTAAAGTTATGTAATATAGCAGATAACCATGAGCACTTCAGGAACAGAAAAGCTTTGTAATATTTCAATATACTGTGAATTTTGTTTGCAATTGGCACAGTTCCTTTCACTGTGCACAAATAATTGTTTTCTCCCATACCGCAGTGAATCAAGGACATGGCAAATCAAGATTTATAGGTTTATGGAAGCATAGTTTTTGCTAGTATTGTGCCTGAAACATTAGAAATTATCATCTAAATATCAAGTGTTGTTTTACATTCTTATCAGTCCATTAAAAATAGAGAAATATAAGAAATCATATACCAATTGAGCAAGTACACATTAGGCATAATTGCTTTATATTTGAAGCCAGGACATAGCTAAATCATTAGATGTCACATTGAGAACTGGCCTGAATTTAAGATATTAACTGGAATTGGGATTGTTTTGAGTGACAAACAGAAAAAAAGCAAATGCAAAAAACTAAGGGAACTGGTCAACAGAAGTAGAGGTTTTCCTTTCTTTTTTTCCTGCAAGAATTAAATGTATTGGAAAAAATGAAGAGAAATCAAATTAGGTCAAACCACTGAGCTGAAAAGCCAAGTGGAGTTAACAGATTTTAAGAGTTTGTTTAGCAAGATAAATGACTATGCCATCCTTTAACTCTGACCACTGAGATGTTCTGCAGACAAAAGTCTTTTTTTTTAAATCTATCATATTACAGTTTAAATACTCTACTAATGAAGATGTCAGCTCCCTAGCCTAGATTCCACTATACACCACTCCCAAAGACAAAGGAACTACAGGTTGAATAACCTGGAGGAAACCAACATACCTACCTCATAGGCCAAGACTGGTGTACAGAAAGATCGCAAAACTGTTTGTGTCTATAGGAAAAATGTGAAAGAACTCAAGGCTTCCAGGAAAACATCCCAAGACCATCAAGCATCAGGTCCCTTTCCTGCGACAACAGAAATCTCATCCACACTGGAGCTTGCTTCCAGTATTGCATGAAGAGGGATGGGAAAAAGGATACTGAGTTCATGCTCTACCAGGCTCCACTGACATTTGAGCTGATTCCTCAGAGTCCATCTAGGCTTACAACCTGATAAAAGCATATTCCTGGCAAGCAGCTCACACCTTAAAACTGAGAAAGCAACACTCTTTTACAACCAAGAAACAGCACTCCTTTTAAGCCTCAGGTCTATAAAATTCAATCACTGTGGTATACTGCCATCTTAAATAAAAGGAATATATAACCTCTGTTTTTATAGGAAATCATGTTACAGGATACGGTATTAATTATCCATATGAAAGTCTAATAACAAATGTAATCAAAAGATTATACACAGATCTGAAAAAGAACTAATTACAGTAAAACCTTGATATTTTTGCTAGTAGTCTCAGTCAGGGAAAATGGATATTCATCATGAATGTATTCCTGGCAGGTTATTCAGACAGAAGAAATATTCACAAAAGAAGCCCTGAAATAATTAATACACAAAGGACCTTTTTGATGAAAAATAAATACACTCTGTTCCAATGAGATGTTGCATTCAAATTTAACTGTGGAATACAAGACAAATTTAATACAACCAGCAAAACCTTAGACCAGATACAGAAGTGTGGTTGTATTTAACAGTAGCAAAAAACACATATGTACCAGCACAGAATGAGATAAAGGATGATCTCATTTTGATACATTGCATCAACATCAGTGATTATCAATCATTGCATGTATTTGTTTTTCATTTGTTTGTTACGGACTGGGATTCAATTTAAGGACAACTTCACCTATGCTATTAGCTGTAAACAGTTTTCAGAGGTTGATACATAGATCCTAGACATGTTTAACTCACATAGCTTCAAAAGTCATAGACAAAAGATGTAACAGGCAATTGTACAACTTCTCCTCATAAAACGAGATAGACAATTTCCCTCCCCAAATGGATTCAAATTACCCGCAGCAATTCTCATAATAAACATCCTGAAGTTAGCACCAATGCTGTCAGCTCAATTAAGCCTCGTGTACTGTTTTTGGAATGCTCTAAAAACAGTTCCCCTCCAGGTTGCATACATACTGATCAATATGATCAACTGTCTTCTGGTGTGAGGAAATTGGGTTTCGTCTGATGTCCGTTTTTCCAAGGACTCTGCTGTGACTGTTCAGGCTACAATACATTGTACAATACAATATCCTACAGACTGCTCTGTGCTATGTTGGTTTCAGGGAACCACAGGGAAACACAAACACGAAAAGTGTAGAATACAAGCTATTGTTACTCATACCTAATTACAGCAAAGCTATTAAAAGTAGTTTGCAGGTGTCTTTTTGGTTTGTGGCAGAACTGTTACATCTAAAGCAAATCAAACAAGACTGGGACCACCTTTCCCTTCTGCCTGCTCTTTTGGTACCAGGTATTAGAAAGCCTGCCTAAGAAGGGCACATGGTGATTCCCCAAAAGAGTCCCTAAGGAGGATAGAAAAGGGTACTTCCATCCTTAAACAACAACATTAAGTTCTGTGCAATAAAAAAGTAGCTTTTGAACTAGAGGTTATACTCCTCTCCTCTTGAAGCTGTTGAGATAGGAAAACAAAAAACATGGCTGGAGTTGGTATTTGTGTGCTTGGCAGCAGGCTGCAAGCAATGATCGAATCCAGACCCTGGCCCCAAACTCTGCTTGTCATTTTGTACTTTTGCCTACTGTTCACTCTAACAGTTGCTCCTCTCCAGAGCACAGACTTCCCTGGTGAGACCAAGGGGGCACCCTCTGGGGTCTGCTACAGCCAGAAGAGCCTGGGCAGACTGCAGCACCGCAGGCTTAAGCTACAGGCAAACACTGGGTTTTCAGGCAAGTGACTTTATTCCCCCCTTCAATTTACCTGCTATTCTAAATAATATGCATCCTCAACATACATACAGGTTCATTGCATTCTTCCTATTGCATGGCACCACTTACAAATCTCTGACGATACTACTAGTACTATAAAACCAAAAGGAGCCTTGGGTTGTTCCACTGGCAATTAACAGCATATTTATGTGATGACTATCTGACTCAAGCATAATATGCCACAATGGCAAAATCTCGTTTCAGTACTGCCACAAGTGCCAAGCAATTTGCTGCATAACTCTTCAACTGCTCATAACAGTACTGCTGCACAGGTCACGTCCTCCCTGAAAAAAAAAAAAAAAATCCCCAATGAACATAAGCACCAGCCTCTGAGTAAAAATCTCACTAAAGTCTCGCTGGAGAAGAGTTTTAGTAGCATGCCCTCAGATGCAGCACACTAGATCAGTTCTTCAGCATTATTTCTTTCTTCCTCCCCTGAGATCCTAGCAAAAGCAGTGCTGACGGTCGAACGAGAAATCCTGTAAGTGGGGATAACACTTCCAGCAGCATACCGCAGAGAGCTGTTGTGTGCCGAAGTTAACTGCAGCTAAGCACTGCCAGCAAGGTAGTACAGATAGCTGTTGCCTACTATTTCTTCTCCCTCCCAGATTTTCCTAAAAAATAAAAATGAATGGCTCTGTTGAAGTTGTAGAAAAACTATGCCAAATGAAGGCATATTGTCTGGAAAAAGCATTAAACTGACCCAATAACTTTTTTCTGTCTGTTGCTTGACAGCTAGAACATTATAACAACTGATTTGGGACTGTGCCCAATTTCACCCATTTGCAAGGAGCAAAAGAAAAAAAAAAAGAAAAAAAAAAGGCAGGCTTATTGGAGCATTTAGAACTTTCTTTACACTGAGCCAAGTGTGTCATAAAATAAAGAAAAATCTAATACCTACAACAAAATAAAACAAAGATGGCTGTACATAAGCATTGCTACACCCACCTCTGAAAATCACAGTGGTCTCGTGCCAGCTCCTATGTAGCTTTTCTGATCTGCTGCAGACTCTCATATTTTGATCGTTAAATGGAAACAAATTAAATTAAGTGATTTCATATAATAAAACATTTACAGGTCATTTTACAGCACAAACATTTCCTATAATTTTGACTTCTGTTTTGAAAAGGGCTGTGTAAAAAGGAAAGAGGACACTTCAGATTTTCCTGATTATCCCACTCATTTTCTTTATACTTGACTTAGGCAGCTGTTCATACCTCTAATCATAACCATAAATGGTATCTCCAAAATACACCAAGATTTTTTTTGGTGCTTTGTATTTTTAAAATCATACATTATATATCAAAGTAAAACAAACAAACAAACAAAAAAATGTTCATCAGTTATTAATGTGAAACAAGGCATATGAAAGATTTTTTGCACTATATATTCTGATTCCACTTACCACTCATGGCACAAATCATTTTGCATGATAAATAAAGACCTCCCGAAACAGGACAGTTAGGAAAAGTCTATGAAATCTTTTTTTCAACTTTTCCCTTATTATTCTGAAAAGAAATAAGTTATATTGACCTTGAAATCAAGATGTTAAAAATAATTGGCCTCTGTAATACTTAACTACTAGCTAACTACTACTTTACTACAAGCTTCCTATGCTGTATTCATAAAAGAGATGTTTCAACTGATATTTTTCATAGCTGATCATGTGTATTAATAACTAAGGTATACATAATATTCACCAGTTCTTTGATGCAGTCAAATACTCTGTTTTGGTTTAATTGCACTCATAAACATCAAAAAAACATTGAAAAGCAAGAGAAAAAAAAATCAAAATGACTGCTCTATTGTTTTCCTTGTCCTCTTGTTCTTGTTAATCTTATTTAGTGTGCATCTGTAGAAAGGAGAACAGATACAACTGAAATAACAATTTGATCTGTATCTCAGCCAGCCAGAATCAAGAACAGGCATAAAAAGAATCAATTAGGACTTACATTTCATTTGATCAATTAACAAGAAATATTTATCTATGATCTCCTTGATCTAAGCAAGTATTAACCCTCAGTTAAGACTTCAGCAATACCATACAGCTTGAAGTGAATACTGAATAGCTTTAGACATATTATCATAAATCCATAAAATTCTTACAACACAACAATCCTTGAAAGTTCTTTATAAATTTCCTGTTGCTGCCTAGCTGCCTATTTTGTATGGACTCTGTTCTGTTCTAACCCATACTGAATTCAGTGGAAAAGGTATTACACAGAGAAAAGGCCACGCAGAGGAGCCACAGAGAATCATTGGGTTGAGTTCCATTTGGACTACACCCATACTTCTGCTGCCACCTCCAACAGAGTCAAGGCACCACATTTAACACCCTTCTGTGGCTTCTTGAACAAGCTCAGCCAACTCAGCACCCCCTCACCTTGCTTTTTGGTGAGGTGAATATTGACTATAAATCAAGATTACATAACTATAAAACCACTATAAAAGACTATATAAATACAAATGAAGAAAAAGTTATTTGGTGTTACATTCACAGCCAATGTGTTTTTACTTTCCATAGCTAATAAAAAGTCAAGTTAACATTTTCATTCTGTACAATGGTCTAGCTCAAGGACTTATTTGTTGCTGCTTTTATTTTTTGCTCTCTCAAATCTGAGAGCTATTGCCATTCCTGGTGAAGTAGGCCACCTCTCTGAAACTTGTAAACACGCATTCATAAATATATTTTTTTTGTTAATCTAGTCTTTTCTTTTTTCTTTCTCTCTCTCTTTTTTTTTTTTTTTTAAATCCATCATGATCCCATTTCCACGTGATTTTCAGTCTCGTTACTTAAAAAAAGAGTATATCAATCCCATCTCTTCTTTCCTGAAAAAGCACATTGCCTTCTTCTAGAGCAAACTTCTGTAATTTATTCTCTAAATACGGGATGAAGTAGCATACCCCATCCTTATGGAAAAACAGAGGAACTCCCTCACTGAGAAGCTGAAGGCAGAGATGCTATTCCCACCTAGCTCTAAGAGCGGCATGCACTGGGGAGTGCCATGTGGCTCACAAACCCTCAGCCACCTACAAACACTAGAAAGAAAAATATGGGACAGAGTAGAAGTGTTGGAATATTTTGATGAGTTCAATTTTCTAAGAGAAGGAAGGAATCCTTAATTTTATACACCCCCCCCCCCAAAAAAAAAAAAAAAATGCATTGGAAGATTTTTTTTTTTTAGCTTTGTTTCCACAGGAACAGCCTTTAGCTATAATTATAGCCTGCACAGCCATGTTTATAGTTACTTTTCCAGCCCACTCTTCTGTTTCAAACCTAGTAATGTCATTGCACCTATCGTGGAAATTTCATTTATCCAACAATCTTCAGTTATCATGGGGCACTTAATACTGAAAAAAAATGGGACATTATTAGAAAGTAAGATACGTTTCACTTCCTAGTGTTTTATAAACATGTAGCTTAAAAGTATGCAAAAGTTTTTATGAAACAATGAGTACACACCACCCCTATTTCAACTTAAAATACTCTACATCTGTGCTTGTACCATACACATTTCAAATGTTTTTTGATGGTTGCCCAAGAGTACTGTATACATTTGACAGAAATATATGCAGTAAATATAGCAAATAGTGTTTTTGTCTTCAGCGTATCTTTCACAGCAAGGTATCCTTTCAGCACTCTTCGTTACCACGAAACTTAGCTCTTTTTACTTCCATCCAAGTTAGCAAGTTTTACTCATACCTTTAGTGACCCACTCATGTGGGGTCAATTTTACACTAAGCATTGTCAATACTTCAGAAATGGTTCCTGTACTCTATGTAATCTAGCATGGGTACACAAAATTAACTTTTCTGTGTTTTCCTTAGGTATGGTTTTAGGATGGAATTCAAATTCACACCAGCTTGTTTCAGCAGCAACACCTCTAATTATGATTTCCTTTCTCTTCTCAAAGATATCCCCAAACACAGGAAAATGACAGCTCAGTTACATAAACTGCCATTTGTGTAATATAAATAAGCATTTGAAAAGCTTCATTAGCAAACAAAACAGAACATAAAAATACACTAACAATATATTGGAATATTGTGCTATTTATTAACAATATTTCTTTGCTAATATAGAAAGAATACTTAAAGCAGCATACAATTATGCTTGGAAATAACTTTCAGTATGATTTTCCGCAACCTAAGATGTCAGCATTCATATTATCTCCTGACTTCCTCACAACTGAATAGTCCATCAGGTAATCCAAACTTCCCTATAACCATCCCTAAGAACAGGGATTCCCTTTCCCAGTAAGCTAAGTAAACAATTCTAGCAAGGACAACATGCAGCTCCTTCATTAAACATAGGGTCAATTTGCTTTGATTTTTTATTTTATTTTAAGGAGCCCTGAAAATATTGTCTGTTCTCCCTCATTTATTCACAGTAGTTCATTAGTGAGATTTTGGAAAGAACAAGTTACTGGGATATAGGTCATGTGGTTTAAAAAATAGCATCAATTAAACATGTTTAAATGTTATTCCCTCCCTTGCAAGAAGGAAAGGATCAGTATTAGCTGTGCTTTATGTTTCCTAAATTAATACAGTAGGCTTTCACCTTGAATAATGCATGACCATTTGAATTAAAACAAAAAGCATAAAGGTTTTCTATGTCTTATTATCCATCCAGAGTTTTATGAGGAAATCCCATTATGTTTTATCCATCAAAAACTGAGATTAATGAAAAATCTCCAGATATCTTAAATGCTGTAGCATTTACAGACCTTTCAAAACAAACTGTATCA
Source organism: Netta rufina (assembly GCF_964035555.1). Taxonomy (NCBI): domain Eukaryota; kingdom Metazoa; phylum Chordata; class Aves; order Anseriformes; family Anatidae; genus Netta; species Netta rufina. Next base: position 87,477,574 of record NC_140123.1, read on the forward strand.
CTGTTATTTGTGTTGTTGTACCAACACAGAGGATCGGTACTGTATTCCACATGAATAGAAACTTCTGGCAACTCAATTTGAGGACGTTTTCCTCCTCCCTGTTTCAGGTGTAGCTTGCCTTTCAGATAGGCTTTTCACCCTGCCTGAAGTACAGGAAACTACCATTTTCTGGGACAGAAGTATGATTTAGGGCCTCTGCATTGAGAGCGGGAGTGAGGGGGGCTGCAAATTAATTACATTAAGTATCTTCAGCATGAAAGAATCCAGTTTTCAGTCATGGGAGGGACCAGGCTAAAAGAGACAGGAATCCATCTCTTCTCATGTAAGTCCTTCTAGACAGTGAGCATAAACCCTGTGCATTCAAAGACACCTGGAAAAGCATTAACAGTGATGAAAAAGCAGTATTTTCCTCCTCTTGTGCATATTTTCTATGTACAAATGCAGCAATGGTGGACAACTGAAACAGTCTCTTAAATGAAACGCTCCACATATAAAAACAGGCTCCAGATAGATCTCCTGTGTTTCTCTGTTCTCACAGTTCTTCATTACTTATTGCTGAAAGTTTAGAGGTGTCACGTACAGCAGTCTCATGTTTATGATATCCTGCGTGAGCTATTAGATTTCAGTGGAGATCCCATAGCCCTGCAATTTTAAAGAAATGTTGCGTCAATCCCTGCACACTAGTGAAAGTTCATAGGCACTTAGTATTGTTTAAATTAAGAGCAAACTGCTATGAGAAAAGGTACAGTCTTACATTAAATAGGGTAGATGACTATTTTTTGAATAAAAACATTTAAGTAGACACATTCAACAGAAGGGCTGTGGTGATGAAGGCATGTTCTGTTCACAAGCACATAAATATATACGTTTCTCATGGCAGCCTTCAGTCACTACATACCACCATTACCACCCAACATACGTGCCCCCTGGCCTAAGGCATGTGGAAGAGCAGTCTGCTCCAAGCAGCTCCACAAAGCATATAACACAGCATGACTGAGAATGTTAGGGGATAATATTCTGTACTTTCAGAGGAAACAGATACACACTGTTGCATTTTCCAGATTTTTTTTTTCCCCTGTACATACACTCTAGTCTCTTAAAGCCTCATTTATATTACTGAATAGCAGGTTCAAATTGTTGTTATGAATTCAGCAAGGTACCCACAGCCTGATACATTCCTACCTTCCCCAAAATGAGATGTGCATTCAATCATGCACTTTGTAAAACATATTTTATACTTCTGTGTAATTTGTACAACTTATTATCAGGTTTACTGTCAGAGACAAGAGAAAAACTGTTCAACTAAGAAAATAACTCATTTTTCTCTTTATTTTGTGAGGGAGGAATACAGAAAAATATGAAAAAGGTGATAAGCATGTATTACTGATTTTAAATATTACAGGAATTTATTCAAGGTCTTTGAAATGTCACCGACACCAGTCTGAAATGATTATTTTGATACTCTATCCAGTAAAATGTAAGGGTGTATTAGTGCTGTATGATACTTCCCAAGCAATTGCTTCCCCACATTCTTTGTCAATTGGATTTTTTTTTCCTAAATATAATTTACAGCTTGCTTTCTTTCGTGTATTTTAAATCTATTAGTAGTTATCTCATTGAATCTCCCCAACTCCATAAAGATCTAATCCATTAAATCTTGATTAAATGCATGCTTTCTTAAATGAACACTCTTGAAGAAAATAAGTTTTTATGCGTTTCTATTTACTTCTCAAACTTTGCAGCTACGGGTAGGTAAATTAAAAAAGTCTTTTTTGAACACATTCAGAACAACAGAATGAAGTAGAAAACTCAAATATCAAAATGTAGATACTGTCTATGGAAAAGTGCTTTCATTGGTCACAGTGATGCTGTTTCAGAAGTTGTAAAAATAAATCAGAAGCGTTAACAATGAACAGAAAGTTCTAATTTTACTTGCAAGATTTGCCTTCATATCATAGGGAGGTGGCACAACAGAGAGAGTTTGAGACAGTGGTAGTCTTAACGGCAGCTGCCAGGGGAGGTTTAGGTTGGATACTAGGAGACATTTCTTCTCAGAAAGGGCAGTCAGGCGTTTCAACGGGTTTCCTAGGGAGGCGGTGGAGTCACTTTCCTTGGGGCTGTTCAAGGAAAGGTTGGACCTGGTGCAACCTGGACGTGGTTTAGTAGGTGACATTGGTGGTCGGTGACATTGGTTGGACCAAATGACCTTGGAGGCCTTTTCCAACCTTAATGATTCTATGAAATCCACCACAAATACCAGCTGTGCTGTAGCTCCGCACCCCGCTGAGAACTGGTTCATGCCCGTCCACGGGAGCTGCGCATTGAGGCGGGGGGCTCCCCTAAGGACCCAGCCTCATGCAGAAGGTTTGGCCCTGAGCAGGCCCACCTGAACCACCCAATGATCCCCTGACAAGACCCATAAAAGTGATGATGCACAGCTCTGAGCATCTTTAATAACATAATGGCTCCATGCCCCAGTCTGTACCATCTTCTGGTTTCCGAGCTGCTGGGATATTTCAGCCCCGTGTTTGTTATGCCTGAGCTGTGATAAGGTGTTTCTTCAACTTCTTGCTCTCCTATTTATGGGTTTAATTGAATAATATAGGGAAAAAAATAGACTTATGATAACCTTTGTAAATAGCATGTGTGCTTTTATTGTGTAGTCATACAATTTGTTGTGGAAGTGATTAATATATTCAATATGTGTTTCCTCCTAATGACTACTTAGTAATTGATTCGTAACACTATCGTGGCATTTTCCAACAAAACACCAACAGAATCGTGGCGAAATTGACTCTCACAACTGTGTGCTTTAACATGTAATCAGTTATAACTGCTTTGTGTTCCACTTAGGCAATAAGCAAATACAATATTGTGTAATAAGTCATGCCCGCTGTGTTGCTAGGCACTATACTAATGACTATTCTTAACATATGTATAAATTATTATTACACCCTAACTCAGTTCCTGCAGTGCTGTTTTTACTATTTCCTTGCTTTTAAGTACAAGTGGAAAAATTCAAATTAAAGGAAATTCTTTATACAACGACATGAAGTTTGTTAGCAAGCAAAACCACTGAAAAAAAAATGCTACCACTGTTTAAATTTATATAAAATACAGAGAATATAATAAAATAATAATTCAAGAAGCTACAAGCAGCGTTTAATAGCAGCTTCCAGGCTGGGACCCAAGTGTCCTAGACACAAGCAATGCATATAAGCCCTTACTGTTCCTATTCCAACATTTTTCACACAGGAGATGATATTAAGATTAAAAATAATCCCCCTACACATGCACTGAACAGAGTAGCAAATGCATATAAAATGGTTTTGGTTTCTCAGCTTGGAGAAGTTCACTTCTCCCAGTGCTTAACCCACCCAGATCTCCCTGAAAGACAAACCAGAGAGGTGGAAAACTGCAGTTTGGGTCTAGCCGTTTTGTTTGTTTGTTTGTTTGTTTTTAGGTTGAAAATAATCTGTTCTAGCATTCAGTGTTACATTAAAACTGTGGCCTCCCACTGAAAACATCTTTTCTGTCTTGAGCTTTGATCTCTTCCATGTTCTAATTAATAAAGCACACGGTGCTGGTTTTTAGTGTCTGTAAGAACCATCTAGAAAAGTGAGACAACTGATGAAGACTGCGTGGCCACAAAGAGAAGTAGAGAAGATTTCACCACTCTTCCAAACAAAACCCAACCAAATCAAACCTTGCATTCAATCAGTGCAGGCATACAAAAGATTAAATGTTCATAGAGCAAAATCTACCTTGTCACTTTTATTAAAACAGGGTTTTGATGCCAAACTAAGCTATGTTAAATACCATGAAAACTAGGCCTAAGAGAATATGTGCCTGGGAGATCAATATGTGAACGAGCAACTGAGTCATCTGCTGCATCCAAATGAGAAGGAATATCATGCATAATGCATCTGTTATCCTTCCACAAAAGCAGATGAAAAGTGCTCAGAAAACAGCAAACTTTCTTCTTACATAACAGGCAGGTAAACTGTTTGGTTCAGTTTATGACTAATGAGGTTTTCTGAAATACAGAAAACCAGTTGACTCTACAAGTAGTGTGAAAGAACCAACTCCTGACATGCACCTCTCAACATAATCAGGTGAAACACCAGAAGGAAATCAGACAACCTCTTCCAGTTAATATCTACATTTTTTTGTTTTTGTTTTGTTTTTTAATAATTTGAAGTAGTAGAAATAACAGGTCTATGTGCAAACTGTGATCACTGTTTCATAGACTCAAAAGTACAGTTTTTCTGATACTGAAAGCATGACCTCGCAGCACTCCAAGAAAAGCCACTGGTTTCAGAGATCTGAGACCACTCTGTTAGCAGCAATTCTCTTTGTGCATGCAGCTCATTTTAAAAGCCTTACACTGAGTTGATACATACTAGTTGCTACTGATATATTGCACAGGCCATTAAGACAGCCCATTTCTTTGAATCTTAACTCCAAACAACAATATAATTTCAGTTAAATGCACGCAGTGAGATAACTATCATGTATTATAGTAGTATGGAATCCTTTGAGAAACAGGGAAGAATGGTAGAGCAATAAAATGAATTATTGCTGTGAAGGAACAACAACAACACAGTACATCTACTTGCTCAGTAAACAGCAAACAACAGAAATTGAAGTGAGGTTGTTTCCAGTGATTTTATCTCAGCTGCATTATATTTAACTGCACAAATTTTTGTGTTGTCCCATGGAAGCTAAATTATGAAATAACTAAAAAACAAAATGAAGTTGAAAGTATACTCAAAATAAAAATAAAAAAAAAAAAAAAAGAGAGAAGGGAGTCAAGAAGTAACAAAATATATATATATATATATCCAGAAAAGACAATAATACTAAATTGATAGGTAATACAATAATACAATAGATGAGGATTAGCAAGACAGTATGTTTTTAATTATAGTTCAGTAGAAGTGCTGCCTATTTCTCTTAATCTAGAAAGAAAGCATTTGTATTTACAGGGAAAGAAAAAGTCTTTTAGTCAAACATGCAGCAAAACACCAGGAAGCAAATGCTCTGCAGAACATCCATTTGTTGTAATACAGCAAACATTAGCTTCTGGAGGGGATCAGAAGAGAGAAAGACTTATTATGCACTACTTATGCACTAACACACAGAAGAACAGAGCAGCTATCCTTAAGATGGGAAGCACATTAATGTGTCTGGTGATCATCAACAGATTTCTTTTAATGGGAGATCTCTAGGGAATGGCAAAAAGCAGAAGCTGGCTGATGAAATAGTCATCTTCAGTAGGTGGCTTACATGAAGTATAAAACAGCCTTCAATCTCTTGAAAACCAACTGTGACTAACAATAGCAATGAAAGACTATTTTTTTTTTTTCTGTTCTGATCCTGAAATTTGTTTACTAGTTTTTAGCAAACAAAAAATTTTGACAATAGATAGATCACTAAATATCACTCCTGTAGGTATTTATCATTATAAGTGCCTCTTAAAACAAGATGGGCATCATAATAAACTGTCCTTGTGCTAAGCTCAGATATGCGCTCAAAATTTATATACATGATTCTAGCCACCCAATAACTAACTCTTCTGTTACTGTCAAGTGCTGTTTATTGTAAATTACAGGCTCTTATTTTACAGTGTGGTACATAGCCTTAATTTTTATCGAGTTCATTGGGCACTAAAGGTTCCCAATGATTTTGAAGATTAACTACATGTGTAAATAACACATGTAGTTAACTTCCACAGGAAGTTATTTACATATGCTTGCCTACACAACTCTAAGGGATGGCACCACAGTCCCCAATATGCTAAACAAACTCCTCCAGTACCGCATGCTTCACACCTTGTAAGATGCTTGCTGCCCACTTCCAAGAGCACTTCAACATGTTTTCACTGAAGTGTTTTTGTCAGAGCATGGACAAGAAGCAAAAGAATCTAAGTATGTACTCTACCATCAGGACCTATTTAATAATAAAAAAGAAAAGAAAAAAAAAAAAAAAAAGAAAAGAAAAGGAGGTGAAAACTGCTTGCTTTTTTTTTTTTTTTTTTTTTTTTTTTTTCTGCTGGGTATTTCTTAGAAAACCACCATGAGATTTACATCCTTCTGTTTCTTCCCTAGTTTTTTGCTAGTTCTGAAAGTGTAAACATATTTACTTTAAAAGTAAACTTTTTACTTTAAAAGCTTAAGAATAGACAGCCATCCTTTTGTTTCTCATTTTCAACTGCTGATTAATGCTTTTGCACAATATGCTTTTTTGCATATTTTTCAGACAGAACACTTTCAAATTATGAACTTAACATATTTAGGATTTTTAGCTCTGAAACTACCGAAGTGGACATCAGGTTGTCAAATGGTATAAAGCAAACTGCTGCAACTGAGTAGGGAGTCTGCCAGAAAATTACTTACTAATTTTTTGAAAGGATTCTCTGGAACTAAATCTTCCTGGCCATGGAGTTCACCTCTTTTCCAAGGGAAACGAGGGGCTCTCGTCTTTCACTCTAAATCATTAGGTAAATGAAGCTCAGGTTTTCTTGGGAAGGACATTAAAAACCTTCTAATACAGCAAAGAAGATTTCCTCAGGACATATTTTTGAAAATTCCACCAGAAATTTCACCAGAAGCATTGCTTCAGGTGGTTAAATCCATTAAAGTTAAATAAGAGGCCCACAAATGAATACAATTTTTCCTACTTGGGATAAAGGAGGTGAAACAACCAAAGTGCTAGTCAAAACAATTATTTTTTTTTTCCTTATCTTTTTCCTGAACTTTTATCTTGAACTGTGATGTCACTCTGAAAAGAAAGGGAAACGCTGCAGAAATCAACCATACCACTGTAAAGCTGCTGATGCTGGAATAAATTAATAGAAACTTATATCTGGTATCCCTTTAGATTTTTCTGAAAAACTGGCAGGAAAATGTGTAAAAAAAAAAAATAATACTTACTCCAACAAAACATTATTAGGAATCCAGCATTCTTTTTGCTACAGAGTATTTGTATTAAAATAAAACATTATTTTATGTACATGGATAGTAGAAATAAGTATTATTAAAACCTACTTCCCCTTCCTCCATTTACAAACATACAGATTATTTGGTCCAAAAACAGACAAGAAATTCAGCCTCTGGACTTGACTTGACTTCTTGACTATGGAGTCAAAAAGTTGATGCACATTAAGCTGAAGTCCTCAAAACACAGAGATAAAGGGACTTTGAAGAAGAAAGGCTGCAGTTTGAAACAGAACGAGGTTCCCTCCCTCACCATTAGCTTGACAGTTTTTCTTCCATTTCTGTGAAGTATTAGGAATAGCATTAACATTTAGACTTTGTAACAATTTTCTTATGACTTTATCTTAACCTTATTACCTTATTGAGTAATAACTGTGAACCTGATACCTGAATTGAGAAAGTAGCAAGGTCCAAATATTTCAAAGTCAAATAAATAAATAAATAAATAAAAGTCTACAGTTCTCTTTATTGTTCATTATTACAATTCAAATTTACTCCTGATTTTTTTTTGCCTACTTTTTTGTTTGTTTGTTTTTTAACCACCTTAACTTCCCAAATAGACTGTATCTGTTCAGAGAAATGAAAACTCATCAAGAGCTAGCCAAGTTAACTGACTAATGTAATATATCTGAGACAATGGCAAATAAAGAAAAACATTGGTGTATTCTTATTTTCCATCAATTGCTACTAAATAAATGCTACTAAATAAGAAAAAATCAAAGAAACTAAGAAAAAAATAGAATTGGCAACAGTTACTGCCTGAAGTTTATTAAAAAATGTGGTAACTCCAGCATAGTATGTGAAATACTATTTCTCAATTATCTGAAAAAAAAAAAAGTTAAGACAGGTTGTAATTTAATAATAATAATTAGGAAAAAAAAATCAGCTATGAAGGCTGTAAATCACAGGCAATAAGCCACAAAACCATTCCTCCCTCCCCCCCCCCCCCCCCCCCCCCTTCAGTTACAGACTTGTCCAAGCACCAGTCCCTGATCCCATGTTAGGGCACTTCTCAGTGGCAGGGCTTCCCAGCACACAGGGCACTGGTTCAGCCACACCAACCAGAGGCCGTACAAGCTTCTACATACAGTGCTTTGCAACAACCATGCAGAAAGGTGGGAGAAGCACAGAAGGACTGCTGGATTTCTGGCATCCTTAAATAAGTCTGCTCCCTCACAGCAGAAAAGATGGCTAGCTTTGGTCAGGAGGTGCAGGAGCTTGCAAGTGCACCTTGATATTACGGCAGAGCCAAAACCTCTAGGATAAAACAAAACCCCAGTGCTGTAGTGTGTATATGATTCCAAACAGAAAGAGTACCTGTCCTGAAGAATTTTTATGTCCATGACCATAGATAGAGATATAGGTAGACATATACAGAATACAGAGGAGAGAAAAGGAAAAACAGGGGCAAGGTGGAAGGGCAAGAGATGACAGGAAAGAAACACTAAGCGTGTAGTTAGTACCAATGATGACTATTGGTCTGAACACCACTTCCAACATTTTCTGTAATTATCATGATAAATCCTGTCACAGGGGGAGTACAACAAAGGGAATGATGAAATCAGCATTACAATAAATATGCAAGGGTACTCTCCTCTACAAGAGAAGGTAATTGGAAAGTTCTGCTATTTGGCCATGCCCTGGGAGATGTTGACAGCTGCAGATGGGTGATGTAAGGTGTGAAGTAGATCTGAACAGACCTTCCAGGAAATACAGGAATACCTTGTGCAGCTTAGGGAAGGAAGGGAGGTGGTCAAGTTGTTAAGAGATGCAAATATCACAGAATCACAGAATTGTCTGAGTTGGAAGAGATAATCAAGTCCAACTTCTGACCTAACACTAACAAGTCCTCCACTAAACCAAAGCACTAAGTTCAACATCTAAACATCTTTTAAAGACCTCCAGGGATGGTGACTCCACCACTTCCCTGGGCAGCCCATTCCAATGCCTAACAACCCTCTCAGTAAAGAAGTTCTTTCTAATATCCAACCTAAACCACCTCTGGCGGAACTTTAGCCCATTCCCCCTCATCCTGTCACCAGACACGTGAAAGAATAGACCAACCCCCACCACGCTACAGCCTCCTTTAATGTGCTTATAAAGAGCGATAAGGTCGCCCCTGAGCCTCCTTTTCTCCAGGCGGAACAAACCCAGCTCCCCCAGCGTAGGACTTGTTCTCCAGACCCCTCACCAGCTTCGTCGCCCTTCTCTGGACTCGCTCGAGCACCTTCGTGTCCTTCTTGTAGTGAGGGGCCCAAAACTGGACACAGTACTCGAGGTGTGGCCTCACCAGAGCCAAGTACAGGGGGACAATCACTTCCATAGACCTGCTGGCCATAAATATGATCAGTAATGAAACTGGAAAATACCCATGAGATATGAATTACAGAACGGGCTAGGTTTTCTTTGTTTCTGTGAATATTGCTACATTTTTAAGATGCAGTTTGATATAAAAATAAATGCATATGAGACTTCAAAAATGCAATCACACAAAGACAGTCCGTAAATAGCAGTTAAGAAAAAAATAAAAGGCATGTAAAAAAACACAGAAGTGAAGAGAATGTTTGTCTTTTAAATAAAGGAAAAAGCACGTTTCAATCTTTGCAAAAGCCCCAACCCTAAAAATATCTACTCAGGAGTATGCCTTTACAAATTTTCCTCCCCAGACTTTAACAAATAAGTTTTTAAGCAATGCTAGTCTTCCTGTAGTGACCTTCCTTCTCATTGGTAGTCACATGGGTGGGAACTGCAGCCCAAAGTACTTTCTAAAATGGACCAAACATGAGATATCCAATACTAAGGAAAGCAGCAAAAAAAAAAAAAAAAAAAAAAAAAATTAATAATAAACCCTAAAACCAACTACCAACTGAAAGAATTAAAACAGAAGTCCTTAACATTTTAAGGACAAATACAAAAAAAAAAAAAAAAAAAAGGTAAAACATTCATCTTATTTCATAACACTTTGAAAGTGTTAATATTTCTATTAAAAGATCCATTAGAATATCATCACTATTCAAAATATTACTCTTAACACATTTCTCAGTTTTTCTGACATATACTATTACTACACAAAGAGGTACTACAGTACAATACAGTCTACTCTCAAACCTATCAGCTCGTTTTAGGATAAAAAGAAGTTCCTACTCCACCATTGACAGCTAACAGTGAAATCTGTGGTTCTGTGGATCCTGAGTCATTTAGAGTAATTGTAAAGTCAGCATTTTTTCTTGTTAATTCAGCAGCTGGAAAATCAATTTAACAATCGACTATTAAAACCCTATTACTTCACGTACTTATTTTGAGCAGTTATTTAAAAGGCGACCCAAAAACTGGTTACTGCTAAATATCTCCCTGGACAGCTTATACTTCAAAGTACATTTCACAGTATAAAAGAATATATAATCTGCTTACATTTTTTCAGATTTTGAATCCTTGCACGTGTTAAATAGCTGCATGGAGATTTTTACCCTCTTTTTATGTCACAAGTATTATAACCTGATTCAAGCACTGCTGTCCTGAACCAGTGAAATTTCCAGCCATCTGGCAGATATGCAATTGATTCTATTGACATTAACTAAAATAATTTCAATTGTCATGTAGAAAATGAATTCGGGATTCAATGCCTGTGAAGTACATAAAACAAGTTGCTGGAAATTTCAATCAATGTTAATATGTTCTGTTAGAAACACAGCTCAAGTAATAAACACTATGCACCACCTTAACATACTTCAAAAGAAACGGAGAGCTGAATTAAAATCACAGACATGAGCTCAAGATAAATCTGCTCAAGGTTAGAAATATTATGCAAGGCTTGGAGACCAAAAACTAAGGAAGAACATCAGATCTGGCAAAGCTGGAGAAGGAAAACACTCCAGATCCCAATTAGCCACAACAATCTTATTCTAATACACTTGATCATCCTGTTTCATAAAATTCACGGTGACTCTACACATTCTTCACACACACATTCATTCTGCCTCTAATGCTGTAATTTATATCTTGCTTCCAGCCACAAGTACAAACCCTGTGAAAATCTTTGTCCATCCCAATATAACCTAAATGCACAGTTCTACTCCACTGTCACTGAGGAGCTACTAAGGAAAAATGCTGAAGGCAATGTCACTTTGGATTTCTAATACATCTGACATTTTTGAAATTCAACATGATAATGAACAATAATTAGCTTGTAAGCAATTGCACGCTCCTCATATCTCTCACTGATAGAACACTCCTGTCACCAGGGGTTTCCACCCGGGAGCCCCGTCCAGATACCTGCCAGATTTACCATGAAGACTTTTCCAAAGAGATATTTTAAATCAGTATCTTCAGTGACTATGATCTATCACAAAGTAATGAAACAGTGTAATATTACACGTGAAAAACCTTAATACATCACAAAATATCCTTTGCTGAAAACAGCCTGCAAAATTTGGATGAGTTAATGCTGAGAGGCAGAAGTTTTTAATGTAAGGAAAACAGATCGCTAACTGTCAGTTAAAGATAATAACTCAGAAGTCTGCATTTGGTTGCTTCCTTATGAGATTTTAGTCAGCAACCCTCTTGGAAAAAAAAAGATCAGATAGGCTTGGTTCACAAGTAAAATTCAGTGGAAGCTTAGAGAATTGTTCTGCTTAGAAAACTTACCAGCAAGATGAGAAAAGACAACGCCACCCAAAGAATACCCCTAGTAAATGTAGCATTAACACAGAGTATTTCGGCAATCTGGTGAAATACTTCATGGACTGTGGCCATGTACACAACCGCACATCTTAAGTTTCAAGTGCATGAGGAACCACACGTAGGAAAAGTTAAGAAGCTTGGTACAAACTGCACATGCAGGACAGAACCTGCAGATTCTGTCCACAATCTCATTAGGATTTCATGGCACACTAAGAAAGTGAACTAGTGACCTCTCCCTACTTCAGCCTTTCTCAGTGAGATTGAGATAGAAGAACTATTTATTAATATTGGTGTGTGTGTGTATCAGACCCTATAATCTGAAATACTACTGAAATTCAAAACATTAACTCTCATTCCAAGTAACTTTACTGTTAGGATAAAAAAAAAAGTATACACTTTATCTATCCCACATAGTATCACAATAGCTTGCTACTCTGTGCATAAAGAAATAGCTTCCAAAAAAAATAAAACCACATTACCCTTCAAACTTTATGACAGAAGAAATCCTTATAAACTAGCAAGGAGTAGGCACTGATATTTCTGCAACAGCAGTTTCCATTTATATCATAGTCAGTAACACATTCAATATTAAAAACAAACAAACCCAAGGAATCCAAAAACCTGTGAATTTCACGATCACTGTCATGCATATTGACTAGCCATACTCTGAGAAATAATGCAGGAAGCTGATTACATCTTAAGTGCTTTAACCACAGCAAAATTATCAATTCTTGCCAAATTGGCAAAGCAGTGATGTGCCACACGGATGTAAAAGGAAGTCTAATAAAAATTAGTAATAAACAAAATGAAAAAAGCAGCACAGATACTCAACTGCATCCGTATATTATACTCGGTTATTATCCACCAGAGAGGCAAAAGAGGCCAAGTGACACAAGCACTTACTGCATTCTCAGACATCAGTCCCTATGTTCTGGGATTAATACCTTTGATATTTATGACTGCTATGGTATTGTCCTGCCCACTCTTAAATTAACAACTCCATAAAACCAGTCCTAGAACACTTTTATTTTTTGCTCCTGAGAGCCTCTGGCACAACACCAGTCCTGCTGCCCAGGCACACAACGTGCTGGAACCACCTGGAACAGGTAAAGTGGTAGCACCAGAGGACCAGGTACATGGCCATCAGACCACAGTTATGTGGGAGCCACCTGTGCTTAATCAGTGATCAGAGGAGTAACTCCTATGTTTCCTCCTCATGTTTCAATTCTACTGACATCAGTGAATTTTCAAAAGATACTGCAGAGCCTGCAGCTGGATCTTAAGCATCAAGCGCTCAGACAAAAGCAACAACAAATAACCCCCTGCCCCATCTGTCGACATGACACTGCAAGTTTCAAGGTGTATTGCAGATCGAACCCACGGATCTTCAGTTTCTGTCCAGCTTACATGAACAATATGCTTTAAAATGCACATTTTGCAAAATTTCAAACCATTTTCATGAGAGACGGGGGTGTTACAGGAAGAACAGCACATTTGTGTGACATGGATTAAATTGCAGTTACCATATGCCCTTATTTACACGAAGCAGCTGGGGGATGAAGAGGCCAGCATGATCCATTCCCATATTCTTTCCCTGCCTGTGGAAAAGCACAATGGGTTCTCCATAGCTTGTAAGACTTGTTGCACAGCATGTAACGTACTAAATAAATATTAGGACATTTCAATGAAGGGAAAAATAAATCTCTCTTGCTTAGGGTATAGTCAGAAGCAGAGTTACACACAAGATTTGAGGTTGGGGTAGGTATTGGAAAATTTGTAGTTGTCAATAAAAAGGGGGAAGAAGTCAATGACCTAAAGATCAATTTTAAGTTTTCATCTTCACTGATTCATCCGTTCATCCTAACTACCTATTTAAATATCACTTGTTCAATACTCTAACAGTGTCTAATCAGTTATTTCACCTTTTTATCAAAGCAGGGAAGACATAAGGAGAATGGAGTTAGGACAGAATATTTATTTCTGCAGATAAACTTGAAAATGTTGGAAAAATTAAATACACGTGAGGCAGCAAGTTTCCTCACCAAGCACAAGGGACTCCATCTCTTCTAAGCCCCTGCTCTGCTGCTTTTTCAACGGTGAGAGGAGCTCCCAGAGGGATGAGTCATGCCTCAGGGCACACAGAAGGCATCACACGCTGCTGCACAGAGTAGGCGTGTGAGCAGATAGGAGAATGCAGTTATTTCAGGATACCACCAACCCAGGTTGAATGTGCAGAGAAGAGAGAGGTTAAAAAAAAAAAATAGTAGTCCCTTAAACGAGAATTTCTAGATAATTATACAAAGAGAATGAAATTATTAGAAGTTAAATAATTGCATTATTTGCTATTAAGCCTGGAGTTTTGTTTGATTTTTGTTGGGTCGTGGTATTTTTTTGTTCATTTTTCTTTTTAATATATGAAGTGTGTTTGGGATTCAAGCCTCTGAGACATCACACCGCTTCAGAGCCTCCGTCCTGCTCAGCAACACAGCCACTAAAAGTGTGCCAATATTCCTGCTCATCAACACGAAATTCTTAAAACACTTTGCTGAATCATGAACAGAGTACTCTTAAACCAGCAAGTCTTCTCTCCTGAAGTGTGAAGCCTCTTTCATGAAACAAGAATGTCAGGGGGATTCAGTTAATGCAAATCAATACATAGCCATTAGCAGTACCAACTTTTTTTTTTTTTTTTTTTTTTTTACAATAAAGTATCCAGTTACTATTTCTCATTACCCAATGCACCTCTCCCTCTAAGTGAATTTACAGTCAAACTGGCCATTTCACTTCATTCTTCCACCTTTCCAAAGAATAACTGTGTTCTCAGATGAGCCTGGTATCTGTGATTACGAATGTTTCAGAACTGTTTTCAAAAAAAAAAAAAACAAACCTATAATTTACATCCTACATACCTACCTCTAATTATAAGCTTTCTTAAAGTTTCATTTGGGGAAAAAAAGTCGTCTGCTGTCTGTTCTTGATAGCACTGAACTCAAAGATGAGATTCACATTTTTCACTCCTTCTGTACCCAAACAACCTTATGCACCACCATGCCAAGAAATTGCTTAGCTTCTCATTTCAGCTTTTGGGATCCGCACAATTCAAGCCACTTCTCTGTAGAGTCATCGCATATTAGATGCCATGAAGTGTGAACTAAGTGCATGCCAGAGAAGCACACACTACCTGCAAGATGCATCATTCTTCTTGTATAGGTTTTCTTCCCCCCCAGAAGCTTGCAGATGACAGCGGACATCAGTGGATTTGGGGAGGCACATGGGAGCCAAGGGACAAGAACAAGCAATGAGAAAGATGAAGAAAGCTGAAGGGCATGAATTGGTGTTGAGTGACAAAATGCAAGGACAAGAGATTGGAGTTATCAAGCGGGTTTCCTGGAAAGAAACACTTGCCACTTTGTTTTGATACCAAATTTAGGGCATTCTCAAACCATTTAGGGGACTGCTCACTGTCCTGCTCACTTTCAGTGCTTACATCTATAGAGGAGTGTGAAGAAAGTCAATTCAAAGCTGTTATGTATTTCTCATGGCATCACCAGATAAAGCGGTGATGTAGAATGAACATTGAGATAGCTATTTTCAGTATTTCTTGTGTTACTACAAATTTATTCCATGTTTACCTATAAACTAGGTAATGAGATTTGACTCATTTTTCTCCAACAACTCGCCAACTAAGGGATTAAATAAAACTATCAAGTAGAGTATCAAATCATGAATAAAACAGGAATTTTTGTTGTTGTTAAATTACATGGCATTGAATATTTTATTTCTTTATAATCTGAAATGCTGTGAGGCACAGGCTTTCTGCATACTCTGGAGATAGCTCCTTTTGTTCTATATACATATATACATTAAAATGATTTCATCAGAAAAAAAATAAACCTGTATGAAAGTGTAAGTGTGCTTGTGAATGAAATAAAATGCTCCAGTTTAAATGCAAATTTTTGATCTAATCACCTCCACATAACCTTATACATGTACTGATGTTAAAAGGAAAACCTAGCTAGAGCATGGCAATTTAGCCCAGAGAAACTGTATCAGCAGAAACACCATTATGGAGAGCATAAATTTACAGCTAAAGTTAATGATGACCTTCCTGGAATATATCAAGAAACTAATATAAAGAAGGTAGCAATGTATTTTCTGTTACTCTTGGTAGCTTAAGTCTTTAAATCAATTCTTCACTTACTGCTAGGTACTACCTCTCCCAAACACTACACAAATAGAGCAAATTAACAATATAAATAATGGTTTAGCTAATTGACCTCAGAAAATCAGTCCCTCCAGACTATCTGGCAGATCAGTATCATGAGAAGTACGCTACTTCAGACTATTAGTGAAAGGTTCAAAAGTTCATTGCTGTTTGGAAACTGAATTTAGGAATTTAAGTCTTTTCCATCAAAACTGGAAGGTTAAAAAAAACAAAACAAAACAAAACAAAACAAAAAACTCCTCAGTGATTTAACAAAGATCCTAAGGCTGCAACACAGTTCTGCAGGTCTGAGCTGAGTGTGTTGCTCCACCAGTGGGTCTCACCTGCACGTTGAGGGACAGTTATGCAGTATTAATCCCACCACCCTCCTACATCTTAGCTCCTACCTGGAGGTCTGCCATGTCCTCTGTCCCCAGGGGACAGAGTTTCTGATTTTGACTGCAGGCCTTCAGGCAGCAGTGGCTGGGTGACATACCACCCTGGGAGTCTCCGCACTCCAGGGCTCACTAAGCACAGAGGACCAGGGTGCCACAACAAAGATAGGCTTGTGGTGCTCAGCTGCCCAAGAGGTGAGACTCTGCCTCCTCCTTTCACCATAGGTGAAATGAAGAAACTTCACGACACCATTTTGATCCTTTCCTTCCTTATGATACTGAAAAAAAAAAAAAAAAGGTCGAAAAATGAGATGGGAAAAAGGAAATAACAGCTAAAACATGAGTTGATCACAATTCAGCCTGCGTGCTGCTTTGTCCTTCCCCCAGCAATGAATTCCATCACCTAATAGTATCATAAATAAATAAATAAATAAATAAATAAAATAGTGGAAAAAGATATGGTCTGTTTGAGCAGATGACCAGTTACACTTTCAGGTTTTCAGGTAAGAGTAGATATACACATTTAATATTGCATATGCTTGCATTCAATAGTTGCATTAGAGTACATCAGCAAGGGTATAATAATTCTGATATTAATATTGATAGTTCAAGCAAACAGATGGGATGATGTACTTAGAGTGTTTTTAGAAGTGAATGCAGGAAGGCTGATTCTATGAAATACCACAAAAGCATTCAGTACACTTAATACCTCTGAGGTCTGAGTGAGCACTACCTTCAAAGTGAAAGTTTGGCAGGTAATCCATTAGCAACATATGCAAATCTTATTGGGCATCTTCACAAATTCTTTGTAAGATTTTGGCCAACTGTGCCTACGGCCAGGAACCTTTGTTTGAGCAAAGTATTTCTGGCACCTTCAGAAAGCATTTCACTACTGAGTGGAATCTAACAACAGCATCTAGAATCTATTTCCCATTGATTTCTGTAAGTGCTAAAGCATAGCTCTAAAGTTTCATTGGCATTGCTTTCTTGTTGTTATCCACAGATGCAAAATCAGGATCTTTTAAGATGATCCATCAGGACAAGAGTGAGCAGTTTTACATTCTACGACGTATAGTAATCAAAGCACATTGAATACTTATACGTATACCTTTACTCTTTATTTCCCAATTAACAAATGCACAATTTACATGAGTAAAGAGATAGCATAAATACCCCTGTGCTAAACAGCTCAAACGTCAACTCTGAAGCAAAATCTACATACAAAATTTCTCGTTTAAGTCAATCTTACAGTGATGACATTTAAAAGACAAAAGGTTACAGTCAGTCATGACCCAGACAGTGGGAGCAAAAGCATACCAATAAATGCTTGTGTAGCTTTTCAGAGAGAAGTCAAGAATGAAAGCACACTGAATATTTGCAGTCTCAGTAGCACCCAATCAAAGCTGTAGTCGCACCTGTCCGTACCTCCCATGGTTTGGTTTATATATCACAGAGTGCTTTATCTGAAAGTGAAGTGGAATCAACCAGATAAAAATAGACAAGGGTGGCTTCCAACAGCACACCAAGGGTTTTCCATTACCAAATGAGCGCTCAGGCCAGCCTAGTGCAAAGTCCAAAGGAAGCCCCCCTTGACATGTTGCCCTAAAACATGAACAAAAAGTCATCAACACCCTGCGCCTTGCCCTACAGACCTGCTCCCACAGGTCTGCATTTGTGCTAAGGTAGGCATTGTCTTACCATCACTGTCACAGCAAAAGATACTTCATGCATTTTAATGGGAAATCCACTGCTCTTGAAGCTTAAAGGACTTTAGCAATCTGTAACAAGCCTTTCATGAGGAAACAGACTGTTCTGTCCATACCCTCAAAGAGAGCTAAAATGATGGCTATAGCAGTCTATTAATAGAAATTGGAGATGCCTATCTTTCCTGCTAAAATTAAAAAGCTTTATGCTTACTTCTAGTTCTATTATTTTCCACCTTAAACACTGTCTCTCTAATCCTGCATTGCTGTATCTCTCAGTATCCTAATAGTGGTTCCAATATTCTCTGCTACACATTTTCTCCTCAAGGTCCAGGATTTTCTTATCTGGTGCTTAAAACTGTTTAACCGATTTAACTACTTTTCATAGTAGCAGCACATCAATAAACTGAAGAATATTGTTTTTTGGGTTCCCACTGAGAAGATAAACTCAGCAGTCTCTTAATGCAGCAGAGATAAAATACGCAGTATCAATCAGGTCTGACTGTTGCAGAGCAAAATTGTATTTGATGTCCTTCACAAACTCGGAGAAGTTAATGCCCAAGGCCGGACACCTGCAAATCCACGCACTGTCTCCATTAGCAAGAGCACTGCTGGAAGACCATGGGTCAGCAGGAGGAGGCTACTAGGAAGTCTGCAGTTAAAGGGGTAAGCATTAAGTATCATTGACTTTCTGTAAAGTGCCTGACATGTCATCAACTTCACCCAGATTATAGGTATAAGCAATTGGAGGAAGACACAAAGATGAGGACTTGTGTTTTAGCCACAGTGGCAAGACAGCCTAGCCCATAACAAAGGTCAAAATATAGTCAGGAAAAAGTCTGCTTGGACAGTAATTCAATGTATAAAATCACTTAAGAAGTGAAGAAAAAAGGTCCAGGAAGTTGTTCAGTGGATGATGATTACAGCCAGCTCCCCTGAGAAACTCAGGCTATTGTAATAGCAGCCAGACATTTCAGAAGCAGCCATTTTAAAAAGGAAGAAGCCTATAAAGTTAACCTGGATTTATAGCAGACTCCCAGACTAAGATGATTTCATTTAACCAAGCCTATGGCAGTCTCTTACAGATTTATCTAGCCAGTTATTTTAAGTTTGAACGACACTTGTAAATATACTGCAAAGCCTAACGTGGCAGTAAATCCTGCGTAATGCTATTCATCTAGGCCTCCATGATCCCACCCCTCGTAAGTAAACACCGTTCAAACTCTACCATTTCAGACAATGACATGAGAAGTACCTTTTTTGTGCCAGAACTTCTCCATTAGGGGTTATGATGTTAATTGCTGAACAAGCCACACTGACCATGAAATAGAAAGTGCTGTTTCCTAGAGGCTACCTGTTTTCCCAGTAACTCAGAATTACTCAGAATGACAAAGCAAACTCCAGGGTGAATGAAAGTGAAGAGGATGGATGAGAGACTCATCAAGTCATCATGAAAATCTCAACTTAAAAAATGTGAGAAAAACGTTGTTTGGGAAATTAGAGGGGAAAAAGCCTCCATGAAAGGGAAGAGCAATCCTTTGGCTTTTCTTTATTTAACAGAAAACTCTAGAGAAATGTTTTTTGTTTTGTTTTGCTAAAGTCTGCAATTTACCGCCTTTCAGTTATTCCCATCAGATTGAGGCCTTAAGAAATCAATATGCTTTACCTAATGTATCAGAAGAAATGAAGTCATTCCAGTCAAATGGAAACAGAATTAAAATAAAGCATGCACGATTAATAATAAATTTGTTTCAGGGTTTTATAGTCTTTTTTACGGAAATAAAAGCTGCATTACAGCAATAATTTTCAGACACACAAAATAATGTTGAAAACAGCAAGGAGGAAAAATTAGAAATTTACTTAATATTATTGTTTATCAAGCTAGTAACACTTATCTCCCTAGGGCACAATGAAGATGAGTTAATAGTTGTATAACTCATAGAAGCTGAAAGGTGGTGTTTAAAGCAGCAGGTATGGAAATATAGGTGTAGCTAATTCTTATTTTAATTTTCCACTTGCAAAGTAAATTTTTACACTTTGTATTCAAAAAGAAAACAACAACAAAAATTGGAATTTGAATTAATGTGAAAGGAAGATGTTCAAAAGCAAACAAAAAATCCTACTGGCAATGCTCCACTTGAATTGCCATACTGCTAAACTGACCTCTTCCACAAAAGGAGGCTGAATAAGCCAAGATATTTGTTCCCTGCTTGCTTACATAGAGTACAGCTGTGCCCTGCAGGTGTTCATTACTCTTTCATTCTGCTCCTAGATTTGGGATTTTCATTTTTTCTTTTATATGTACATAAACTCCTAGGTGTGGGTTGTGAGCTGAGGGGCTAAAACAACCTCTTGGTAGAATAATCAAAATAATCTGGAACAGATTTAGGGGTGCTATTTTGTAGGGGGTGGGAGGGAAGCCAACAATTTTGGCTGTAGGGAATATTTGGCTCAGAAAGGATTCATTCCTTCCACCCTAGCACCAGAGAAGTCTGCAGAAGTTCTTGTTCTGTACAACTGTATTTGTGAAGCCTTGCAGAAATTCTAACTGTTAATAGATCAGACAGGCAGATGTATTTGGACAATGAACAAAGTAACATCATTTAATACCTCTGCATCTCATTTGCTGTTTTCAAAACTACCCTAATTAGTAATACATGCTCCCCCAAATTACACTGTCATCCTGGTTCAGCTTCCCAGGTGACTTCATGAATCATGTAAATCTTCCCACCAAAGATGCCTCCTTAGCTTTGCATAACAAGGAGCTGTGTTAGAGTTCACTTCCTCAGCAAAGTTTCTAACACAAACAAAAAAGCAAGATCTGCTCTTCCACCAGCCCTCCCAAAACAGCTCCTCACACGTTCCCACTGCAGACAACCAGCTGGACTTCCTCGGCTCAAGGCATCAAACTCAGTTTGGTATGAGCTGCTTTTGGAAAACTTTTGCACATTATCTTCTGTTTTATTTCCTTATCTTGAATTTGTCTTTCTGTCCAGATTTTTTTTTGTTTCATACTGCTGTTGAGAAAAAGGCCATATCACTTTCTACCTTTACCTTTCCCCTTAAGTAGGGGAACTCCATCTGCTAGTTCTCAGTCATATTTCCCACAATAGATTAGCTCTGGTTCTTCTCATTTTGGCACAGCACATCATGAGATAAAACCTCTGGAAATGTCAGTGGCAATGCTGCCAAGCCAATGGACACCACCACACCCCTCTCTAGGTTGTAACAGGCCACTAAGCCCATCAGCTTTGACTCCTGTAGCAACCACTCATTGGCACTAAGCAAGTAGCCTAAAAAGGCTATGTTTGAGACTACTAAAGGCAATGCATAGACTGTGGGAGTTACTTTGCAGATTGTCTTACAACCCCAGACATGAACTTGATGCTCTTCCCTCACCAAAGCATGAATAAAGACTCACCATTTTACAGCCACATAAAATCAGCTTTACAACCATGATCCATAAGCCAAACAAATATTTAGAATCAAGTAATTATTCCCTTTATTCACCCAAACTAAAATCAAAACTGCCATGAAATTGGATAACTCCCAGTTTTGAATAGACCATCTTAAACTGCAAAATGAAGATCTCATTTTATAAAAGTATTTTCAAGTTTCCTGGCTGAGACAAAAATTTTCGTATGCCAAGCACATATGGACTGGAAGAAAATAGCAGAGAACCCTTTAATCTTTATTTCTACAAACAAAGTTCTAATTTTTAAGAGCTCTAAGAGTTAGTCAAACAATCGGTTATAAGTTCAATTATTAAAACTGTTTTGCCTTACAATGCCCATGAGGGCTGAAGGAAATTTAAGCTCCTAAAATAAGGCATCCTCAACACAGAAGTTGCTTTTCTTGTATTTATGATGGTGAAATATTAAGGCTTGTAAAAAAGAACTATGTCTTCCCATTTTACTTTTCATCTCAGTTTCCAGTATTAAATCACATTTTACAGTCTGGACACAGCAGTCCAAGATTGCAAAGAGACGAGATATTAAATCTGCCAGTTCAGCCCAGGACTAACAGTAGCTCAGTAGGTCCCTTCAAACAATGTAGGACTGAAAATATGGAAGCATCACAGGAGAATCTAGAAAAGTACAAGAAAAGATACCTCCATGGTGCTTGTTTTAGAACATGCATACGAGTATGAGAAAAGCTGTCCACAATCTAGCTGGTTTTTTGTTTGTTTGTTTTTCCCAAGTGAATCAATTGATGTAATCACATTTACAACCTGAAACACAACCAACAGAAAGTGATTAAACACACACACACGCACTCCTTTCACTTCCAAGCAAACTAACATGTCTACACATACACTGAATAACTAGCAATACAAATGGATGCCTAACAATGGCAGTTACAATTTTTATTTTCGTTCACAACATGAAACTTAGTTAACTAGTAAGTTATACGTCTTATTATAGTTATCCATATTAAGACTAGTTAACTATAACTAGCCCAGTGAACT
Organism: Netta rufina; assembly: GCF_964035555.1. NCBI lineage: Eukaryota > Metazoa > Chordata > Aves > Anseriformes > Anatidae > Netta > Netta rufina. The sequence continues at coordinate 87,500,022 of NC_140123.1, forward strand.
TTCTACAGAGGATAAGTCTGCAGAAATCACAACAGTCTAGGAGAATTCAGGTCAAACAATGTTTAAAACAAGAGCAAAGTAATTCAAAGTACAATCGAAATTGCAAAGGAAGCTGCAGAAAGTACAAATATGTCCTGCAGTTTAAGAATGCTTTTTAACTGAGAATCAAAGTGGATACAGGAGAGGATGGCATTATGCTCTTTGAGGATGTAATAAAAAATAGAAGTACAAAAAAAAAAAGCCATTGGGAAACTCCGCACATTCAAAATTATTCTGCTTCAAGTCACAATGTGTACTACAGAGGTGCTTAGTTTGATAAAGGTGAAATCTTGTCCCTGAAACTCTGCATGTTCTTCAGACCCAATCTTATTTTAAAGTAATAGACTGAAACTTAATCTCTGGATTCAGTCATGTAGAAAATAAGTTTGGACTACTAAAATTAGCAGCAAGCCTGCCCATAGCTTAATGGTTTAAAATATTTTTAACAAAAGTTTTTAATATTACATCTCAATGGAATGAGAGCTCAATAATATTGTCCGATTCTATTTTCTAATAACAACTGCAACTCTATTCTTATTCATAAAATGCCCAGATGTTTTAACACTTACGTATAAAACTGAAGGAGTAATGTATGGCTTACCCCTCTTGAGGCCGTGATACACCACAGAGTATGAGTGGATTACTGTCCCTAAATGGGCTCAAGTGACACCAGACAAAGCAAATGATGCTGTCTAGTAACACTAGTGTTTGCACCATAGTTTTGTTGTTGTTGTTGTTGTTTGTTTGTTTGTTTGTTTTCTATGGAAATTCATGCTTTCCAGCTGCTTAGGATGATTTTACAGATCCTTTGTTAAGGTGATAAAGCAACCTTTTTTTTTTTTTTTTTTTTTAATTAAGAGTATAATAACTAGGCTTAAAACACACACAAACAAACAAAAAATCATCCTTGCCACTGGCACAAAAGCAAGAAAACAGAAGGTGGTTTACTTCTCCAAAAAGACACTATGTGTTTAGCTTGCAAAAGTTGGTAAACATTTTATGAAGGTGAACATTTTATCAAAACAAAGGAAATGCAGAAGAGATTTTTTGTTGTTTTGCTTCCAGAGGGAACCGCAGAAGCACCTGTCCTTGCACAGGTATTTGAGCAAAGTTCACCTCCAGCAACAAAGCTCCTCCCTAAGCATTGTTTTATGAAGCAGACCAAAGCCTAGTGAAACAAAGACAGTGCTCAGCACTTATGTGAACAGATCTTGCAGTCAGATTTCCGAAAGCCATGGAAAATTGAGTCTAAATAAAAACTGAAGAAGTAAATCAATTACTTTTAAAGTAATACCACATCTTTGGTGAAGATGAGAACACAGTTTCATGTCAAAGACTGAAACAAATCCACTTAGCTTCAATCACTAACCAGGAGAAAAACAATTATTTTTGCTCTATTAGATGCTATGCACTATTAAAATCTTCTGTATTATAATACCTGCATTTTTTTTTATAACATAAATTGTTTGCAATCTTCAGTACCACCAAAAGGTGGCATTTACAATATCACAGAAAAATACAATTTCATTATAATCTTCAAATAATCAGAAGGTTTTTACTTAAGTACATGTATTTTAATTATATTTTACTGCTTATATACTGGAACTGACCTGATCAAGTTGTCTAGCAACACGCAGATGACAACAGATAAATGGACAGAGTGCAACTGTACATCATTAGAGAGCCTCAGAGACACAACCATATATGAATCAATTACATAAAAGCAAATAAAAAAATAGTGGTTTAAGGAAGAGGTCGTAAGGCTACTACACAGGCAATAAGTAGCTAGGAATAGTAACCAATAACCAGTTCATTATATATCAAAATAGTTTAAGACAAAAATAAGTCACGTAGTAATTTTACTTTGCAAATTCAGAAGAGGTCTCTTACTCCTGTTCAAATGTTACATGTTTTTCTAAAAGTTTAATTAAAAAAAAAGGTGTAGAATTTTATTATTTTATTTTAAAATGCTTTAGCCATTTTTGCCCTCTGGTGAAGCATTTTACTTTTTTTTTTTTTTTTTTTTCCCTTGAGTTTGAGCTAATGGAATATAGTACACAAGGTAACACTATCTGTATGCCTACTTTAAACCTCACATTAAATTTTTATTGTAGTTTGGTTTATTACATGATTTTATGTCATTGAAAGCAACACCTGGTATGAATGAGTAGAGGAAAAAAAGAGAACAGTTCCAGAACCTAAAATATGCACAGTTCTGTGAACATACTCACCTATTATACCAGCATCCTCCAGAGACAGGTAACTCTGTATTATCTCTACTATACAGCAAGCAAGCACCAATGTCCAATGACTTCTCCAAATATGCACAATAAACAGGGAAAGACCAAACTAGAAGCGACAGCAATCTGTTTCGCAGCATTACACACAGGCCTCGAGACTACCACATCCCTTCACTGCATTTTCCTAACAATCCCATTAGAAATTCTGTATATAGTTTCTCTGTATATATTTTCCCCTACTCCATTTTCATACAGGTTTTGAAAATTGCAAATATTCAAGCCATTTATTGTCCTTCAGAATTATAGAACCTAATTAATCTCAGTTGTTGTGGGTATCCAAAAGCTTCCCATTTGTTCATCTATGTCTAGTTTTAAAGAAGTAGAAAAAAGATGGCTACAGCTGTTCCATAGACCAAGCTTGAAGCTTGTCAAAGAAGCTATTTTATTTCAGCTTAGGTGAGAACAATACAGATGTTATTATATTCTTCTCTAGAGAGGTCAAGAGAGGTGAGGAACAGCAGAGGCATGATATCTCTGGCCACCTGGTTTCAAAGACAGAGATCACCCATTTCTAATCATCTATTGTTTCTATTCAAATATGAGACTTGAGATTATTATGGAATCTGTACCATTAAAACGCACTGTGAGAATGGCATGGAATACAACGAGAATGAGAGATAAGCCTAAATGAGAATCCCTCTCAATACTGGTCCCCAGATTAGAGCTGGGAGGCACTGTAGAGCACGCCAGCCAAGCAGCAGAACATAGCACTTATTTCTAAAGGAATGTCTAGAAGCAACAGCGTATCTTTCCTTACAGCAACTCTGTTTTGAGCAACAGCAGTAGAGAAGAACAGATCATGTTCAAGGTATTTGTGATATGCTTTTCAAGCATATTATACCAAAGAATCAAAGCAGTCATTAATCTAGAGGAAATTATTTTCAAGAAATCTTTACAGTAATATGACAATTTTACAAATTTTGATTCTTTTTAATATTTTTTTAAAATATATTATACTGAAGCAAGTTATTTCTAACTGCTCAGCTGGTGGCTTACTAGGTACACTCAGCTGAGTCATGAATCAGATTTTACAGGCAACATTTAAATTCATCAAATCAGCACACATTTTGATAAAAGATGCATTTCTCAATCAGCACGAGACATCTTGAATAGGACACAACACAGAGTTCTAGCAAGGAGTTAAGGTAGTTACAAGCTAGTCTTTTTTACTTATATAAAAAGTAGGCCTAGAATATAATGCCACATTAAACGAAAAACAGTGTTAAATGGAAAACTGTGTTAAATGCATGCTAGGAGAAAAACAAAGCAACAAAACCTCTTAAGTTTCCAAGAAAGCTAAATGTTGTATTCAAATACAGTACAGAGGAAAAAAAAAATTTGTACGTCTATTCACAAAGATAAGCAAAACCCATGGTTTCTTCATTTAGCAACCATGTCATTGAGTTATTCTTCCTTCCTAAGAGAACAGTGCACTATACTACACTTTACATGCAATGACATTGGAAGAGGGAGTTGCACTGAACAGTACTTACAATTTTTCCATAAAATTGTCACATTTGGAACCTAAACCTAGGTGAAAAGCCGTGGTAGGTGTGTGGTTAGACAAAAGCAGGCAGCAGGCAGCTGAGGTGCCAGTGAGACAGGCATGCAGGACCCTAAAGGGATAGCTCTAAACTGGTGCTCTATAGCTCTTGCTCATACCCAATGCTCTGACCCTTCACAGTATGACAGAACCAGGACCAGCTCACAAAAGCCATCCATTATAAAGGGAGATAAGAGTCACAGTACATTTGTAGGGAGCTCAGTCAAGCTCTGTCTACTTTGTCTTGCTCATTTTCATCTCAAATACGGGTCTGCCATTTCTGCCAGTACATGAGACCAGTGCTGGTTCCAGCAACCTCCCTGCTGAACAGCAACACTGACTTAACACACATCTTTTTGGACCCACTTTTGGGGTTCAAAGAGGATGCAGTTTTACTGAAGCAGCCACAGCAAGCCCTGCAGCCACCCAGGCATGCCTCATGGTGATGCTGCGTCATGCCAGGGGACACACACCAGAGACTGTGCCTGCCAGGAAAGACGCCATGGTTTTGCTGGGAGAAGGAACAAGAGGAGATGACAGTGAAACAGATGATGGAAGATGGGATGAAAAACTGCACTAGGAAAGAAATACAAGCTGCTAAATTAGAAAATGCTCTCAGTGGAAAATTTTAAATTCACTTAGGCAAAGAGATGTAGCTCTAATCTAGGTGAAGTGAGAGAACACTTAGCCACTTTAAGAAATTCCACAAATAATTTCTAAAGTGGTAGAAAGCGCCTCCATAAGCTAATACAAAAGGCGGAGACTTAATAGGATAGATCTGAATATTCCATCTAAACAACCCCACTGCAGTGAGACATATGGTGAGCATACTGGGTTTTTGTGGCAAGGTTGGGGTAGCAGGGGGCCATAGGGGTAGCTTCGGTAAGAAGAATTTAGCAACTGTCCCATGTTAGATAAGGGGCCTACCCCTACCCAGAGCCGAGACAATAAGCAATGTTATTTGCACCTCTGTGAGAGCAGATTTAAGAAAGGGAGGGGGAAAAAAAAATTCTGGGGAACAGCAGCTGGGAAAGAGAGGAGTGAGACAGCCCTACAGTCCCCAAAGTCAGTGCAGAAGGAGGGCAGGAGGTGTTCTAGGCATGCAACAGCGGTACCCCTGTGGAGAGGCCCCTGGTGGAGCACGCTGTCCCCCTGCAGCTCATGGGTCCCACGTGGAGCAGATCTCCACTCTGCAGCCCATGGAGGAGCCCAAGTGGAGCAGGTGGATGTGGCCTGGAGGAGGCCACGGTCCAAGGAGAGTCCCCACAGGAGCAGGCCCTGGGCCGGAGCTGCCGCCCGTGGAGAGGAGCCCATACAGGCGCAGGGGATATGGGGGGAGCTGCTGCCTGTGGGGGACCTGTGCTGGAACAGTTTGCTCCTGGGGGATGGATGGACCCCGTGGGACGGAGCCATGTGGGAGCAGTGCTTGAAGAGCTGCTGCCTGTGGGCAGCCCCCGCAGGCTCAGTTTGGGAAGGACAGCATCTCATGGGAAGGACCCCACGTGGAGCAGGGGCAGAGAGTGACAAAGTGATAAGGACTGACCACAACCCCCATGCCACCCTTCCATTTGGGGGGAGGTTGTGGAAGAGGGTGGATGGGGCAGATGTTTTTGGTTTCTTTCCTTTGCTTCTCATTTCTCTAGCTAATTAGTAATAGGATATAAATTTTACTATCTCCCTACTCTGACTCTGTTTTGTCTGTGACAATAATTGTTGAGTGATGTCCCTGTCCTTGTCTCAACCCTTGAGCCCTTTTCATCATATTTTCTCCCCCTTTCCCTTTGAGAAAGGAAAGTGAGAGAGCAGTTGTAATACAGCTTGGCTGCCCACCTGAGTAAAACTACAACAGCAAGAAAATGAGGAAAACCTCAACTGCTTCCAGATTTCCCAAATTTCAGATATTCAGATATCTAATTTCAAAAGACGAGCTTCCAGTTCTGCTTACGGTGAGATTTAACAAAATTGTTTCAATGGTATCAAAGTCACATTGACAGACTATGGCAATTTCTAGACAGGTGCCTGACAAAATGCTAGTGCTAAAGGAATGAATCAGTGGCTTTTGCACCAGCTTTTAGCAGTAACGTAATTAAAAAGAGATTGGAGGTTGCTCAGTATCAAATCTACATTGCCTGTGAATCTTTTTCTATTTTGTTTTTATTAGAAGGTCATCTTCCAGTTATGGCAAATTATGAATTAGATAATCTATTAAGTACCACATAGACATTTTTGTCAAAGACATTTGTTGTCAGCTGCTTAAGTTGAATCTAATATATTTGGCACAGCCTTCACTAAGAGTCAGACTGGAATTCACAGAAAACCTTATATAGGAAAGAACCCAAACTTACTTTTGATATACTTATGACACAGCCAAGAATTTATGCAATTTTTATTTATGCACATGAAGTGTTCTGCAGATCATAACATTTCTTAATACAATAAAATAAGGCATTAATTGGATGAGATCATTTCTAAATTCCTCAGTCAATTCTGTTAAGTTGCATTCTCTAAGGAAATTTAAGATGGAGTCAAAATTTTACTTCTAAATTTTTAAAGGCAAAAAGGTGTTTGCTATAATGCATGTATTCAATGTTTTTAGCTTTATTATGCCTCACTGCTTTCAAAGCCAGCCAGCTTCCAGCACTCAAACATCACTTTAAGCTAAAGATTTACACAAAGCAGATATTAACACCCCCCATCATGAACTCTGATTGGTATGATCCCGCACATGTGCCTTTCCAAGTCAGTTAAAATACATAACCAACAATCACAGGCTTTTATAAGGCCAAAAAATACTTTCAAAGTGATAATTTTTTGATTTTTTAATTTTTGTCTCCCCCCCCCCCCCGCAACCCCAAAAAGCTGTCTTTAGCATTATACTCATTCTTTTCCAGGGCCTGATCCAAAGCTCACTGAATTGAATGGAAAGACTCATTGGCTTCAATAGCATGGGAGCAGACTTGCAGCACACCATATGCCAAGCATGAAAGTATCCATCTGTCGCTGATCCATATCTTGTTATTGTTATGTGCATTACATCAATGAATGAGTTTGGTTTTATTTTCCTTTTTTTTTTTAAGAGATGAAGCTTGTAAAGGAGCTGCTGGAGGAAGCTTCATTGTAAGCCAGTGTCAAGCACAAATCAGCATGACCTGTGCCTGTAGGGACAGGAGACTTTGAACAGAGCCGTGTGGCAGCAGCCAGAGTCCCATCACAAGTAGCCAGTCTCAGTCTCACAGAGGCATCAATCCTGCTGCAAAGTGCCATTGAACCATCTGCCCTTACTTCACCTGAGCAGTAAGGAGTAACACACAAGGAAGTGTGACAGTACAAGTTGCTTTTAAAAGCATGCTAAAGTATACAAGTTCCCCAGCAATTAAGGATCTTGTTTGTTTGGTTAATTATCCTTTTCAACATTTCCCTACATTTTGGCAAACATGCACAGCCCTCAAAACATAAGAACAGAAGGTGGGCGCTAATCTGCCAATCCCTTGTTATCTCTTTTCTCTCCAAGATGAATCAGTTGCATTTGAGAGCCTGCTAAAAACTTGTTTGCTAAAAACTTGCTTTGCAGACCTGTCCCTTTCACTCACATGGTGAGATATGCAGAAGCAATGCTGCTCTAAAAGCTGTGGTCCTGATGAGTGTGCTCCTATACTTAGGGACTCACATGATTCACAGTGATCCCCAATTAATCCCTCATCAACCTCTTGTCCCACAAACTCACTGCCTCCTATCCTTCTCCCAAAGCAGCTGACGTCCAGATGACCCCAGTCCCTCCTACACACAGCCAGACCTGCCAGCCAGCCTCCTGTGCCATCTCTTCACTCCACCCACCTGCCACCCCACACCTCCCACAAGGTTTCATGCTGGCCACCCTCCACGCTCCTCCCTGCCTACCACTCCTGAACATCCCCTCATTACCACAGTCACTCAAACCCCCAACACATCCCTTCTCAATGTTTATTTCCTAGGTTTAATTCTAGCTAGCCTTTCTTAAATTCTGATTGCTGCCTCAAAGAATGTACATGCAAAACCTAAAACTCTTTGCTAGCACAAGCAGCCATCAAAGATGAATGAAATTCTTCTGACCAGAAGAGCCTTCATTGCAATGGAGCTTGCCTGTGCACACTGCTCACAGCTTATCGCACTGTATAGGTACCTTAAAGGAGGGTGTAGCGAGGTGGGGGTTGGTCTTTCTCCCACATGCCTGGTGACAGGATGAGGGGGGAATGGGCTAAAGTTGCACCAGGGAAGGTTTAGGTTGGATATTAAGAAAAACTTCTTTACCGAAAGGGTTATTAGGTACTGGAATAGGCTGCCCAGGGAAGTGGTTGAGTCACCATCCCTAGAGGTCTTTAGAAGATATTTACATGTAGAGCTTAGTGACATGGTTTAGCAGAGGACTTGTTAGTGTTAGGCCAGAGGTTGGACTTGGTGATCTTGAAGGTCTCTTCCATCCTAGATGATTCTGTGACTTGACATGGGCACCTCAACACATCTAGAGCTTGGTTACAGTTTTATTTGAAAGTGTTCTATATTTCACCTTGGCAAAGTTTGCACATTCATATATCATCAGTTAAACCACCAGACATGAATTCATATTTGGAGTTGCATCTTCTCCAAACCCTACTAGGTATGGAAATGGGCTGTTATGATTTGAGCTATTACAAGCCTTAGGTCAACATTCTTCCCAAAGTTCTTGTCAAAGGCCAACCAAGCTAATTCTTACAGAAGGGTAGTATATCAAGAGTCACTTCAGACTGCAGCTGAGCAAAACCTTGTGTTACTGTATACTGATGTCAGTTTGGTTTAGTTTAAGAGAGAGCAACAGATTAGACTTAAGTTATCACAGACAATTGAGGTATTTCATTTAAACTGTTAAAATACAGCCCCTCAACATAAATGCTGGATATGGCCAAAAATGACCTTTCTGAAGATGTATTTATTATCACCCAGAGTAGCTAACACCAAAAATACCTTGCAATTTTTTTTTGTTTTATCACTACTGCTAACAGAAAATCCACAACATTATGTACCTGTCACGTTGTAGATGGTTTATTAGGTACAAAGAAGAAATGTGAATGTGTAAGCAGGAATTTAAGCACTATGCAGGTCACAGATATGCATGATAGAGTACGGTGATAACCTTTGCATTGCACAATCTCACTTTTTTTCCCAAAAGAGTTCTGCTAAGAGACCAAGAAAATTCTCAGTATGTTTTCCTAACTGTTCTGCTTGTCATTGTAAAACAGACAATCCTGTAGCAGCTCTGTCCCTAAAGAATAGGGAGCAACATGTGCTTGTCCATATCAGATTACCCTTCTCTTTTTTATCTACCAGATTATGAACTTGAAACAAACATCATACTCAACACTAATGCAGTCTTCATCCAATGTCTTAAAATTGAATGGAAATGCTCGTTGTTGCTGTAAGCATATAGTGATGTGAGCCTGTCAGTTCAAATTTAAGTTCCTGGAAATCCAAGTTTAAGCTCCTTGAAATCAGTGAGAGTTAGTTTCAGTAACAATTAATAGGGTGGGTTCCCCCCACCCACATGCTTCATTTCTCAGAACAAGAATGGGCTTTACAGTAAACTAAAAATAGGTCCATATTAATTTCTTGGTCCACAATTAGATTAATTCCTTTATGATTTATTTGTACAGGCTAACAGAGCATGCTACTGGCCCACACATTAGAGTACTTAGAGTACTGAGGATCTGTCAAAGAGAAGCCTCACAGCTTTAATTTTTCTAAGTTTTTCACAATTTAAAAAACTTTGAAGTTTGTCATTACTGAATAATTAAGCTTGCTGAAGTCACAAACCTAAATGGTGACATTATCACACCATAGAGATGCCAGTGTTTCCCACAGATGGCACCAAGTATATCAATGTTTCATCACTAGACTGAATTTCCATTCTTACATCACAAGCACAATGCCATTAGAATTGTTAGTGTATATTTAATTATATCTTCCTTCTGCTTACTTGCAGTGTGTGGCAGTGATCTGCATGGACAATGTGGACTTCATTGCTAAAATGGTGCTGTGAATGTCTAGTCAGTATCAAACAAATTAAAAAAAATTAGTGCTTGCTTGTGTCTCCAAACACAGATGACTGAAATCCCAACTTTACAAATTGTATGTATAACAATAGATATTACATCATTGGTATGTTGCATTGATTTTCCTCCCACCCCTGCCCCTGTGGGGGGACACTTTGGAAGCATATTTCATCAGAACTACATCTATTATTCATATGGAAGATCTGGCTCAGGCCTCTTTGTGCTAGGCTTTCACAAAACACAGATAAAGATGGTTCTGGATCACACAATTTACAGCCTACATGACAGATGAAAGATGAATATAAAGAAGCCTGCATTGAGAAACACAAATGCTCAGCATACTAGAAACTGTCTCAATGCAGTGATTGCTGAAGAGGTTACACCAGTTCTAATGCTCATTTTGCCTCAGGTTTTACTAAGAGCACTGGTAAGTGCCACATTTTTCCACAAAGAGCAGGTTTCTTGAACTATACCTGAGATGCATCCATCTCCCATGAAACTCTCCAAATTCAGTAGCATAAACTGCTAATTAGCCTTTAAAAAGAAATTATTGCAGTCACTTTGTAGCCCATTTAGATTTGAATTGGTGACAGAGGAAAAAAAGGAAATAAGTGGTAAGCTGTTGTACTAGTTATATGACAAATTACCCAGAAATGCTGTTCCCCCCCCCCAAAAAAAAAAAAAAAAAAAAACACACTTGGAAGCTCCCAGCAGAGCTTTACATGTGAAGTTATTACTGGATGAGTGCCTTGTGTATGTCATTTTGTTTTCTGTTCAGTTTCTGCTAATTTTATGGATGGAAACCAATACTACTAGTTATCTATTTCATTATTTCCTACCATTTCTACTTGAATCTATTAAAAAATATGGTTAAATGTATTTCTTCTTTCCTGCCTTCATGTTCTAACATCAGAAAATTATTATAAATCCAGGGGAGGCAATTTTATCATTGAAGTTACATATTAAGCCTTCATTGCAAATATACGATTGACACACAAAAATAATTTGGATTCATGACTGTATTACTCCTTTTCTCTCTCTCCTTTTACTTCAGAAGGAAAGTATTTGTAATGGGTTAAACAACTTACTATTTAAGCTATGAAATCAGTAGGACTATTTAAATTTTATTTCTTCAGCGTTTTGAAATTCAACATTCCGATGACCTGTCTGGCTGGTTAGTACTATACCAGAACAGTTTCAGCTCTCGTTGCCCAGGTACCCATCTTCTGAAAGGAAGTTCATGTCCTCCATTCATTCAGCCATTCCTCCTATTTTCTTCAGCATACTTTTTCGAGATAAAGGTAACATTCAATTTTTTCCTCAACTCCTTCTTCAGGAGAACATAGCTACTGCATATCTACAGTTTTATTATGACACCCTCCCCAGGGTAGTGCTTACCTTTGGAACTGGGTGAATGTGATATGAGGAAGCTTCATGATTGCATCCTTAAGAAAAACTTTTGAAAACACCTTCTGGCATTTTGGAGAAAGCATGGTCTCCACTACTGTAGATTGCTTAGAAATATGCTTTTTTAGTACTACTTCCTATCATACTTTTTAAAGTTCTGATAATATAACCAAATATATGCTATTCTAAAAATAGAACAGCTTTTTCATAATTGAGACTTAATGAAGTGTTTCATACATAATTAAAAATGGTTAAAGGAGCAGCAACATTCACTTTCAAAGACTTCTAGTTGGAAATCAAGGGGATAATTCTCCCTGCTCCCAAAAATACTTTTCAGACAAAATGGACTATCCTGCTATACTAACATTATCTGTCCTTACTTCCCTAGTGGTAAAAGTTGTCCCAGATAGCTCACAACATCGAGACATATCTGAAATGATGAGTGAAGATGCCTTTTTCCTATTTAAATACTAATATAAACTGAGAATACAAATAAGGCCATGATGTAAGCTCTAACATTTCAGTGCTCCTTTTCTGTGGATTCAGGAAGAAGCAAAATGTTTACCTTAAACACCAATAATTATTTGAGTTCAAATTCAGTAGTTTTGAAAGATTCATTTCTTAATACTTTTTCATTTATCTAATAAACTTACTCAAACAAGCATATTTTCCATGAGTTATATCAGGTTTAAAATATGCAAGATTTTTAGCGATGAAAACAGCAGTGTTCTGGCATACAGGATTTCACTTGTTTGCCTGTTTGAAAGCGTTTGCTTCTTTCTGAGAAGCATTTGCATTTCAGCTAGCTTTGTTTCCAGTATAAGAGTAATATACCTTGGTGAGTTTAGAACTAGACTGAAAGATGTCCCCCCCACCTCCATTTGCTGAAGCCTAGCTTTAAGATGCTTATAAAAGATGTCATTTTAACATTTAAAGAATGCTTATCCACCTTCCAATGGTGCTGTTGCTACAATGAAGAGAACTTTCGTATTATCAAAAATATTCTGAAGTCCAAACACATCTTTTTTTTTTTTTTTTTTTTGAAGTCGTTCACACTTTATTAAACTGAACACACAACAATCCACTTTATCACTCTAAATCAGATACCTTGTACAGGCACAGTTGCTTAGATACAGAATAATCAGGGTAACTGAATAAATCAAATTATCAATAACGTACACAATTGCATCCCATTATCAAAACAGGCAATAGGGATAATTTTTAGATTAGTTACAAAATAGATACTTAAAACTTGTTGGGTATTATGAGATGCCAAATAACTTAATTAAATGAACATTAGTACACATTCTAAGATTTGTTCATTGCAGATAAATTGGAAACACCGTTGTTTTCTATGACAATAATTGCATAAACTACTCATGTGAAGCATCTCTACAGTCACTTTGAAGTAAACACTCAATAAAATACTTCATAAAATGTTATTCTTGATGCAAAGTAGACCCATACAAAAACTTCTAATGTGACCATCTGAAATCACTTCGTACTTGCATTGATTTTACTGCCTGCAACAATTTGAGACTGAAAAGACTGGGATGGTTCTGGCTGGAGAAGACATGATTAATAAAAGACAGAATAGAGGTGCGCAAAATAACATATGGCAGAGAGAAGGCAAATTAGGCACTTCTAATTGCTGTGCCTCCTAATGTGAGAGCAAAGGCCAATCAATGGAACTGAGAAGGAGACATTTTAAATTGATGAAGGAAATCTTTTTATACAAGCTATAATTAATCTGTGACAATCACTTCACAAACTAGAAAGCCTCACAGCTTACAAAAATATGGATAATGGAAGCATCGATTTACATTTAAGAGGATAAGTAAAATGAACTGATCATTAATTGATGGGAGCTATAAGGGGGTTTATGGTTGTGTGTGTTTTTTTTGTTTGTTTGTTTTTAAAGAGCAACTTATTCCATTCTCATTAAGCAAAATAATTGTTACATTCCTCTTGTAGCACTCTTACTAGTTATCACTGACAAATAGCTACTTGACTATATAGGTCATTGTTCTGAGTTGAACTAACACTTCAGTGCATTTGTGCACAAAAATGACAGTGCCAGACTCTTCTTGGTAGCGTCCAATTACAAGATAAGAAGTATAAACTGAAATACAGATGATTCCACAAACTTCAGAATTTAAAAAAAAAAAAAAAAAAGATAATCACACACTGGAGCAGGTTGCCCAGAGAAGTTGAAGTGTCTGCATTTGCAGAGACTCTAAACCTGACTGGACACAGCCCTGAGCAAATTGACCTTGCTCCAAGCAAGGGGTTCAACCAGATGGTCTCCAGAGGTCTGTGATTCTGATTTAATTATAAAAGAGCACATGGAGCCATTCAAGGGTATTAAAGTTGCTGTATGCTATAAAGAGGAGAAAAGCATGAGTCTAAGGACTTTTAACTGGGTAGGAGCCCAAATCAGAAGGAATCAGATGTTTCTCCTCTAAGAAGGGAATCTTGCTTTGCAGATCCTGAGAACCTCCACAGTTACTTCATCTGTGACTCAAGTGTAAGTTAAGGGATTGATTTAAGTTGATTTTCATAAGTGGGAAGGAAATAAAGCAATTAAAACTTCATTTAAAAAAATCAGAAGTCTTTTTTAATCCATACTGATGTGTACCTAGTAGCAGGATAATCAGTCCTAAGTCAGACTGCTTTGATTTCAGGTCAGGATACACTGAAGCTCTCTAGGGCAAGAGAAAAGATTTTCATCTCTCAAGCTCCACAGATGACTACCTATTTTATTGCAAAACAAACCTGTGAAGTGCCTTTTGCTCTTCTGTATTTCTGGTTGCCCCAGCGTAGAGGAGACACCAAACATCTTTCTGCCATGTACCATGGAGCTTAGGAAAACAGCCACTTAACTCTCCCCAGATCACAGCTGACCACATAGCAAATACAACAGAAGAAACCCATTAATTTGACATGTCTTCCCCAAACAAATTAGTGTGTTCTTAAACTAAATAAATCATGCTTTGCTGATCTTGTTAGAAATGGCCTTAGCTGTAGGCACTGGAACTAATTCCAGTCAGATCACTAACACTACTTAAGATTAAGGTCTTACTCAAGTCTTTGCTGAAGTACAGATGTAAAAAAAAAAAAAAAAAAAAAAGAGAACACGGTCCTGCTAACACTTAAAACACTCTGAGAATTAAGATGCATATATTTAAAAAAAACTACTACTTCATTTTGAAGTTACAATAGCTACTTTCTGAACCATGGTTTATTTAATTAAGCATTTTAAAGGCAATTCTACTTCCTCCTCACTCATGTCATCACTAATCAAAATATAAACTTATTTTTCCTTAACTTTATTTCCTTGCCCAAATGTAAGTAAGAGAGACTTGGGGAATTCCTAGGACTTTGAATTCATCTTGCCTGTCAGGAATATTCTGGCAATCTCTCAAAGGAGAGAAAGAAGTGTTTTTGTTCAGTAAAAAAAAAAAAAAAAAAAAAGCCAAATTTCAAACACCATATTTGAGGAAATGGGAGGAATGCATTTGCCAGGCTTTCAGCACCTTCAGACTTTTGGCTTTAAAGTGGTTTGGCTTGGCTCAAGACCAGCACAACAACAGCTTTCTTAAAGCAGTGCTTAATTGATTAGGATACACAGGTGAATAAAGGCAAACAATCAAATCAATTTAAACACCTAGCTGAAACTTTGTTACTGTAACAGACATTAATGCATCTCCAGTGCTATGAGGTGAGAGTATATGACCAATATGTGACTCAACCACAGGAAAGCCATTAGGTATGTTTTCCTCACTGAAATATAATCTTCTCTTGAGAAAAGAGCAAATCACTCAAGCTCAAGCTTCAAAGATTTCAGATTTTCCTTTCAGCCCAGTCAAGGTAATCCACCAACAAAATCCTAGGTCTAGTTCTGAGAAGCTATTTTTTTTGACCTTTGCATTTAGCTAGCAGTTCAGGTATTCCTTTACCTGGCATCCAGGCAGGGATCTAGGCACAAAGATAGATGACTCTAGAAATATTTGCCAGTTCCTGCCATTCAGCTCCACACTTCATACAAGATAGATTAAACTTATTAACAAAAGGACTAAGCAAATGCCTGTCCAGATTTTCCTGTGGAAGTGATGGGTATATATATATTCAGGGTGATAGGACACCTGGAAGAATTAATAGGGTGGTGGACTGATATTTAAGTTTGCTCATATGATCAGAAAAACATATGACCCCCACCCCAACCCAACAGAAGACAGAATGAATGTCTAGGAAGATCTATTTCTTTTATGTTTCTTTATGCAACTTCTGCTGTACAATCAAGTAACTGAAAAATGATAAATTGGAAAGTATACTTAAATTCAAACATGTTTGTAAGTGATGAGATATTCTAGGATATTGCTGCCTTGATCTGTGGGGCACTTTTCACATGCTGTCCTTCTTATACTTCCATGCATAGTCAAGCAACACCGTAAATTCCTCACTCAGGATGAAGAGATGTTAAAAAATTCAAGCTACCAGTTATCCCAGAAAGGAATTCGAAATTAGTTAAAGGAATTTACTGCCAAACACTTTAAATGGAGTGAGACAATAATTTTGAAGTATTTCACTGTTAGCAGCTCCACTAACAGCAACCATTTCCCCAATTCACAGAAACAGTTGTCTCATTTAACCATAAAGAACATCACAGAATCATCCAGGTTGGAAGATACCTTTGAGATCACCAAGTCCAACCATTAACCTGACCTACCAAGTCCCATCACTAAACCACATCCCTTAATGCCATGTCCCCACACATCATTTAAATACCAGCAGATATAGGGACTCCACCACTTCCCCAGGTAGCCCGCTCCAATGTTTCACAACCTTCTTTTTATTTAAAACCTTACTAATATCCAATCTAAAGCTCCCCTAGCAAAACTTGAGGCTGTTTCCTCATGTCTTATCGCTTGTCACCTGGGAAAGTCCCTCCTTGCTGACACTTCCATTCAGGTAGCTGTAGAGAGCTCTGTAGAGAGCAATGAGGTCTGCTTAGCCCTTCTTTACTCTGGAGGAAACAACCCCAGTCACTCCTCATGTGTTGTTTTCTAGCCCCTTCATCAGCTTCAGTGTTCTTCTCTGAAGATATTCCAGCAACTCAATACCTTCCTTGCATTGAGGGGCCTAAAATTAACACAGTATTCTAGATGTGGTCTTGCCAGTGCTGCATGCAAGCGGACAATCCCTTTCCTACTCCTGCTGGACACACTATTTCTGATGCAGGCTAGGATGCCACTGGCCATCTTGGCTACCTGAGCACACTGCTGGCTTATGTTCAGCCAGCTGTCAACCAGCATCCCCACATCCTTTTCTGGGGGACAACTTTCCATCTACTCTTCCCCAAGCCTATACCAATGCCTCTTCCTCTTTATCTACCTCCATTTAAAGCAAAGGAGTTGGGTGCAGCATTCAGATAGAAAAAAACATGCAGAATGAAGCTGAAGACCTTGCTGGGTATTTAAGTTTAACAGCAGCGATACCCATAATTGCACCCCAAACTATCACATATATATACAAGCCATCTATAACTAGACATTAAAAATCCATTTGCTTTTCCATGTGTTGTGCTTTCCTTTCCTAGTGGCCACAAAAAGAAAGCAGTATTCCAGAACAGCTTGCTAAGATGACTAGGAAAGGCAGATTGATACCTTCTTTTAAAGCTACTCTCCCTCCCTCTTAAAGAAAGAGAGTCATCATGAAAGATTATGTCAAGTTATGTATTTTTAATGTTAGAAGCAGTATGAATTCCCTTAATTTTATAGGCAATATGGCAATACTCTAAGCTGTAAGACTGTCAGACAAATGTGTTCCCCTATTATACAACTAAAATTAAAGGGAACGTGTCTTTCAACAGCAGTGAAGTTACTTATTAAAAACAAGTGCTAACTGAAGTATTGCTTTTTCCATCCAAGCAAGAAACAGTACGTTAACTTCCTTAGATAACATTGATAATTGCCTTTAGGAAAAAAAAATCATTAATTTTTCAATAGCAATTTAATGTGAGGCCTTGAGAATGAGGAAAACTTTACTTTCAAAAGCATTTTCAGGCGGGTGTA
This sequence comes from Netta rufina, assembly GCF_964035555.1. Taxonomy (NCBI): domain Eukaryota; kingdom Metazoa; phylum Chordata; class Aves; order Anseriformes; family Anatidae; genus Netta; species Netta rufina. Next base: position 87,517,447 of record NC_140123.1, read on the forward strand.
GTTGTGTTTTTTCATGGTATTTTGGGACAACAGCTAGAGTTGCTTCAATTCAGATCTACATATAGTTTTTCTACATATAGTTTTGAGCAGTAGTTTAAGGGGGCACTCCCCAGAGATTCTTTGCCAAGTTTTCAGAAAACTGAAAGGAACAATACATAAATTTAAATCTAATTTAAAAGGAACAATCTAAAGATTTAAATGTTACTTTATTATAACTTTGAGGAAGGAAGGATGAAGCACTGGGACAGAGAAGCACCATCATATTTCTAGAGTAAGCCATTCAATATTTGTCAGTATAGCAAGTGAGGAATGAGTAAAAGTGAACCCTTAAGACCATGAAGCCTTATCTAAATTGCATAAATACTGAGGTAAAAGGATAGCGTATTTCTGATGCCCCTTTATCAAAATATAAAATTAGCATCACCATTTTTAGTTAGAGCTCAAATTTGAGAGTGACACAATGCTTATCAGTCTCATTTGCATTTTGTCAGTGCATTTGACCACCCTAGATTCCAGGATATGGATGAAGTGACTTCATCAGTAATGGCAGGATTTGACAGGAGGACACATTTCTTCCAGATGACCCCTTTTTACTGTTAAAAAAAACAAACACAATTGATCAATGCTTTCACCTATTTACATAATTTTATTTCGACCTGATTTTTAAGTAAGAGCTAGATTACTTTATTTTGGAGTTTGAGCTATTAACTATTAGAATTTGTTCTGCATAGCTGTACTCAACTTTAAGTGCCCAGGTTAATGTTTAAGTTGCATTTGTCATTGCTTAACAATAAAGACATTCTCTTCTCATACCACACTAAAATCAAGGACAAGGCAGAGCATCCTAAAAAGCACACTCCTCTGCCAAACAATCATTTTTACCAAATGAATGAAACCTGATATGCAGGATAATCAGTTATTCTTATGGGACAATCCTAGCCAGACATAACAGAACAAGAAGCAACACACTTCTCAATTTGCAATCTGTTACCATAATATGGATGCATTATGAATGGGCTATAGCTTTACAAGATGGCATATTACTTATTCATTAGACCAAAGGGGATATTCATAAAAGCAGTCAATGCTCTCTGAAAGCTGCTTTTCTTTTTGCACTATCATGCTAAATAGAAAAAAACAAGTGTCAGTTCATGACAAATTCAACTAGTTAACACTTGCTTTTAAAAGAAGTTCCGTACTATGCAGGGCTACTAATTTTGCTGTAAAATTTCAAAGAAGAGCCCAAGTATAATTTTATTCTTCTAGTTTGTCATTTCTAATTAGGTAAAATGCCTTATGCTAAAGAGATTGTTAAAAATGGGTCCCAATGAAGTCAGACTTATGCCCTAAAACATGCCACAGGAACAAAGACTTGTAGCTAGCCATCCTTTACGCAGTTACCATTTTGGAGGCACTTAAGTGAAGAAATCTACAGCTCAGGAGTTGCTCTAAGCTTTCATTCCTTTCCCACAGAACAGCATTTAGGTGCTTTTGCTTAATGAATTTCCTAGGGTTGGAAAAAACGGTCAGAGTGGATTGTTATTTATTGTCCTTTCCTATGCAGAATATACTTACTGATCATACAAATCTTAGCATTCATCTCCAAGGCATTTCTTAGTGTTCCAGCACATTCCAGAACACATTTTCCTAGGTCTTTGTGCTAAGTTATATCAATGAGTTACTTTTGTCAAAGGGTCTATTTTATTTTCCCAAATGCATGTTATATATGGAGTGGTAATTCGTGTTGAGAAAATGGTTGATATTAATAAAGAAGGGGGAGATTTGGGAGTGTGGCCATGAGGGTTGGAAAGCCCCATGGTTGATGATACCATCAGACTCCTAAGGATGAGGCCATCAGTAATGTAAAAGAGTTTAGAGGGAACAAAGAAGGATGATTCAGGAGACTCCATGCAGTCAGGTTGCTTGTTCTCCAGCTGCTGTTAAGGGATGGAAGTTTCCGGGTGTTTGCTGTTGTTGTTATATTCAAAGTTGTTTGACCAATGAAAAGTTGTTTTTGAAAAGGACTGCTGTGGGGAGAAGGGTATAAGAGGGGAGCCTGCCCTCAAGATTAGAAAAAAAAAAGGCAACATGATGTGATGAAGTTATGTCATCAATAAAGATGTAGAAAGAAGGAATGAAAAGGAACAGGCCAGCAAAACGGAGACCAGGACGGGAACAGGCACATTGATCGCCTCATGAAGATAGGTTTGGCCAAACTCAGCAAACTGCTCAGAGAAACTTGTACTGAAAGTCGCTGGAAATAGGCGCACTGGAGCTGGAGAGAAGCTCGAGCTGAGAGAAGCGGACCTGTGCACACAACTGCCTCTCGCTGGTAAGCAGTTGCACATTATGGGGAATCGTTTGTCCTTAGGAGCAAAGACCGTCCTGGTAACCTTACAGCTTATTCTCCTTATTAACAATTAGACAGTTTGAGCCTCAAATATGGGCCCAAACTGAGGTCAAGGTGTGGCACTCCGCAACTAAAAATGACAAGGTTGCAGGGGGATTGCTCAGCACCTGGCGAGCAGTCTTCTGAGGCCTTAAAGAGCCCTGTGGGACCACAGTCAGAAACATCAGGTTTGACAGACAGTGAGGGAGCTGCGGGCTCCTCTACTGATCTGACTACTACACCATCAGCCCCTCAGCTGCTACAGCCATCGAAGGCTTTTGGTGTTACGCCCCCTGGTGACCTGGATGTGCCTTTTGACCCAGGCCCTATTGACCTTGAAAAGGAGACAGATATGCTTTTCTTCGATCTGGGAAGAACGGGATACATAAGGCCCAAAGACCAAATTGCTTGACAACTTAAAGCAAGAAATTGTTCAAAAGGAATGGAAAATGGAGACATAAGTCCTAGAACTTAAAGGATTGTTACCTTTTCTGATTGTATAGGCATACATGGGTTTAGTATGTATACTAAATGTTATGCATATTTACAATTTTTGATGTTCATGTGTGCATGTTGGTGGAGTGTAGATTCCCCCCACACACAGCACTGTTTCCTTGCCTTTTATACCTTTTATAAGTATTTCTTTTATAAATATTACTAAATTCAGATTGAGTTGAAACTTCATTTATAACACACAGAAGTTGAGCACACGAGTTTGGTGACTAGGAAAAGCACAATCCCTTCAGAATTACACTTGACATTTCCAAAATACATAGAACATGCTGGTACAGGCTACCATGTTAAACCCTACTACAGCATTAAAAGTGTAATATTTTCAAGTTAAAAAGAACTTTTGTAAGCATCAGTAATCATGTTTCAGGTAATAAGCAACCATTTTATTGTACTGTATATTCATAAAAGCTGCAACCTTTGTTTTAAAAATCATAACATTTAAGCATGAAGAACAGAGCTGTACCTTTTTATGGTACAAGTTCTGTATACCTACCACAGAGTCAAAACAATGTATTGAAATCATGACCAGATGTACAAGGTTATTAGTTTATCTTAGACAGGAATTACAGATCATTGTGAAACAGTTTAAGAGAACTGACAAAGTTATTAACTGAAACATTTAGATGTTAGATTGATCTCTATGAAGCTGTTAGCAATAGATTCCAAAATACTTATTCATTCAACTTGTCAGACAGCTCTGAATTCATTTCCTCAATTTCAGCAAAATACAAGCAAAAAGCCCCTAGCATATTGTACAAAAAAAAAAAAAAAACTGAAAACCAAATGCACCAGTTCTCAGGATGGAAGAATCAGGACATGCAATTACCAAACTGTACAAGTTGTTGCATAGTTCTGTATCTTTATGTTAGTGCTACGATACAAGCACCCAACAGAGAGTAGGATACCACAGGGATAATACTTTAAAATAAGTTTCCAAATTTTACACATTCCATCTGAAAAACACTAAGTGAAGTCTGTCTCCAGGAACCTTAAAAGGCATCAAAACATTTCCTCTAATAACCGCTACACACTAGAAGTCTTCAGGAAAAAATAATATGCTTTGAGTAAAAATAAGGAAAGGAAGCATCTTAAAATAAATCAAAATTCTGTTTGTGCGAGCTGAAGAGGTTGGACAAGTGCTGTTTCACATTATACAAGCCTTCTCCAGGCTCAGCTTGCTAATTGCATTAGACTGAGCATGTCTAATATACTGAAAGAATTAGGATTTGGACACAGGAAAAATAAAAATGTTTATTTCCTTTCTTTTCAAATGTGCATCATACTGCAGCCCTTGCTACAGAAGCCTATGGAGGGAATAGAACATCTCAGCTGCCTCCTTCCCACACTGGACCAACCTCCATCTACCGCTACACAGGTTACTGCAAACATTTACCACCCTCCTGCGTAGCAGCCATACAATCCCTAGGAAGGACAAGTTTCACCCGGGCTAGGAGGCAAGCAATTCAAAAAAGAACAAATCAATAGGTAAAAACCAGGGTATTAATACATAGAGCACAGCTCTTCTGGGTAAGGACTCCCCTCCCTCCCCGGAGGGTGTAAACATTTGACATTAAGCACACAGATCACAGGATTAAAATTCTATTGTACAGATAACTATGAAATATCCTTGAAATGCAATAAAAACAAATCATAACATCACAAGTGCAGGTACACTTTGCTAGAAAACATGCAAAACCCTCCCCTGTTCTTCTGTCTGGTTCCACCTACTCTCACACTTTTCAACATGAAAGTTTAAATATAAGCAGTATATTTTAAAGAAGGAACTCATCCAAGAGTGATGTCAAAAGACATAATTAAGGAAAGGAAAAGCAGGCAGTATTGCTAGACACAATTAAGGAAACTAATCAACAGGCTATTCTTGAGTTCCTTTCCTGTACTTCACATTATTCAAATTATAATGTTCCTCCATTTGCATTAGAAGCTGTAATACCCAATATAACAGATCTAGCCAGTTTCATTTGGTTGTTTTGTTTTTGTTTTTAAACTGAAGGGTTTTCTGCTACTTAGTTTTACCTTAATAAAATCAAGATCTTCATCTAAGAAGTGAAACAACAAGCCAAGCAACTGAAATATTACAGTAAGAGAAACAAGCCATGGCACAAATATGAAGAACCATCTAAACCAATGCATGCACATTACCCAAATGACTCTGGGTTCCTATCCCCCAAACCCACTGGTGAAGAACAGAAGCATACAGAGCACCCAAGCACCAGGTTTATTAAGTCAGTGCAAAAACACAGGTCTCATTCAACATGAATCCTGTAGTTCCCATCCTTTTATAAATGCCAGAGAGCATCTATGAACATTTCACTGCAGGTTTCTTTATCAACAGTTACATCTGTAATAGCTTGTGTTACTGGTACCTACAAAAATATATTTTTTTCCAGGTAAGACTATTGAAGTAAAAGTTGGTCTCATGACAAATAAAACAATCTACTTTATGGAAAAATCAATTTGCTTTGATATCAAACTGAATATACAACATTACTTTGGAGATTTCATTGAAGAATTCAGGGATAATTTTAATCCTTTCAGATGCTGCATCACATTCTCAAATCTACGTACACTGTAGTACTGTCATGAGCTTTTGCTTTTTTCTTTCCTCTTCCCTTCATACATCCCCTAGTCTGAACAGCTCTGAAATTAAGTTCATGCAATAAGTCTTATTTCAAGTTTTTGTAGCAGAAACACAGAATATTTTGTCAAAAATAGTGGGCTTTTTTTTTTTTTTTTGCTTAAATATGAAGAGAAAGGTTTGAGACATGAGTCAGCCAAACAACTGTTCAACTAAAAAAAAAAAATCTGGCCTACCAGAAGTAAAATGGTACCCTTTTAGAACATAATCAAACAGATTTGTAAGATGATTGCTATTTTGGGATGCAAAGTCAGTTTTAATTAGAGTGCCCTAAATTTAGGACCTCAAATTACAGTTTTGTGGTCCTCTTCCCAATAGATTTTCAGCACTTGTCGTTTTTCAAATACAGTAATATCTGTGCCCTGTAACATACATGGAAATTTAGCTGACCTCTTTTTAAATTGTGATGAAATTGCCTCATCAAGATTGAAAGAGCCCTCACCTCTTCTAAAGGAGTTTATTCACTAAATATAGCTTTTGAACCTTAATTCCTCCATTTTAAATTAAATCTGCTAAATTAACACTCAGCATGTCTATGCAAACACTTCGGTAATGACGGTGTGGAAGAGATGTGTTGACTTTCAATTCAAAAGTCATCCCGAGCAGACTCCCTGAACTACAGGGTATCCATGGATACCTGAGCCCACCATCTCCCTCCTTCCTTAAGCAAACTCTTGAAAGTTGCATGTTGCTTGATTAACAAAGCCTCACAAACCATATTACCATGGTAGAGGAAAACTTGCAACTAAGACTTGAAATCTAAGTTGGACACATGCTGCACTGCAAGCAGTCTTTACTGCTTAAAGCAGCAATAAATTGCTGGTTTAAGTGCACAACAAGCTATTTTTGAATGTAGATAAAGGTGGTTTGCAAATACACTTTTGTCTCCAGAATTAATAATAAGAAACAGATTAATAAAATAGAATAAGGAACAGATGAGAATCAAAAGTAGTAATGGTAAAGCAGAGACTACTAGTGTCTCCTTCAACATACCAGCTACATTAAGCTTCAGAAGAAACAGGCAAGAACATACTATCAGTTTGAGAATAGTGTTCCATATGGAGATAGTAGAACTTTGCATGTGATACCATAAAGGATCACAATTTGGGAAGAGACTGATTTTAAAGAATTAAATCTTGACAGATACAAATCCATCTCAGTTCAGAAGAACAAAAATGAATAATTTAAATAAAGATAGAGTGCCTCTTAACAGAAGTAAAATCTGTCCTGTCATTAACTGCACAAGTAAACCACAAATTCAAGTTGCATTCAGCATTACTTTTTCTACCACGAAATTTGACAGGAAATTTCTCCAAGCCTTGACTGACAATTTGAATTGTTCTATTTTTGTCAGCCTCTGATTCATCTCAGAAATGTTCTCCTAGGAAGAGTCACTAAGTTGAAAGTAACCATTCCAGCTCAGAAATAGATCATGAGATAACTCTTACAAAAATCCTTAGAGCAGTATTATGCATAACAGCTCTATAATGCTTGGATCTAAACTTAAGGGCAGGTTAGGTTAAAGATGAAGAAACTCTGTAGATTACCTCTATTTACCACCCAGAGGTAACTTTGCCATCCTTGAGAGACGTTCTCCAGCCTACTCACTATCTGCAATACCAGTTCAAGCTTGGAATATACTTGTACATTCACTTCTCATTATGGTCATCTCCTAGCACTTCAATCACTGCAGCCTTAAATCCAATATACTTTTCACCTTGTCACATTAGGAAGGCCCTCTTACTGATTTCCAAGGTACCTAAAAGCATACCTTAAAGAACCAGCTCTTGGGAATCAGTCTTTGAATTAATAACTTCAGGTGAGGCTTACAGAGGTAGCACCACCCTTCCCCGTAGGAGTTTCTACTGCTAAGAAGCTTAACATCCTGCCAGGTAAAGACTCTACCATAGATGGTGTATTCTCATGCCAGGGAGAACAGAAAGCTACTCCCAACCCTCTCCATATGCAGAAACATGATCACGGGTGTTTTGGGTTATTTTCTTTAAAATCAGAACCAAGCCATGAGATTCATAAGGACAAGTATTTCAGGATGTGTGACAGTGACAGCTCCCATATTACAGTTATGAGATCCCATGAATACTGGATAACATATTACTACCTGAAGTCAGACCGTGCATATCAACTGATTTACACTTATGGTTTTCCATTGATACTGATTATTATCCTTTTGATTAGTAGTCTAGTAAGAACATAGCTTTTCCCTATGTTCGAAGATATAAGACAGACTTGCAAATACAACAAGAAAAATATTTGAGTTTAGAAATTCTGGAATAAGCAATTAATGTTTTTTCTTAAGACTTGTTACTAGACTGTTTTAGTGCTCCAGTAAAGACTGAAGATAGCAAAATATCATTATGAAAATAAATGGACTAAAATTCATGTAATAATGGAAAAAATAAATGCAGTGTGCTTGCTACTATTATTGCAGTTTTCTACAATACTCTCAGTCAGGCAAAAATATTACATTAAATTACATTACAAAAATCTTTCAGATTTTCTATTTGGATTATGAAAAGAAACTTTAAATATTTAAAGCCCATTAAAAACAACCATATGTAATATAACTAGTTCATTTTGGACTCCCCACATTTTAGACAGCACTAGTGGAGTTACTGCTGTTGATTTAGAAGAATGCAGCCAAAGCAAACAGCTCCACCAGGACAAACAGCAACTGAGAATGATAAAACCAAAAAGCTGCACTCCACTGGGAGAGGATCAGTGCTTTTTTCTTCTTGACTTTCCTAGATTTAATGAGAATGACCAGGGCTGAGTTTCGTTTTTTTCTTCCCATTTTTAAATTGACCAAAACTATGAATTAAACACAAGTTTGCTGTTACAGGTTCAGTGCACCAGTACAGAGAAGACTTGCACTAGGCATACATGAAATCCTATTTCTATCTGAAGGCTATACAAACACTGAATCTTATGAATAAATGTCTTGCTGTTCTAGAACAAATGCATAAATTGACTACAAAGATTTTTTCCCCTCCTTGTGTACAGAAAATGTTTTATTTATTTATTTATTTATAAGTAGCTTAGGTAACATATTCCTGGTATTAGTATTGATTTGAGTAAAAAGACTTAGCCACATTATTTGTAATTAGATGAACATCCAACAGTTAAGGAATACAATCCCAGTGCACTAAGTACTTTGCAAATATTTAGCAAGGAACATTGCTTACAGCTGAATGGGGTAAACTGAAAGATAGAAGGGGGCTTAATGCATACTTTGTGGGGATGCACTTTTCTTAAGTGCTCAGATGGGTCTAAGCACTTAGGTTCTACTAATACGTAGGTCTTAGAGCCCAGAAAGAGATCGTGTACCACTTAGTTCCAGAGGAGCTGCAAGGAATCCTTAAGACACCAGATACATTTCCTGATGTGCTAAGGGCATGCAGGCTTTGTTTTCTCATTTGTCAGCCACTGAACTGTTGGATATTAGCTGCAGCTGCTCCTGGCTTTTACTACAGGAGGAAGGCACAAGGGAGATGCAGTGATGTAGTCATTTTGCATTTTCTTCCTCCCCTCTCCACAACTCCTCACCACTGCTGCCACCCATCTCTCTCAAGGTCAGAGAGGACGTCTGTTTGATTAAGAGTATGAAGTTACAGAAAGTTTGTGATTTCACAGTATAGGGTGAAACATTAACCATTTTTTCCCTTGAAGAAAACATTAACAAAGTACATGCAGCCTGCATGGTGGGCAGAGCCCTGAGAATAAAGCTGCCGATGTTAAGAGCCAGCTTACCACATTGTACTTCACTTATGATTTTCAGAGATATTAGGCAGAGTTTTAGAGAAAGTGGTGTAGCTTGGGGAGTATTACTGTTTTAAAGCAAAGAGCATGTTCCCCCTCCTCTAAAGGGGGTAACATTTTTGAAATTTAGGCAACTGAGGTATAGGGAGAAGAGAGCAAACAATAGCAAGGCAAAAGAAGGAATTTTTTAGGAACTGACACAGAAATAGAGAGTAGAAAATAAAGACTCTGGATTTGCTGTGGTAGTAACAAGCAACAACTGTCCTCTTCATCTATGGTGGGTTCCCAGCACATGCTCTTCTGAGAGGATAAGACCAAGCCACTCATAAGCATCTTCTTGCTCTCCCAGCTGCTTCCATTCTTCCCTCTGCTTCCTTGTCTCCCGCAGCAAAACTTCTAAGTCTCTGGAAACAGTGGAGCCATCTCTCTACCTTTTCCATATCCAACCCTGCCCACAAGTGCTTATTCTTGCACACACTTCTGCAAGAACTCTTGCTGCAGTTAAAATAAAGGTGCCAAATATAAAAATACAAATGGGAGTTTTAGCTAGATACCACAGTTGATAGCAGGGATTCTCACAAAAGCAGGAGAAGTGAGAGGAAAGGGTGGAAGAAGCTGGACTAAAATAAGGAAAAAACCAGGAAACCCATCTCAGCTGCCAGCCAGCTACATACTACAAGAGGAACTTTGGCATTTCTGGGTATACTGCAAGGCACTTCCTTTGAAAGTAAATTGGTTCAAAATCCTGAAAATCCCACTGCTGTTATGAACAGATGAGGTAACTTTTAAGCTATACTTGTAATACAGTTGTGTTTGTAACCATAAACAAACTGAGGCTCAAACAGGGATAAATAAAGATGCTGAATTTCAGCACAGCACGCTGTGGACAAATAGAAGAAAGCTGAAAGAAACACATAAGGATAAAGCAATAGAGCAAAAGCTACAGAAAGGAAATTGAAATTGTTCAGGGATAAATTCAACTATGCCTCTGGCAAGTATTCTAGCAAAGGAGGTAGTAACACTGGGAAAAGTCCAATGTAGATAAACAGATAAGCACAGAAAACAATCAAATATAAGGCACAGACATAAGCATGGCATAACAATAATGGGTATACAAGAAAAAATACACAATAAAGAGACAGAAAAGTGACAGCTGAAAAGGTAGATCACAAAAGTACTTTGCAGAAGTACTTTGAAAATCTGTTTTGCAGACATGGTGAGCAAAGTACAGCAAGTTGGTAAGAAAGGATGCATGAATGGAAGGTTTAAGATGACAAACACAGCTTTGGCAGAAGAGGTAGAAACAGTTATTCCCCATCTTGAAAAGGATGACTGCAGTATCTACTTGGATTTTCATAATCCTTATATCTCTATCCATCTGAGTTTCACTTGGGCATGTAGATTGAGGAGTATGAAATATTCCAACAGAATTCAATTCTAGAGGCTTCCTTTCAATTACATTGTGAGAGTACACACACCCCTTACTGAAGGACAAGCTCCAATAATCAAAATGTTGAATCCTATTTTCTACATTTACCAGAGGTATTTTTGGACTATTTCTGGAAAGAACAATATAATTAGTTCTGGACATAATTTAATCCTGCCCAGATAATGATAATGTCATGGTAATGACCTTCAGAGTCATAGCTGTCAGCTCTCCAGCGATCTCACTGCTTTGCCACTGGCTTGCCCTCCCCCAGTTCCACCTTCACTGAATTCCACCTCTAGAACTGCATATATTGTCCTAGAGATACTGTATGCAGTTACTTCATTTGCTTTTTATTGTATTATTCCATTGCTTATTTGGGCTGAAACCTTTGAAGTTTTCTTTAGAAGTGATGCTTCCAGTATAATCTGAAAGTCAAAACAAGTTGCTTCAAGTCCTTACATATGTTAGTAACATTTTTATAAATCTTAGATTACAAAAGCAAAGACAAGAGACAGCATATTCGGGTTAAAAACTAATGAAGTTAAGAGTTGTACATCTCTGCAAACACTCAATTTTCTTCAGAGCAAGGTGATGCTTACCAGGGTGACTCACAGTATTCCCCTCAGCCTCAGCATTAGCAATGGAGGATTAGCAACACGTTTTGAAGAGTCAGATACATGGCATCCACCAAGGGTAAAAGGGAGAACATTTATCCGGTGGCAAGTGACTGAGAATTACATGTGGCAGACCAATTGCAGAGCAGCAGACTAGGTATATCCCAATTTCCTGAAGATACTAAATAGTTTATTTGAAGATCACTGTTTTCTTTCCATCTATGTAAGTATTCTGAAACATCCAATTCAGCTGCCTGAGAACCCAGAGCTTATATCTCCAAATTAAGAACTGCTAACACCCAGGGCCTTGCAAAGATTGTATTCAAAGACATACCATAGGAAGGCTTCTGAATCTTAACAGCTTCTTTAGCTCCCAAGAAGAGTAAATAGTATCTGTGAACTAACATACAAAACTCAATTTCAAATCTTCCTGAAACACTCACTTTCTGTTCAGGCAGGTAACTTTGAAATCTACTTGTTGGAGCATCTATTGAAAAAGAGTTGCAGACAAGCAACACACATGACATTAAAGTTAGTATTGAGATTCTCCCTCCACCTCCCCCAAAGTTGGCTAGGTGCTCTGCATGTCTTAACAGGCAGATTAGGATGGGTGGCTTTCACTGCTGTCCAAAATAATTAGGAAAGTGCATATTCTGTCCTGTCCCAGATAGCTGACATTTCCTTTCAACTGTCACCACTCCACTACTTCTTAAAAGCTTACTGCTGTATGCCTCTTTGGCAGATGGTCATAACATCGAAGTTGCTATTATTTTTGGAAAGCTGTCTATAGGTAATAAGCAGCATGGCTCTAGTATCACCCTCACCTTTTTAGTCTGGCAGAAGAAACAGTATAGCTGCTGAAGAGCTTTATCTCTACAGCAGCAGCACTCTCCCCAAATCACACATGGAAGATGACCCCATCTACCAACTGCATTTGAGGCAAAAAATACCATTTTCATTGAAAATGAATTCTGGAGTAATTTGAAAGAACTGCTGATAAATAATTTTGTCTTTTCAACAAATTTCTTTACTCCAAACCTGCTGAATCAGAGACTGGGCATTTAAGAGCAAGTGAACCTATTTGAAAGCCCCCTGCCTTATGTATAGGGCACTATCTAATGAATTTGTGTTCTGGTGCAGCAGAGTAGGGTCCTGGCTGTACCTTACAGTCTGCTTCAGCATGCACTCAGCATGATTTAATGCTGGTTATCTACACAGTTTATATCTTTAATGTTTTATTTGTAGGATGTTCTAATGAGTTTAGCTTTGTTGTCACACTGCCTAGGAAGCTCAGACTATAAACTTAATTAAATTGTTATTTACCAATGTGATCCTCTCTTGGGTTCACTAACAAAAGCATCTACCTATGAGAAGCTGATTATAAGAAGCTAGAAAGCTAGATTTTGTTCTTTCTTTTAAAGGAAGGGAGATATCTAAGATGACAGTTCAGAAAGGTGGCAGGAAAGCAAGTACTCACCAGAAACTGATCCAAACCATTAAAGCCAATCAACTGTATGCACAGATTTCAGAGGCATTTGCTCATGGCTCAGAAATACATTAATACATGCCTCAGACGGAAATCAAGTATTCCAGAAGACAAGCAGAAGAAATAATGAAAAAGCAGAGATACACTGAGTGGGACCACCTTGGACAGGTCCTAGAAAGTTATGCACCATTCCTGTCGAGTATTCCCTTCTCTCAGAGGAAAGGAAGCTGGCTGAGAAGTTTCTACACATCCAGGAGAAGCAGGCAATGAGCTTGCTTACTGTTCATAAAATAGGATGCAGCGCTGTAGTATCTAATAAAGGGGTAAAGCAGACAACTGCAAGAAACACAGGAACAAGATGGGAATGAAAGCAGCTGGGGGAAGGCTGTGTCAGCCTAAACATCAGCAGCTCTGGCTCCACACACCCTCTGATCCACCCATCCAGGTGGACCAGCTCTCAGGCAGCTAGGAGATAATCACAGTAACTTCTGGCTCTTCTGCTAGTTGTCCTCTCACTTTATACATTCTGATTATTTATTTACATTTCTATTAACCCTCCACACCACCAACACCCCTTTTCAACCTCTATACCACAAGCTGCCCATCAAGTATCTAGACATCCTTAGTACCAGTTAGTCTCAACTGGACTCAAGACTAGAAAATATGACCCCCACCACACAGGAAGACTTGCGTCTTCCCCACCCTAGGGAATCCTCTGACATCCATTCCAGTAGCAATTTTTGTACATCATCTCTAGATTTGATCACAGATTTCACATCTTCCAAGTTAAATTTGAGAATCTTAAATAAAGGCCTAGAGCAGGACCCAACACTCTTTGAGCTGAACTGAAACTCAACATTTTACATCTTTAACCTATGATTTCTAGCATATTGTACAAAATATAGGTTAGTTTATGATGAAATACCTAAACTGGACAAATTATAAAGTTACAAGGAACAGGAACTTAAAAAGTAAGAACTAGGACAGATTTTAATTCAATATATTTAAGAACAACATTCTATAAGAACAACATTCTAAAGTTACTAGATTTTCTAGTTATGAAATTGATGATAAATACAAGTAGTTTGGCAACATGAATCAAGAGTTAGTCAACCATTATCAATCTTCCCACAAAATGAGTTCTCAAAAACGACTGACCAGGCTCCAGACAACTTTTCATTCACAGGCAGGTACCTGCAGAGGTATTGTCAGCTTCAATTGCCTAGCTGGAAAGTTTTTGCTTTTAAATCCCTCCTGTTACAGTTTAAAAAGTAGTCTGGAATCCCATTCAGGTCTTAAATGCAATTTAGATCTTTTACCTTATGGATCTATTTCTGACCTAGATGGGAATAATAAGCTAATGGATTTTTAATCAGCTGCTGACAATCAGAAAATAAGAACCAGGATAGAGTTGTTTTTTTCTTCCTACTCATCTTTCTTCTCATATCCCCAGCCTTAAAGCAGAAGATTATTTGTCTTAGAATTTCTTCAGATCCAGCGAGTCAGACTCTGAAGTCTGAGACAGTTCTAAGTGGAAAAAAAAAAAAAAAAAAAACAGGTCCTATGGTGCTTCAATTCACACACCTCAGAGAATCATTCCAGCCATCTGAAAGCTTGCGCTGTACTGTTCTGGTCATCCTACTATTAAAAAGGGATATTACGGAAACCATGACACTGCAATAGAAGACAATCAAGCCAATACAAAGACTGAACAATCACAGCTAAAGTTTTCAGAAAGAATAAGTCCATTCTCTGAAAGAGCACAAATTGGAAGCAGCGTTTGCTCCATTCTGCCTCTGACAGGAACAAAGAATAAGAGCAGTGAAAAGGCAGGAATAAAGCCAAGGATGGTTTGAGACATTAAGCTTTAAGGGTTTTTTTATTTTTTATAGTCAAGTTCATGAAATGACAAGCTTAAAACAACCACCAAGACACAAAAACACACATTAATACTTACAGTTATGTGGGAATAAGCCCTAGTTAATCTACATTGTTTGAATATCAAATACAGGGGGGCACAGGAAAGAACGTTGTCAAAAGGGAGATGAAAATAAGAGGAGTCCTCGTTTTCCCCAGAATTCATCTGGAGAAAACAAATTATGAATAAGCCACAGAAGTTAATTCTCTAGCCCTACAGATGACTGAAGTTTCCCCACACTCCCAGATTTTTTCCCCCCCCCCATCTCATTTCCTTATGTGGGAAAAGCCGAAAGCCAAGAAACACAAGCCACCACACTGCCAGGTGTGATGAGCTACAACCACCAACAACTAAACATTTGACCCAAGCACACACACATACTCCCTTAGCTCTGCTGCTCTTCCCAAGACACTGGAACATGCAAAACAATCAGGCTTGCTCCTAGCACTACTGCTGCTGGGGAGCTGGAGACTGTGAAACATCAGCTGAGAGAAGCACCTCTCCCTTCCCTGGAAGCAACACATGCAGCATCAGCTCTTTCCCTGGTTCTACCCATTTCTTCCTCCGTTATTTATCATCTGAACAGCAACATTCAGTTTTGCCTAAACAGTCCCAAAACTTGGAGAGATCTCTCAGAGGGCAGTGACACAGGGATTGCAGAATTAGAAGCTATGAAAGTTACTGCTATAGTGTTGATGCTGCACTGACTCCCCATCTAATAACAGCTTAGCTATATAAGACCATGAAGCTCTGAAAGAAGCTGGTCAAATGCTGGAACAGATGGCTCAGTCATCAGCATCCCTCAGCTCCGCTCCCCCTCAAGAGGAGTGGGTACCAGTAGGGCTAGCAAGTGTTTCTGGCTATGACTGCAGGATAGCATCAGCAGGCCGGTAGTAGCACTGTATCCTGTTGTGCATGATGTATAAACATGGTAAAGGAAACAGAGGAAATCAGCATGCCTTCCGCACTTCTGACCTCCATTCATCACCAGTCATGACTCAGACTCCAACACTGACCCACCATAGGACTTCTAGAGTTAGAAGAGAAAGGGAACCGTCTAGAGTCTATCCTTACACTAAATCTCGCATCTGCTGTCACTGACCAATTGTACCAGTTGTCAATTCTTTGAGATATTTATCTCAGACCTATTACCTGGCTTTTCTTTGGTCCAAAAAAATCTGTAGCAGTCTTTAGGAATGCTACAAATAATTCAACAAGCTATTAAATAAAATATTACCAAAACATAAATAAATAAGCACTCTAAAATTAAAGGCAAAGCCTAGAAATCATTCCTACTCATATCACAGCTGGGAGAGTCATTATGAGGCAGCTGGTGGCTGAGAGGCATGCCAACATCAATCTATCAATCTCCGTTTTGCTGTATTAATATGTCACAGGTCTTGTGATCTGGATTTCCTATACCCCCAAAAAAGGGGTTTCAAACTGCCTGACATTTAGCAAATTGGCAACCTACTGCCTTTACTTACATTATATACTGCCTTCTCAGAGTCCATGCCAACAACAATTGTTTTTTGATGGTCATTGAAAAATCAGCTGTGACATTTCAGTATACTTTGGGTGAGAATGCTAGCAAGCAGGACTTTGGACCCAAGGGGCAGCAAAGCCATGCTGTGTCACGTGCCAAACAAAGTAATTCACAACTTGCTACTGTTGTGAGCAGTGAGGGAAAAGCAGCTACCCTAAAGAGGTCACTACAATGATCTGACATACCCAAGAGCTGAGACCCCTACAAGCATCTCAGTCTAAGACATGCACAGTGGCAAGTTTGTCATTCTGCTCAAGTAAGCTCACTAGCACTAAGCTGTGTTTATTGCTGCTTCTGTAGTGTACAAAATGGTACAAGTCTTTGCTAGATAATCAAGAAAAATCAAAGTAAATAAGAAAAACTACCATATATGTGCTTTGGTGCCTACTCATTCTTGGTAAGGATTTAATCTGTAACTTTTACAAATGAAATTAATAGCAACAGGAAGAGCACTGGGAAAGCTGAAAAGCAAGCTGCATTAAAAGCAATGTGGTTAGCAAATGATTTTTATCTACAGCACTCCTTAACATTTAATGCAGGCATTAGATCTTGGACAATTATGTTTTAATGACAAATGCAAGGCTGTATCGATACAAGCCTATGGAAGCACTGTACTGTAAGAAGCCTTCTACTTCTGTGCTTGCCAACATAACTATGTGGTGCACATTAGGCACTCTAAAACACTGCAGCTAAGCTATGCTTTCCTAACAGAATACAATTATAAAGTACTTAATGGGAAGACATCAATAATATATCATTACAGACATAATATTTCTCGGGATGCCTCATTTTTAGAGTGAGGATGTCCCACATCTTCTGCAGCAGTATGAGAAAGAGGCCAGTTTTCAAAAATAGCACTCTGATACTTTTAGAGAAAGACTCACATTTCAGGTGCTGTCCCTCCATGAAGCATTCCTGCTTATAACACCTACTTGAGAGTTGTAAGTGACCAAAACACTGACCCACAGGCCAAAAACACACTCTTAAAGATGAAAGCATTTACTTCCAAATTAATTGAGAAATATATACAAAGCATACTTTCTCTCTGCTGATTATAGACTTTTCTATGTGCATCTGTCAAAGCCCAGCAACACAAATACTACAAATCAGTTCCCACTCTTGTAGGTGAAATACTTGCAAACATCTTATTTTGTAGGTCCAGTGCCACAGGCAGACTATTTGAAACAGAATGAGAAAAAGTTACAGAACCAAGCTGGCTTCATCACTGGCACAGGACCTACTATCTCTGCCTCCAGCTCATTCAATGTTAAGCAAAAATCAGTTGGCAGACGGTCAGATGGCACAGCTGAGGCATTAATTTACTAATAGAAACAAACTGTTTTCAGTGCTTCCTTGCAGTTGCTTTCACGCAATAACTGAACCAGAAAAGTTACTTGTATTTGCATTACATTTTAATGGCTCCAGTTCTGACCAATATTATGTTTCCAATATTCTTGCTATTATGTCTAAAGCAAAAGGTATTACTGTGCAGGTAAAAGGATCCTTTGATGGATCCATGTTATATTTCCAGTTTCCTCAGAGACTGTGTGTGGCCTTTGGCAAGTCAATTTACTTTCTCATCTACAAGGTAAGGTAGTAATAGAACAGTAGCTCCCAAAGGTGTTCTGTTTCCTACCTTTGGAATAAGAACTACTTCATAAATATTAATATAATCCAACAGAAATTCATAAAATACCAGCACCTAATGATGCAAGCAGATCTTATTTCATGATCTGGAGGATAAGATCTCCGCTCCTGCAGAAAGCCAAACACAGGTGCCAGGAATCAACCTGTTGGTCTGAGCAGGGTTCTGAACCCCCATGTATGGGAGCAACACTTCATGCCTCTCAGGAGCAAGTGCACAACAGCCTAGGTGACATGGATGCTCTCTGAAGTGAAGTAAGAGGGTGTGACTACCTTCGACATGGGACAGCAGAGTTGGGGTTTTGCTGTTAACTGGACAGTTATCCTCTAACTACACCAGACAGAGAGACTGATTATGAAATTTAACACAAGGCTGAGCTTGACTGCCTTGGCTGGTGGTTCTCAAGTGGATTTTAAGTGACCATTGGGTAAAAACCAAAACCTGGCTCCCCAGGCCTCAGCAAAATGATATGATGGTGATGAGCAAAGCTGAATAACTACAAGTGTTTCAGAGACATAATACTGTGATATGAAAACCCCACTTGAGGTGTGGTGCTTAATGAAGGGTAATTATTGACTAGATGTTTCCACTCTTACCTTCAGACTGACAGCTGTCAAGCAGTCCTGGCTTGCTTTCTCTTTCTCAATGACAGTAACCACATGACAATTACAGAGCATCTCTTGATCTAGCTGATAATATCGGATCTACATAGTATGTTATATCCTAGGTATTTTGCTTAAAAGTAATTAAATATTTATACATCTGCAGGGTCATTTCATTTTTACAGTTCCTTTTAAGCCCAACTCTTTTCTGACCACTGCAGTCTAGTGATTTTGTTCAGGGCTAACTAGGCACCACAGCCAGAACTAAGCAAGATTATTGCACAAGAAGAAAAAATGCTCACTTTTTGAGGCAGAGGTGCTTTTGACATCATGCAAAGCATACAGGAGAAACCAAATTTATCATCTTGCAAGGACAATGTGTGCTGCCAAATCCATATTCATCATTGATGTATCATCTTAATAATGATCCTCATTGTCTGTGGCACAGACTTGGGGGCAGCCTATTTTATGTCATCCCTGGTGATTAGTAATTACATATGAACAGTAGAACATTCCTCACAAGTATACATATAATTTTAGTAAAGCTACTTCAATAGAAACAGTGATGCAATGACTTCCCCCCAACTCCACCCAAACCCCCCTAACTCACACGCATCTTCCAGTTACATCTCAAGCTATTGTGATTTGATTCTGTATATTTTCATGTTCTTAAATATGTGGATTTGTTTACAATTATATTAAAATTGTATAACTTCTATAAAATAATAAAACAAAGATAAAGAGCAAACACAGTAAGGAGGCTTGCTAAACCAGCAGCCCCACCTGTACCACAGAACCAGTCAACACAATATTTATTTGGCAATAACCAATTAGATTACTCACTATATTGTGAATTTCCTGCTTAAAATAAATCATGTTAGGTATTATCTAGGAATTCCTGAGAAAGCAAACATTAAGAGATGGTACCAAAAGGCAGAATTCATAGAAAGTTCTTGTTTAAAGAAGCAGAAAATTGTAATTCTGAGATGTTCTGAGAACTAACAGATCTTTCAAGCACAGAAATCAAAGAAAAAACTATGTTAAAAGCTCCTTCCTATTATCATGATTTTATTTGACATCAATCCCATTCGTATTTTACAGAAGGCAACACTATACTACTACTTATTGCAAGAGAGGCAAAGGGGAAAGAAATTATAAATAGGTGTGAAATCCATCTTAACAAAAAAAAACATAGAACTCAAAAGAACACATTTCATTAAAAGCAGTGTGGATGGACAAGGGGTGGGGATGAGCAGAGTAAGCAAAAAAGCTTACAATGCCTATTACAGCCTCTGGTGTCACAGGGCTGTTGATTGCTGAATGACTGCCCAGACTTGCTATTCAATTCTTCAAGACATTCTCCATCATTTACAAAAAAAAAAGTTATACAGTTAACAGATAAGAGCATTAACTTCAGTACAGAACTTTACTTCACCCCTCTCAATCATTTTCTCTGTAGTTGAGATTGGACTCCAGTAGTGCAGCAATTGGTAATTAGGAGGGAGGGGGTATAAAACAGCTTTGACAGTAAAAATCTGATAACTGAGGCATAAGATGCAGCTGCCTACAGCATCACAGCTTTCTGTTCCACCCAGATTTTGTTCCCAAATGTAACTGATTCAGAGAAAGTAACAGACTAGAGCAATGAAGTATTTTCTAAAAGAAAAGCCAGCTGAAAAGCCAGCTGCACCAAATCTCATGTCATTTCGAGCCTTACAACAGTCACTAAAGGAGCAGAAACTGCATCAGTCTAGTGGAAAACAAGTCTGATTTTTAAGACCAGGAAGGATCATTCCCAAAGTAATCTGAATTAAGATTGGACAGAAGCAGCTTCTGGGGCTTCCACAGTATAGTATTTCCCTTTAGCAGTATTTTCAACCCTTCTCCTGTTCACCTACTTTCCAGATTCAGTACTGGCTATGTGAAAAAGCTGGAAACAGAGATATAACCCTGTAGCTGTGGTCACAAGTCTCGTGGATTCTTGTGACCATGCATCTTAAACCAGAATTATGTAACCTAACAGTCAAACAAGTCTGAGAACAAGCATCACCACTCAGGGCAAGCAGCATGGGAACAAGCTTCCACATATGAAGTGCACTACAGGTAGCATTAAAGAAAAGGGGGAGCAAGCAGATTATGGACAAGCATTTGTGAGAAGAACTTGGAGACAGATGAGGAACTAAAAGGAATCCCTTGTTGTCTCCTACAAGTCAGAGAGGTTGTTCAGGGAAAGGAACATTTGAAAAAGCACGTTTACAGAAAGTAAGACGTACAGGACATAGAACTTGAGAAAATAGCCACTTACCAAAATTTATAGCCTGGAGAATTTCAGTTTAAGTTACATTCCTCATGAGAGATTCAATTGCACACATACACATGTAAGATTGAGAGCCATGATGAAAATATATTCTTGTGTACATTAACTTACATTTGCTCCATTTAGTGTGAAGATTTTGAAATACTCAGCTACAAAGCTTATAAGGTCTACAATCCCATTAGTTCTTCCGAAAGAATTTGAAAACTAGAAGCTTACATATCTATTTGCCAATCGTATTATACAATACATCTCCTGTTCCTTATATAAGCACCTTCCAATCCTGCCATCATGTTAGAAAATATATGCATCTCCTTTGAATAGATATTTAATGAAGGTATTCCTTGTAAAAGAACCTGTTTGTTTACACTGCATTAAATATTTAAGCAACTTGTTATGGAAGAACACTTAAAAGAAATCTTTCTGAAGACAAATAGGTTTTTCCATATCTTTTCCTAAACCT
Source organism: Netta rufina (assembly GCF_964035555.1). Lineage (NCBI taxonomy): Eukaryota > Metazoa > Chordata > Aves > Anseriformes > Anatidae > Netta > Netta rufina. Next base: position 87,538,799 of record NC_140123.1, read on the forward strand.
CTTCCAGCAAGAGCTATTAAAGTTAAACTACTTAGACTGCTATGCCAGAGCATACATCTTTAAGGCAATGCAGATCAGTGGATCACAGCTAAAAAGAATCAAAAACTAAAACAAATCTGAATTTGGGAATTTCTCCTTCCTACACTAATACTCCTTGTACTGGGTCTGGCTGGAATGTTAACTTTCCCGGCAGCAGCCCATTCAGTGCCGTACTCTGTACTTGTAGCTGGAACAACAGTGTTATCACACCAGTGTTGTGTCTACTGCTGAGCACCAGTGGCACAGCATTGGGCCTTTCTCTAACCCTCCTAGGGGGTGGGCAAAAAGTGAGGAGAGAAACATCACTAGGGCAGCTGACCTAAACCAATCAAAGGGATATTCCATACCATGTGGTGTCACACTCAGCAATAAAAGGTGGAAACAGGAAGAAGAGGGGAGGGGTGGGCTCTTGTTGAGAAGACATCGGTCCTCCTCTCAAACACGAGCTGCGTGTTGAGGCCTTGCTTCAAGGACATGGTCAATCATCGCTCATTTGTGGGAAGTAGAGAGTAATTTCTTTCCTCTGCACTTCCATATAGCTTTAATTTATTTTGTTTGTTTGTTTTCCTCCCTTCTTTTTATTTTTCCCTTTTTCCCCTCCCTTTTTCCCCTTTCCCTTTTATTTCCCCTTAAAAGGTTTAGTTCATGGTAGTCTTTATTTAATTATTATAATTATTTCCCTTTAATTAAATTATCCTTATCTCAACCCGTGAGTTGTTTTTTGCTTTACTTCTCCCCCTCCTCATCTAAAGGAGGGGGAGTGAGAGAGCGGTTGTGGGGTTTAGCTGCCCAGCACGGTAAAACCACCACAGTCCTTAAGCCTATGCTAGCTCCAAACAAAGACTATAACTGGCCATGAGTTACAATCTGAATTGCACTTCATCACAACCAAAACTATACGGGTTTAGTACAACTAGCTCACTAGGTTTCAATTTATGGTACAAAGTGATGTGAATGAAGACGTAGTTAAAACAGACAACAACAAAAATAAGACTATGCAAGACTGAGCAAATCTCCTTTCCTTACCAAGATAGAGTCATGATGTATCCCTGTCTCATGGATGTAGGAGCAGAACTTAACCTGAAGTGTTGGGATATGACTTTAACAACTTCCATCAGAGTTTAACAGCTTCTATCAGCAAGTACATGAGAAGCTGAAGATCAATTTTAACAACCTGGAATAGAACTTTTATTGGGGTGGGGGTGTGTGGGGGGGAATTTTTGTCCATTCTAAGGTTGCTTGATAGGGCTTGTTGACTAGATCAAGTCTTGATGTTCAGTTGGAATATATTCAAATGCTGTAGCGTAGAAAGGGTCAGAAGATCCAGTACATGCCCTAAAACACAAAGGCTTTAATAAGCATGTGTAAGCCATCTCATGATACAAGAATCTCAGATTCTTAAGAAATTGGCTTATAAGCCTCATTTACAGCATGCTGACATTTTAATATTTACTCCACAAATCTCTACAAAAGGATATAAGAGTAAACAAGCCTTAAAAAGCTTTACTCTAAGCAAATCACTGTCAAACAAATTAAGAATGTCAATTACTGAAGCAGCATTCACAAACTATCACCCCTTTGTCATCTCAAAAAGACAAGTTACCCCTCAAAAAGAGGACTACATGCAACCTACATTGCTTATTTCTAAAATAAAGAAACTCAATTTACCATTATCCATACAATATTTCCACCCTGCAAAACTTATTTCTTTAATGTCATTGGAGAATTGCTACCAGAAGTGTATTAGTTTTCTTCCGGGAAGAATCATCTCGTGAAGCAATGGGGATCCAATCTTCCATGCTATGCAGGCTTTTTTTGTATTCAACATTTTTGAATTTATGTAGCTATAGTTAGACAATGCATTAATACAGAGATTTCATACTTCAAAATTATAAGATGACACGCAGAGGAAAGTGACCAAAATTCTAATCCACATCCTTTACCATGCAACCTTCTCCCCATACAACACAGGTCTTGAATACTAAACACTTAGAAGGCTACAGTGAGCTGATAACACCTACCACTAATGAGTTACATAACCATTTAAGTAGGATTTGTATCCTAATCTGCTGTGGAACTTGACAGCAGGAGATGTGGTTCCGCAAATAAAACATTCATTTACACAGACATCTTTGAACTAAGGTGGTTTACATTCTTCAGACTTTATATAAATTTAATTACAACTCCATACTCCCCTGTCAAACACTGGGACAATTCAGGCTAATATCCATTGCTGTAGTACCATGTGCACAATTCCTCCCCCCCCACTTCTTGAGCAGTTTGAGCAGTCTGATCCAGGACACTAGAATTTTCTGTATTTTTCATACGCAAGAGCAATCCATAATGCTGCATGTCACATAGTAGATATACCCTTTGGATTTTTTGAGACCTATTTCCAACTTTTTTGATCACTTGCATAAAGTCCACTCCTATTCTTCTCTTGGAAGGTTTTCATATCTTTTGCTCCTGTGAACAACATATACCACAGCTCTCACTCAATCTCTTCATACAACCATGTAAAAAATCATGAAGACATTACCTGAGGGATAGGGTCCATCCCATGTGATTCTGCAAAGAACCAGACAGGATACAGGCTTCTGCACAACCACTTGTGTTTCTCTTCAACAGGGATTGTTCTTTTCAGTCCATTTCCCACACCCAAAAGAAGTTACTACTGTTAATATCTTCTAGAGTATTTCTAAAGGCTGCACTCATAAGTCAACATGTCACTTTATCCCCTAAAATTACAAAAATTGCACAGGGCTTAACTTAATGTGGAACTTCCCTTGCCAATCCATAATATTAAAGACACACACACAGTACAGATGTTTGCTTATAAACAAGAGACAACAATAACAGAAGTCTGGTTGATTTCTACTTTTTCAGCTCTACTAGTGTGTAAGATTGAGATTTTTTGTTCTTCCCCCCAAAAAAAAAAAAAAAAAAAAAAAAACAGGGACTCAGTATAGCCAAATTATTTCAGGGACTCAGGAAATGTGATAAAAGGAAAAAATCTCACCAGAATAATGGTTTGTCTTCCTGAAAGAAAGGAGTCCATTTTCTACACTACTTTTTCCATGTTTCAGAACATCTTGTTTCCTCTACAGCCTACCAGCTAGCTACTTACTGTACTACAAAATGCAGTAGAACTTAATGCACCTCTGATGTGTTTTTCCCTACCAGTACATCTCAACATTTTCCTAAAACACTACCTCAAACACTGTTTTTTTTTGGCATTTCATAAATAGGGAAAACAGACCACAAAACTTGCTCGGTCCCCACTATCAGATGAGAACCAGTCTATGAAGCAAACAGTAGCTCTCCACATCCATTTGACGACTGTTACCAACACACTTTGTCCCAGTGTATTCTTCTCAGTACAAAAATTTATGCATTCACAGGGAAAATGCTGAAGAGCCTTGGACCTGTTCCTTCCCCCATTGCATGTATCAATGGTACATGGCTAGATTTTTTTGCTAGTCTTTGTTTCTGTATTGACTGGCATGCAGAATCCAGAAGGTTGGAAGACCACAGAAGCACACACATCTCAGGTACCTTCTTGCGGTTATGGTTTTCAACCTTTTGTATTTTTACAGTAGCAACACTTTTTGCAAATAAATTATGGCTAAATTCAGGAAGCATTTAAAATGCAATCTCCTATTCTGTGAGGAGATAAATTTTAAAATAAATCCATTTTTCCTGTGATTAACAAAGTTATGATTACATGCAAAACTGAAAAACTCTCAGGAGGGAAAAAAATCAGTATTCTACATGTGCTGATCAAACACTGTATTGACACAGGACAACTTGTATCTTGTATCAGTACTCCCTCCTTCAACTCCACTGGTACCTCTTTGTTAAGGTTGGATAACGGAGAAGAAAGACAAGGTGAACTGTTACTCTTCTGTGAGTGTTACCTATTGCATTTTTTCCTTTGAACTGTGATTTCATTATAGCTGGGTCATATTTTTTATAAAAGCATTCAAGAACATTATAAGCCATCTCAGAATTCTACAAAGCAAAGAAGCATGGTCCATTGCTCTATCAGGTAATTTATATTCTAGAATTCAAGATGCATTAATGGACCAAAGAACACAGTTAAAATGTGACCTTGATTAGAGGAAGAAGCTACTCTTTTTTAATACCTTAGAGGAAAATCAATTAATTATATTATGCCTGAACTAGTATACACTCTTTAGTCTTCAAAACACCAGATTATCACTTCTAATTAAGATGAATTTGTATCAAAGAAAGCTATGAGTATTAAATATTATAAAGTACTAATTTTCTCCTAACATAAGAAAATCAAGTTCTCTTAACCAGGAATCTACTGTGTTTATTGCTTTGGAACACAAACTTGAACAACAGCATTACATTAAACCATAAATCAATGTATTTTATTCCTTCAGAAAAATAAATCTTACATAGACACTGATCAGTGGAGTCAGTAAAAATGCATTCTTTTCACAGAACACTGGAGCTTGGAACCCTGCTCCAAGGATCATAAGCAAGACTGTGTGTAGGAAGTACTGTACACGATGAGTGTACACTATAAATTAACCCATAAGCATTACGTAAGTATAAATGATGTATTTTAGAATGAGGGATTCTACAAACAACCAGTAAACTTTAATGAGTTGTGATAGAAACCCAACATTGAAATAACACAAGTGTCAAATACAAAACTCATGACAAAATAAATTTGAACTTTTTTTTTTACATATAGGAAAGAATCTTGTTGTTTAAATGGATATATTTTATACACCTGCATTTTCATTTGCTTTGGATAATCGACTCTTAAGTCTCTTGGTTCATGCTTGAATTAGTCTGTTTTTGAACAGACATATGCATTGAGAAAAAACTGTTAAATTTAGTTTCCCTAAGTTTTTATGAACAACAATAAGTAGATAAACCTGTCATCAGGGCTGAGGGAGTAACAGATCAAATCCCACACATACTTGTGTCTAGATAATTCACAGGTTTTGTTGCCTTTAAATATATTCAGGTTTATGTGTTTTGTTCATCACTTCATTAAACAAGCTGCATACACACTGAATTTCTGGCTCAGAACAAACCTGTATAGGGATATGCTTATTCCAGTCACACTAACACCTGCATGAAACACCCATAGAGTTAGCTCCTACACAAGTAAACTCTTTATCAAAAAAAATTACAGGTTTACTTCCAGTGTCAGTTTTATGATCTGATTGGATTTAAATAATTTGGCACTTGAAGTTTTGAAAACAAAATATGCCAAGTTGCTCTTTACTTTGACAAGTGTTCTGTAAACTGCTGCCAACAGCACCCTAATTGAATTACGTGAAAATATTTAATAAGGAATTTGAAATTAGACTTTCCCCTGCCCCTCTATGCATATATCACACATATATGCATACCTGAGACATGACAATTACACATTCCTGCCCATCCAGTCACTCTCAGTTTAGATTTTAACATGCTACAGGTTTCTCAACTAGTACTCTATATGTTTTGTACTAGGTAGAAGCACATAGGATATACCTGTTTGAGTTGTATTTAGCAGAACATTTCACTAATGCAGCACTCCAACAATAGCACTACCCACTACACATTTATGGTGCTATATACAGGGAATACATTTGTCTATTTAAAGGCATCAACCCTCCTTTATTAACAGTGCTCTGGCAAGGAACCACAGGCAGAACATTTGCAGCAAACAAACCAGCCTTCCCAGCTAGAAGCCACCACGTGCTCACTAAAATACCCAGCCACCCACTGCTTTCAATCACTTGGGTGCTACTACAGATGTATTTTGTTCTAGAATACATTACCATTCACATGCTATTCTGTTTTCAGAAGTGCCAACAGCTATCACATGCTTCCTGAGACGTGGCCTAGTGACTAAGGTTAACATGTTATGTGTCCAACCTACGGTTTGAGCTGCTCAAGAACAGATAGCACACGAGTTGCAACTTCACTTTAAGCATTGTTACCAGTTCTATGAATTGCATCAAGGTCTGATGAGACCTTCAGCTCCATAGGATGGGATGGAGCTATAAATCAAGCTCTGAGGTACATGGCCAGGGCACATCCACACTTGAAGCAGGTGTACCTGCTGAAGCATCCTCTGAAGTTAGAGGAAACCCTGTTGAAGATTAGGCTCTGTTCAAATGTAAGATAAAGGTGGGTCTGATCAGAGAATAGTCATCCACAATTTAAGTATGTGGCAGACAGATTCATCTTGCTCCAAAACAAGTAGATTTAACTGCAGTTAATCAACACCACAAAGCCAGAACTGCAATGTCATACCTCTGTGGCCAGGAAACAATTTGCCCATCCAGCAGTGTAGGAATCAAGGCAGCTGTCTGGGCTTTTAGACTGAGAACCTGAAGATCTTGAAGTATTTTATATTCTATCATGCATGCCTATATTGAGAAGATACACCATCAGACTGTTATGGGATATACTAGCCAGTAATCCCAAGCTTTGTTGAAGCTGGGCTCCCTGATGTGTGGCTTGCAATTCATGGTGAGCTACATGTTATTTTATTTTTAAGTAAAAGAGAACATTTGTTAAGAATTGTTCCAATTTCATGTAGAATGAAGAGTCCTTTTGGCCAGCTGTGAAAGCATTACTCATGAAAGACAAAGCATGAATTTTAAATACCATTTCCCTGTTATTTCAAGTATAGTCTTACCTATTTAGGATTCTAGAAGGTATAACATCTTGGAAGAAGGAAAATTAGGCTCATCTTTCATAAGAAAGTTGAGATTTCAGTGTTCATACAGATTCATACCACAAAGACATCCCTTTCTTATTACTATAACCAATGCTATGAAGAATTTCACAGAGTTAATAGTCTTTAAATTCAGAAGTATTTTTTAAATTACAACAGCTACAAGAGATGAAATACACTGTTCATATCAATTAAGCCAAAATACTTTTAAAAGCCAATACACAAAAACAGCGCTTTTACAAGACTTCAGCACTGGAACTTTAAAAATTATTGTAGATTCATAGAAGCTTTAAACTCTTTTGGCTGAGTGCTTATGTTTTGAATATGAATGTTGTTTGACTGCAGAAGTCATGTGTCTATACACTGTACCTTCTATTCCTTCCCATGAAAGACAACTGGAATCCTGACATATCACATCACTAAGAACTTTCCTGCAGAATATTTTACATAAGTCTAAATGAGTCAGGCAAGGGATTATTTTAGAGGCAGTTTCTAAGGGGGATCTACTGTAGCTGATTTTCCTCTGAAATATCCTGAGGGAGATTATATTAAGAGTTTAAAGAATGGGATTGACATTGATATTCCATTCTCAGTTGCTAATTTATTATCTGGAGGAAGGCACATTAACCATGAAGGAAATCTTGATGAGAAGGGAACTACAGCTCAAGTGTATGGGACTTAACTGACTTTTCAGTCTTACTAGAATGCATTAGTAGCATCTATGCCTCTGTTTAACCATCAGGCAAATGGCAACCAGAAGGACAAATTAGTTTTCCACATTGCTATGTAAATTAGCACCACTCCTTCTGGTGACTCATTTCTCCAAATAACAGAACACTTGTTAGAAACCCAGAGGAGTGCAATTCTAGAGATGATCACCTGGGACTGCTCAGCAGGAAGGGAGAAGACTGCCTAAGGGCCATCACATTTCCCCATCTGTTTATATTCAAAGGAATCCTGGAAAGGTTTTTCCAAGAGCTAGGGGGCATGGAGGAAGTTAAGCAACTTTTACTCTAGGACATTAGAACCCAACTAGTACCTGGTGTTTCCTTTAATTATCTCTAACAAGCCAAGTTCTCCAATTACTTTTGGCACCTAGGAGGGGAAGGAGCCTGCCTCAGCAGAAGCAGTATCTGGTTATGTCCACATTGCACAGCTCTGAGGATCCACATTGCACAGCTCTGAGGAAGCCAGCATGCAGATGCTTAACAGCATGTTTCAGTGCATTAGTGCTGGGCCTCCACCTGTAATTCTGCTCTGCACTACTCACTACCTCTACAGCTACTGAAAACCAACAGAGAACTCAGCAGTTACTCCAGGGACCAGAGCATTACTGCCCTGCATTATGGCCACTGTTACTGAGACCGTCAAACAAGAGATATATGACTGCACCAACATACGTTCAACAAATCCAATATGAATTGGTAAGCAGACCAGAAAGTTTCTTCATACACAGAATTGCTCTTCACCTCTGTGTTGGATGCAGGAAAGCATGAGCAAAGGATCCCAAAGCAGCAGCAAATCCCTCTGCAGTTTCACAGTACACCATTTCAGACTAGGTCAAGTCCAGCATTAGCACTGAGATCCTTCTGAGTGTGAAGCTAGTGTTCAGCTGAGGAACTTAATATTTTGAAAAGCACTTTTCCAATCCTTGGCTATTCCCCCCTTAGCATTCAGCAAAATATTACACTTGAGGAGAAAGACCCCACAAAGCCAAACTGAATTAGCTTAGTTACTGGAGTGTGAGGAGGTCAACAAAAAATAAAAGATAGAAGACTTCATTTTTTTCAGTTTCCAACCTTACCATGCTTACTGTGATGTTAGACAGTCTAAAACAAAGATGTCTCGAGTTATATAATGCACTTGGGACTGAAGAAATCAATTTTGGTCACAGGTATTTACTCTTCACAGTTTGAAGTGTGGCCTGCAAGTCTGAAAACACTTCACGAAGATGGTTCTCAGCAGATACGGACCATCAAGACAAAAAGAATCTATTGAGTATAAATTTTAGATAACTTCATTATGCTTGCCTGCTCCTACTGATCTGATGGCTTGAAGCTCAAACATATTAATCCATTGTAGCCAGACTGATGAAGTCCAAATATCAAAATACCAAGTTTATCTAAGTATTTTAGAATGAGAAGGGCAGACTCCATCTAACAAAAAGTTATTGTCAAAACCATGAAGTACCAGCTAACAGTTTGACTTGTTAATACACTGCCTCTAGATATAAGAAGAGATTAAGATGTTTTGCCTTTTGAATAAAATAGTGCCAGTCTTTTCAGCAAGCTGAAATGGAGCTACAGCAAATCTAGAGGTTTTCACTAGCTGGCATTCTTCATAGCTGTTTCCCCACTGCTATCTTAAAATCAGGTACAACACTAGGTTTAAGACTGGCTGTTTTACTTTTTTTCTTTCCCTTTTTCTCTACCTACAAAGTAGAAGTGAGAACTGCAACACTACAGTCTTGAATGTTTGCCAGTGTGCTCTTTGGATAGTTGGACTGTTTGCCAAGCACCACATACTGAGCAACAGGTATAAACAGCTTTTACAAGCTATGAACAAAAACTTGTGGTACTTAATGTACATTTCCTTACAATTGAATCATCCTTCCAAACAAGAAAATAAGTTACTTAACCAGTGTATTATTTGCCTAGTAAACAGAGCAATATTTTAAGATGACATTCTAAACTGCAACTTCCACATACAAGCCAAAGTGCACTTTAGAAGCAGCCCAGCAACCACTTCCAAGACTTTATGTAGATAATACTATTTACGGTATCTGATTGCATGCTGCAGCATAACTCAATCACATCATGTTCTTCATATCAATCATACAGGATAATAAGGACAGTGGAAAACTAACCTTGAAATTCAGTACAATACTTTTGCTAGAGTACACAAAACAATAGATTGCTCATCAAGCTCTAGAAATACGAGGAAGGGTTTTTTTTTTTTAAAAAAAAAAAAAAGAAATCACAAATTCAACAATGGATACAGCAAAACATTGGCACATGGTAGGAAATAGGTTTGCTTTCACAAGGAAATGGTATTCATACTTCAAATTTAATACCAGTCCCCCCACCAACAAGTCATCACTTGATTCAAGTCAGTGATGATTCCTACCTTAAAAAGGCAGAGACACTGGAGAACTGTTGAACTGAGTTCTCTTAACTTGGAATCCAAATTACAGAAGACTCCTTTAATGAAAATAATTACATTACCTTTGATGTCCAGCAGGACATAAGGTTAATCACAAGATGTGGGTACTTATTCACAGGACACAATCAGCTGTTAGATATACTGCTCCTTTGGCAAGAACAAAACCATAATGTTACCTCTTAATGAATGCACTGTTTCTAAGTCTAGTTTAAGAAACCTGGCTATAGTGTTTCCTTCAATTTACATTTGAAATCTCAGAACTTCTTAGAGTACACAAATATTGTTGCCAAGACAACAGTATACAGAAGGCAAGCAATTCACAAAAAATACAGATATTTAAAGAGCAAAATGTAAAATTAATATATGAATCTAAACTGATGTCTAGATGACCTTTTACAGTTGCTCAAGAGTAAGCATTTCTTTTTCTAAAGAGACTACTACTGACAGGAATTCACTTTTGAGACATTTGGTAATGCTTTTAGGAGTGATTTCCCGCCCCCCCCATTTGTATTCAGATTGAGATGACAGTACTGACAGAAGCTGCAAGCAAACAGCACTTCTGAACATAGAGGACCCCATGGTTTTTAAATGAATAATGTTTACACTGAATAGATAGGAAAAAAATCTGCTTGAATATCCAAAAGCCAGTTTTACAGCCATCAGAGTAAGGTATCCTCTGTACCAAGATAAGAAGCTTGTACTGTGCATAGTCAGATTCTCCTTCTGATAAAGAGAAAGCAAGCCTGTCGAGTATAATAGAAATAACAGACATACCCTGAAATAAGAAAAACAAGCCAGCCTGAGAACTTAATTCCAAGAGAGAAACAAATATTTAAACCTAGTTTTATGGGGGGGGGAGGGGGGGGGGGGGGGGGAGGGCTTGATTTGAATGCAATAGTACACAGCATAGGATGAAGTCATGAATTCAGCAAAATCCTTTTGTTTTCACTGTAGAATCTTTTACACATCTTAACCAGAGAGTTAAAAATGACCTACAACACCTTAAAAGACACCTTTACAGCTTGAGACGGTAAACATTACCAGAAGGCTCAAGTTGTAAGACCTTAGAATTCAGACTATAATCAGCACTCCACTGTGTTTGCAAGACCCAGCAACATCCTGCCTTGACACAAGAAGTGGGATAATCAAGAGCACAAGGATATTGCTACTTCATCACTATCAGCTTTTGTTCTATGGTTGCTGTGCATGCCATAAGCGTCCCATAGAAATATGGCTGAACAGCTAAGGCCAAGAGCTAGCGTGCAAATAGTTTATATTCATGTTTGTTTCATTCAGAGTTGTCAGCACAGTTTTCTTTTTTAATATGCAACTACATCTATCCAAACCCAGACTTTAAAATATATAATAAATATTCATTTTAATAGACACACAAGCTTTATAACCATGGATCTCATAGCTTGCCTCATAGGGTAGCTTGGCTCAGCCCCTAGAGCCATGTTGGACAAGATCCACAGTTCTTCCCACACACTGCACGTTCAGGAATAGAGATAGCACGTACAAGTCTCCCTTCCCTGCTGAGCACTAGCTGTGAATCATCAGAACCAAATCCCCACCCTCAGCAGCCGCAAAGATATTCCTTGTATTTTTGGAAGGGGATCCAGCTCCTTGCAGCTGGGGCAGCAATGCCATGCAAGCACACCACAAAATCTTAAACAGATTCAGATGAGAGATTGCTTAAAATTCCTGCCCAGAAGAATTCCTTAAGTGCCCTTTCAACACCCTCACGCAGCAAGTGGTATGCACACCCAGGCACAGTGAACACTCTGTCCCAGCCCTCTGGCACGCTCACATCGCAGCACTGTGAGGGCACACGAGGCTTCCCTCTTCAGGGGAAGCCTCAAATACAGCAGATATGCTCTGTAGAACAGAACCATTTGTTGATTCATTTGATTTTCACCAGACATACCACTAATGTTCAACAGGCATTGTCCTCTAGAGCTAAACATGCTTTGCAGCCAAGCAAGCTGAGTGCAGCCCTGTACCCATGAGAGGAGGTCTCCAAGTGCTGGCAGAAGAAGGGGAGAAGTATGGACTCAGGCTATCCTATCTGGGACAGGTACACAAAGCTTGAGTCACCTGGAGTTCCCACACTGATAAAGCTGGGGGGAGCACAGGGAGAAAGAACGACCATATGTAACTACCTGTAACTTCTCTACATTGCACATATACCTTTTTATGGCATTAAAGTACAACAGAAAACCAAATGTCCAGAATATGTACTTGTTGAACACTGCTTAGTGCTAATTCCTGTTCCACAATTGTTTTTCCTGTGTATCACAACCAGTTGTCTTCCAGTCAAAATCTCAGGTCTTAACACTGGGAATGCAAGACTAGCGAGGATCATGTCTTTACTCACAAGCCCTGAATCATGCCAAATCATTCCTCTAAGCAAAGTCACCATGCCATAACAGCAGCTTGCTCCACATCCACCTATTTTTTTCATAGAATTTAAGAACAAATGAGGTCCTAAGCCCTTTTTCTATAAACTTTGTATGAAACAGTGAAGAAATTAGAGGGATTTCTGTTGCTAATCATGACTACAGTTCCTAAGCTCTGCAACAGTAATAATGAAATCTCAATTTAATGAAGATTTAGAAAGTATTTACCGCATGTATGTTTTTATTACAGAAAAAAATGCTCTGCTCTGAATTATATTTACATTATTTTTTTAAACAATTCTTCCAAATGCACTTTTCATGTAATGAGCCTTTAAATACATTCTAAACATGATCATGGTACTTGACGGGAAGCCAGGAAAAATTCTAAGGCAATGGAAACAATAGATTCTTCTGAGAAATTAAATCAAAGATAGGTTTTATTCTCTGCAACTTCCTGGTGCAACAGCCAGCATGGTGTTCATGTGTTCAATACTCATGACATCAATTATGATATATCAGAGATCCACACTTTGACTGTCTCACTTAATAAACATTTGGAAAACAAATGCAACTTGTTACATGTTTGTGCTTGCACTTCACTGTCTTCTTTCTAATACTAACTTAACATCTCAGTCTGCTCATTTTGAGACCCAGATGGGTTATGTTTCTTAGTAGCTGTATCTTAAGCATTGCAAACACATGCATACAGGACAAAGGAAGGACTCAACAACAGCCTCACACCAGTAAGGAGCAGGGTGGTCAGTCAGGTCTGGGGACAGCCCCGTTCTGCAGCAAGCATTAAGCTAAAAGCTCTATATAAAATGTCCTTTTATTAACAGAACATTCACAAGTGAATACAGTTATGGCCAGAAGGGACCATAAGACAGATGGCTGGACTGATGATTTATGACAGGCTCTTAAGTATGGAGCCCCGTAACTTGTACTTGGATAAAACTTAACTTGGAAATAAGTATGAACTGCTGGGCTGAATACCTCTAGAGATGGAAGATCTAGACCCAGATGTTAATCACCTTGACTGCTCACAATCCTGCATGCTTTGAATTTGTTAGCTTTTAGTCTTTCATCCTTGCTACACCTTTTCTTGCTAGGCCTTCATGATTTTCTTCCCAAGAACATAGCCATTCAAAGAAATAAAGTCACTTCCCCAGCTTGCAAAAAAAAAAAAAAAAAAAGTAAAAGAACTACCAATTGAGTTCCACAGACATTTTCCTTACTTCTCAGTTTTTGTGGATCTTCTCCACATTCTTTTTTGAATAGCCTTCTATGGAAACGTCAGAATTTCTGGTATTAGTCAGCCATGCCATGTACACAAGTTAAAAATAAATTTCCTACACCTATATCATGTCTGTACATTACAAGCACATGCTGAACCCACAATGACCACTGATTTTTTTCCAATGCCATCACCCACTCCAAAAGGACAGCGTGCACTCCTCATTCCTACACTTTATATTTGCATGAATCTTCTCTGAACACCCAGGCAGCCCAAACCATCCTGTGTGAGCGTAAGTGAAAAATGGTATGTTAGTGTTGGAACTAGTGATTATCCCTGCAGAGAGATACAACAGGGATAACCCAATTCCATTACAACTCCCCGATGGCAACTTTTGTAGTACAACAGTTTTGTGGGTTTTAAACAATTTACTAGGCATTTTATTGCTAGTGATATTTTTTTGTCTCAGTATACTGAGATAAATTCTTTAATCCAGAAAATTTAACAGAATAAATATTTGACAGAGCCTGCTTTCCTTTAAATTTTGCTAACAACGATGGATTTTAACATTTTTACTGTTTCTTTACATGAAGTAAGTCCTCATATTTTTTTTTTTTTTCAATTATTTTACCCAGAATTGACAGCAGGATGCCCAGATTAATGCTATCTGCATCAGGCCATATTAAAAACACTGGTGGCTCTAAGCTTTTGAATAAGACCTCAAAGAATAGGAATGTTGGAGATTTCATTATGGCTAGTGCATCAAAATTTTTTGCTCTATCTTTTCCTCTAGCTCAATGAAAAGGCAAACCCTGCACCTACCAGAGGCCTTGTTTTATATTCAGGAGGGCAAAAGATTCCTCCACACCATTTTAGAAAGCAGCAGACCCCTGAAGCATGAAATTAATATAAACAGAATGAAAAACAAGTGGGATACAAACTCTTAAAACTACTTCAGTATCCAGTGCCCTAACTCTCCAAGGACTTTCTGTGCTAGCTTCATTTCCAATCACTGAGAGCTTCCCTGATGGATCACAAAATCCTTTCTATGAGCCTCTGAAGGGCCACCTGAGAACAGTTTAGCATCCTTACCATTACTATCTGGTTAAAGAGTCTGTGCCAGCATTTCACTCACAAGAAGCCCTCTTATAACTTCCAATTCAAAACTGTTTAAGGTGAATGCATGTCTAAACAAGTGGAGCATCACAACTGCACAAATGCCTTACCCAGATAACAGGTTAAAGAAAGCCCTAACATAAAATGAGCCTATCCTCAGGCTTACAAACTCAAGCTCTTCTCAGCTTTCTTCTGCAAAAGCCTACACTGATTTATGATTACTATTTGTCCCCAAATGTGTAGCCATATTTTAAGTAGTGTATTTCAAAATTAGATGATAACAATGAAAGATAACAAATAAGCAATCACTGGGAGGAAAAAAGCTTGGGGTGAAAAAAAAAGCATATATACATTTAAAATGAAAATCACCATGGAAATTGAGTTCTCATCTCTTTGGGCTTATAAACATCTGGGATAATTCTATGATCCTTAAATTGATCTTATTTCTGATTCATCATCCAGAATAGACATGGGAATTGTGTCCAGTTAAGAAACACAAATGTTTGCTCTCTCTCTACTGCTAGTGTCTAAATTCTAATATTACTCTATAGCAGAAAACTGGAGAAATATTTTAGAGTCATTTGAGATCTTACATTTATTTCAACACACAACTAGCACATTGCCAACAAAGTCTATTTGGAAACAAACTTTCAGAGCAAAACAGAATATAAGAACTAATTTGTAAACATAAGTAAAAATACATTTTTCAGAGGTTGTCTGCTGTCAATTACAAATTTTTAAACTGGGAAAACAAATGATGTTGAAAATAGTTGCTAACTATAGGGGAAATAAAAAGGTGGGAGAAAGTGCTGCTAACTCATACAGTCATAATCATCTAACAGTGATGTAGTTATTAACTACACAGACCTGAAACATTTTGTAATCCTTCAAGTTTTCCCATCTCCAACCAGTAACAGTTGTATGCTAACAGGTCAACCTTTTAAATTAAGGGGGCATTGCTTTGTGCCGTACTCGTCTTGCATTCCATATCCCCTGAGCTATAGGATGAGCTAAGTATGGAACTGGGATCATGCACCGCTGTAAAGGTCAGCACACCCAGCTTCACCAGGAATGACTACTGAGACAGCTCACCACTTTTTCCCTTTCACGTTCTCCTCATGCTACAGGAATATAGACAAAAAGACACAGACTGGCAGGCAGAAGCAGGACTTGAGGAAAAAAACAAAACCAGAGCAGCCACCCAACCCCTACCAGGGCAACGCACTTCCTTGGAGATGCTTCCCACCACCCAAACACTTTTAGAGCTTGAATTCTCATAGCAGCTCTAGTTATCCTGTTAAACATGATGGGTATTTCATTGTTACTGCTGTTTCTTAACACAACTTAAAGAACTGGCCTGTTTCAAAAGTTATTCAAGCACGGGAGGCCACCGTAATTTTAATGCTCGCTTATTGGGCAAGCACATAGAGCTTCAAAAGGAGTTACTTTAATTTGTAGCTCCCCATACACTTGTGCTGCAAACGAGCTGAATGGTCTATAAATACCTTTACTACCACGGATTTGGTTTCTTTCCAGTGCTAAGCAAAAAGAGCCCAGGCACCTGAAACTCTATCTTACTCTTCTGGGGGGAGGGGGAACCTCACAGCTGCCGCCGATCGTGGGTTTAGCGACAGTCCCACTGCCCGGCCGGGGGGGCACCCTCCTCGGACAGCGGGAGGCCGCAAGCATCGCTCCGGCCGCAGTGAGAACCGCTCGTCGGCGGGCAAGCTCCTTCTGCGCTCAGTAAAAGTTGAACTAATTAAAGACATCGTAAGAAGGAAAACACTAAAAAAATAAATGAAAGCTGACCGACTCCCCCGCGGCACAGACCCCCGACCCCCACCGGGAGGAGACGGGAAGGGATGTAAGGGCACGGGCGCCTACCAGAGCGGCTGCGGATGATGTCTCGGAACTCGTCGGCGGCAGGGTCCCCCCCGGCGGCGGCAGCGGCTCCAGGGAGCCCCGCGTCAGCCATGTGTGGAGCTGGGCAGGAAGGGAGGGAAGGAGGCAGACGGGGGAACGCCGCGGGGCTTGGGGCGGTGGGCGGCAGGGACGGGACGGGACGGGACTGGACGGGACAGGTGCGCGGCGGCGCCGCCCGCCCTGAAATAGAGCCGGGGCGGCGGCGGCTGCGCCCCCCGCCCCCGCCCGATCGATGCGCGAGGAGCAATTAGCGAGCTAATGGGGCCCCGGAGGCGCCGTGGGGCAGGAGCGAGCGGGCGGCCCCCGCCTGCTCTCTCGGCCTCTGGGGTAGCGCAGCTGTGCGCAAATTGCCCGCAGCCCCACTGTGGGGAGTCCCCCGAGGCGCTGGTCCGGCGACGAAGGTGGGAAGGGGATCGGGATTTTCTCGGGGTTTTCTCCCCACCCCACCCCACCCCCGCAGACCTGGTGGCCCGGCGAATCAGGGACCCGAGGGTCCTTCAGCCGTAGTCTGGTGACATCCGCGGGCTCCTCAGGCCTGCTTCAGTGAGAGGACACAGAAGAAACGTTTCCCCAGGTGTTTGATACAAAAAAGGGGAGGCTTAGTCTCCTGTTGTCCCAGTCAAGGGCCAAAATGCTGACTGATGGCCTCAGCTCCTCACACCCTACCATGAAATGTCAGCTAGGCTGACAGCCTCCAGCCCCCCTCCATCCCATTCTTTTCCATCAGTTTTCTTTCCACACTGGCATTCTGACTATGCTTTTCATTCCCGGTTTCCCTTACAGGACGAGACCCCCAAAAGCTGGCATCGCCCCACAGGGGAAAATGCCAAGCCCAGGAGGTAGATGTGGTGAAGTAAAGTGCCCACTCTCCCTATTGAAACAGCTCTTAGCTGTGCATTGAAATATGGACACTAAGATGCATAATCCCCTATTCATGTTTGCTAGTTTGTAAGACAACAATGTGGTGTATTCAATACAAAAAGCTGATCAGCTTTAACGCCAATTCATAGACAATCCATAAGCAGATACTGAAGGACAGGAAATTAAGGATAATCTGTAGAAAAGAAGTATGTTTTCACTTTACTTTGCATAAATAAAGGACTTGAATCTCTTCAAGTACACAGTAGTATATCAGAAGAAATTTACTTGCCTGTAAATAACAGTTAAATAGAATAAAACAGAATAAAACTAGGCAAGAAAACCAGGTCAGGCACAGTGAAAAGAGCACTTGTAGGAAGACTTTTTGCAGGCACATGCATGGTGTTAGATGCTGAAGAAAGGGGCTTGGCCCCATTTGAAGCAGTGGGGCATACTCTCCATCCAGATATTGCCTCATAGCTCAGTTCTACCCTCCTGGTTTTCATGAAGACTGTTACGAGATGGAGTAGGTGGGAAGTTTTGCACAACGATATTTCAAAAATATTTTTCAGCTTTATATTTTGATGATCAGTGTTTGTTACTTTAACAAAGTGAGTAGGAAAATGAAGTATTGCCAGCCTTAAATAATAAAAAAGCATTAGTCAGACTCAGAAAAGACATGAAATTGTCCTCGGATTATTCAGGGGGAGAGATCATATTTCTTTGTCTGTATTCTGTTTTTGGATTCCCACTGGCCACCCCTGGTGTGTGCCAACTCTCACAAACTTCCAGTGATGCAATTTTGGCTCCCACCACAGGGGTTCTTGCTAGAAAATTTGGCTGAGATCAAGTTGCAGACTGGGTTACAGCACTACAGCTAATAAGGAGTCTGTAGTTTCTCCTCTGCTATCACGAGTCTGTTTAATACCCTGTTATCACCACACACCCCCCTCCAAGTTTGTCCCGATCTATGAACTAGATTCATTCAGTCCTATATCAATCCAGCCTTTCAGTAATGTGTGTCTGTTGTCCTACCTCTTGTTTTCTCAAACTCTGCTTCTCCTTTTTTTTTTTTTTTTAATGTGAATTTTCTTTTTTTTTTGCATTCTAGCACCTTAGGGAAGGTTACAGTTTGTACATGCGTTCCTCTCTCTGATAATAGGCATAGCATTGCAGAATTTAAAGCGGGACTCATCCGCTCCTCAACAGCTGATCCACAGCCTCACACGTGTTATCTGTTCTGTCTTTAAAACCCAGATGGGGAGCCTGTATAGCTGCTTCCTTCTTCTTATTCCATCTCATCATTGTCTCTTCCCAGAGACAAAATGGAGGGAAGATAATTTTGCCTCTTTATGGCCAAGTTCTGATCACTATTCTGTTCGAGAAACTTATAAGGAAGCCAATCAAGACAGAGACTAAAATTGCATGACTGACACTTCTGTCACTCCAGACTGCCTGTATCAGTAGCCAAAATCTCATTACTGTAATTTGACAACGGAGCACCATCTTAACTAAATTCTAAATTTGTTCCATATAGTTTAACAGACCTAGCAAGATTTTCTGCAATACTTCAATGCTAGAAGTCTCAACATGTTTAGTTATCTTTATGAACAGGTCCCTTAGTGTGCTGTACCTGAGGTTTTTGGGCTAAGCAAAATATCTGCATCCTATTTCTGTAAACACTAGTTGATACCCCCCATATATATATATATGTATATATATATAAATATATATATTTATGGGGCTGCTGTTAATTCAGTTCTGAGAACATCATGTATTCTCAAGAATTCTATGCTTTTTGCAATACTCCACATGGCTTTTGTTATTTATTTATTTATTTATTTCCCACAAACAGAATCTTAATTTGAGACAGAATAGGTATCTAGGCAGCTCATCTAATTACAGATCTTTCTTGAACATGTAAACCTCTGAAGTCCAAATCAGGGTAAGGTTTAAGAGCACCAAGAGTAACTGGCAGCTCCTGTTAGTCTGTGTTGTTCTGGAAAGCAAGTTTCACTTGTAGTCACTCATGGAAAACATCTTACACTGTGTTTGTATTTTATACTATTAAAACTATTGAATTAATTGTTTGTCAAACCTTGGGGCTGGTTATTTCAAATGTTGCAGCAGGCCTTCAGTTAGATGTAATGTTTTAGGATGAAAAATATAATTTAATGATATATTTGTACATTATTAAAAGCCCATTTCAGAAAACAATTGGTTTTATAATAGAATCTAAAAGATGCTCAGTCTGAGGTTAGCAATTCTGGATGACTGATTATCTATCCCTAAAGACATATCTATGCTTTGATTCCCCTTAAATATACTTCTCTTTTTCAGTTACATGTTCAAAGACAGACTTGTGGCTAGTCATGTCGAGTCTGCTGCTTAATGTTAGCTATGGCTTAGAACAAGCATTAACTTGTTCAAAAGTAGACGTTACGCACTATTTTTCGTAAGTTACGCAACATAATAAATATTAAAATATGACCCCCCCCAAAAAAAAGAGTTCTGACTTTCAAAACAGTAATTGTACTCCTTGTAAAGAAAGATCCAAACATTTAGAAGAAAATTTATATATATATATATATATATATATATATATATATATTAAATCCTACAAAATCAGGCATGTGTTTTTCAGTGGTTCATGTTACATTCTGTTGTGCCATTTAGAATATTTCAGCACTTTTCCACAGTTTGATTAAGCTAGGTAATGGAGTTGTTGGTTAAAGTCCAATTCAATCTAGAGTAGTATTCCCTTGGAAAAAATAAATAAATAAATAAATAAAAGTTGTTATTATTTATTCTGCCCACAATGCATGACCCTTCCCATATTAAAAACAGTTCTTTGGCTATCTAGAATTCTGATACTCACATTATCTTTTAATTATTTTATAAATAAAAATGAATAAACAATCACTCAGAGAAAAATACATAAAAGCTTTCCTTGTGGTAATTTTGCTTTAAAATGATTGCTCTGAAGCAAAAAGGATTTGTGGCTGTATTACAGACTTCATCTGATACTAACTAATTTATGGCAACTCCCTCAGCTAACAAGAATCACATGGTATAAATGGAAAATGAGACTCCACTGGTGTTGAAAATAAAGGGGTAATTTCTTTCCATCTTTCATAACTGCTTTTCGAGACTGCATATATATATATTATTATTTTTTGTCAGAACTGATTAAAAAGCTTGTTTTTCATCTTAGAACTACTTTTATAATCTATTAAGCAAAACTGAAAGTCAGCAGTCTAAATGCAGTAAAAAACCCACAAACTTATTTACTGATTAGTACTTACCGAGTTGGTGACCTGCTTATCCCCTGAGAACACAAATATTTGTGCAAACTGCACAAAATCTTGTCCCAGGCTTCCTCATGAAACTGTGCTTGTGATGGATAGTGTTTTGTTATACCCATTTTTGCTGTTATGATGTTTGTAAAGTTGAAGATTTATTAGAAAAATATACATCTAAAGCAGTGCAGTGAAATGCTCGCTTTAGGTTTGATTTTTAGTGTACTTAATTCTGGAGAAAAATGGATGTTGAATCTTTAATAAAAAGGCCTTTAAGTAACTGAAACTAAATAAAAATAAATGCCAAAAAGAATTATTTATTGCACAATGACTTATCCTGTATTAAAACCCCTGTTACAAAGTTACAAAATAACCTCTCAGTTACAGCAGTCATAACCATATTTACAAAGGCAATCAGCATTGCCTCATGCATAGACTTGAGCACTCTCTGTGAAGTAGTGCCTAATTACATTTTCATAGCTATCATTAGGCATCTTTTGGCTTCTACTGTCATACGCAGTAAATGCTTAAATATTTAGGTCCCTATCCTCAAAGATATTTAGGTGTCTAGTTCTCATTTCTACTTTGTAAGAATTAAGGACCAAGTACCTTTTTCCAAAGCCAGATTATTTGAAATTTTCTGTCTTGGAAAGCTTGTTAGAAGCTTCTGTGGAGAAAGCCAAATTATCACAATAATCTGAATTCAACGCTGCTGTTTCTACAATACAGACCTCAATAAAATAGCCTGTCTATGGGACATTTTTGAAGTATTCTTCACCAGATTTTATGTGATTTTGATTAATGTTATAATCCATTACAAATTACCTAGTGTAAATATACCAGCGCTTTGAAAAAAACTGCCCATCAAGTGAAAAAGTGAAACGAATGTTTAATTCGGACATGAAGTGTTTTACTTCCAGAGAGCCCTGATCATTACTGAAAGCAGAATATCACAGAACTCCAGGAATCTTTTCTTCTCCCATATTCCAGTCTTTTCAATAACATTTTAGTAGTTGATTAAAAGTCTGAACAGGGCTCTCCTTTTTTTTTTTTTTTTTTTTTTTTTCCTCCTGGTGTAGCAATGTTGTACTTACTGTTATAAACTTTCCTGAGTCCCCTTAAAGTTTACAACAAAAGTCTCATTCACTTTAATGTGAGCTTGATTTGATCATGTTGTAAATCCATCCTTCATTATTGTTTGAGTACATCTTCTAAGGCTATAATTTACAGACATACAGTTAAAGAAATAGCACTGTGTGGCATATGCATTATTATTTCTACAGTTTATAGTTTGTTCTTTACACCTAGAAGAATGTCTGAATGTCTTTTTTTTTTCCTTCAGTCCAAACACACACCACCACCACAAAAAAAAAAAAAAAAAAAGTGGCTGATACATTGAGTTTCTGATCTGAATATCTTTCACAAGTTCAATTTTCCATATTTATTAGTCTTGAAAATTTGTAAATACACTTGTTTTACTTCAAGAATGTGAGTAGAAATAGAAAGAAAAATGCAAATGTACTGCTGTAATAAACTCAATATTGAATTTATTTGAACATTTGAACACAAATGAAAATACGACATCTTGATCCGAGTATTGTACACTTGAAGCAAAAAATTTACAATCATTCATCAAAATGACTTCATCAAGCACTGTATTAACTATAGTACCAATTTTTAGATAAATTGTTAAAAGGGTTTAAAAAAACACAATGATCAAGAATTTCTGTTTCACTATGTGAAATTCTTGTTTACTTTTATAAGCAGTGTTGCCTAAGAAGGAAAATGTCATTCTGTGGATCAACGTTAATGAACTTGAGCCTTTGGGACTTGTAAAGTAGTTGTTAAAGAAGCATAAAGATTGGAGCTGAATAAAAGGATAAGATTATGTATGGGCTGCTGTTTGTGAATACAGCATAAAATGTAAATGGTGTTTTCTTAAATAGTTAAACCTCTGAAGAGGAGAAGGGGTAGAGGAACTGCATTAGTCTAGTTATCCATTGTTGTTAAAATTGTAGTTGTCATCTCAGTTTTGTATGAATTTACAGATAGGCCCCTTTAATGTATGGTTAATTAGCAAGGCTTTTCAGAGACTTTTCTGATCTCTGCTACAAATCTAGCCTAGATCAGCAGCAGCTGATTATCATTACCAGTACATGACTGTTCACTTGTCTTTCTGAAATCAGTGTGCAGCCACAATCAAATTCAAGTAAGTCATGTTTGCACATTACTGAATATTTGCACGTTAGTAAATGACTCTCAAATGACTAATTGACTCTCATATTGGTTCTCAGCAAAAAACAAGGTCTGCTGTATATCTATGGAGACCATATACCTGTCTCACTTAAGACTAGTGTTGCACCAAAATTAGCAAGGCTCCACTTGGGATTTTTGTTATCAAGTGCTTCTTGATAGCAAAAAGGAAAAAAAAAAAAAAAAAAAGAAAAAAAAAAGTCAGACTTCATCTTCCTGGACTGACAGTGGTTTTCAACAAGCACTAAATTCGTATTCAAAGTGCATGCAACAAAACCCTATTTTTGAATAACATTTTGTCAAGGGCTTTATAATTATTATCATCCTCAAGTGTATCTATAGATTGACCTGTCAACTGTGAAGCAACCACTCTGATAAATCATTGTGATTGTAAAGGAATTTTTACAAAAATGTTTTAAATAATTGCACTGAGATTGAAGATCTAATGACTAAAAAGGATTGGGGAAGTTTGAAGCATTTGAATCGTTCCCTTCAATAGAAAGGAAGGAAAAATGCAGTAAGAGGTCATTCTTTTCTAGTGACATTCTTCAATTACCTGCAGAGTTAAAGGCAGCTTTTAGTCAGATCCATTAATGAGTAGAGTATATTAGCAAGCCTGGCTGTCTTATATATTAACTCAATTATGTATTTTTCAATTCCTAACACTATAAACTATGTTTTGCACTTTCAAATATTTGTAAGGAAAATATGTACCTGGTACATTGAATTCAATTTCTTATATTTGAAATATTAAGGGAAAGACATACACAGCTGTATCTCTGCAAAACACTGATGTGTTCTGCTGGCCATCTGAATACACACAGTCAGAAATCACTTTATATTTCAGTCACTCAGTGTGGCCATGATCCTTCAGCACTTTGGGACATTCCTAGTTTTGTCCACTCAGTTGACTATTCTTACACATCTCAGGGAACAGCAAAAGCAGGGTAGTTCCTTTGGCGCTGGGGACCATGAGGGCTCCCTGTGGGGTTCGTTAGGACAGGTTTTGGCAGCCAGGGCCCATTGCACTTGATTAAGGAGGTATTGGGGAGGCATTGGGGAGGCAAGGACAATCCCCAGACATGGACTGTATATCTCGAAACAAGACACTGAAACTCATGATAAGGAAGCGGCAGACGGACAGAGAAACAAACGTAAGGACTATAAATCTCAAAACTGGACATTGGAATTCATTATAAAGATACAACAAACGGAAGAATTGGCAACAACCAGCTCTCGCAATTAAGAAACATGCCAATTCAGCAGATTCTTGACCAAAGGTGAAAAGTACACTGTGAGGAAGACTCGGGGTCTTCCTCCCAGAGACCCCTGCCCACGTCCCAAAGACCCCTGCCCACAATTCTTGGAAGGCTCTACGCAGGCGCAAGGTGCCAAAAGGCTAATTAGCATGAGAAGCGAGGGAAGGCGGGGATAGGTAATGCATATGTATAGGTGCTTGTAGAATATTGATAGATTGATTGTATAAATTCAAGACTGCTTTCCGCTTTAGGTATGCACGATAGGTGGAGAGATCCCCCGTGCATCCAGCGCTGCAATAAAGAATATACCACTTAAAGGAATTACGGCTTCGATCTTTGAATCACACTGTCCCACCAGGATCTGGGCAGCTGGGGGACAACTTGGCAGCCCTAGCCCCATACCTGGGCACTTCCCTGGGGATAGGCTGAGGTTGGACTGCAATGTGGGCCCATGGGTGGACCTGGTTAGACAGAGTCGATGGCTGGGCAGGGTGAGGCTTTGGGGATCTAGAGCCTGGGCCTGCTGAGGCCTCGCTGGGACAGGGGCTCATGGTGCTGGGGCTGACATGGGGGCCTGGGCCCGGGGCAGGCTGGAGGTCTGCCGAGGAAGCATTGAGGAGGCATTCAGGGCTGGAAGTGCCCTCAGGGCCCTGACAATATGGAGATGGAGGACCATGTTAAATTTTTTTAGTTTAGTTTAGTTTTGGTTTGGTTTGGTTTGGTTTGGTTTAGTTTGGTTTGGTTTGGTTTGGTTTTGGACTAAGCTACTACCCGCATGGTAATATAAAGCTGCATACAAAGATTCAGAAAAAATCTAACAAGGTCATTTTATGGGTGATAAGTGTCTACATCCTCTCTTAAAAACTGCTTATCTGTCACTCTCTACTGTGTAGTGGATGCTTTATGTTTCAGCAGCAATTTGAAATTAGGAGCAGTGGCCAAATGAAAGGACAGAGAATGAAAAATGCTCAACCAGTGCTGGCCTGCAGCCAACCTCCTCCTAAAACCTTTGTGCCATTACACTTGTGAGAGGCACTCTCCCAACTGACCTCACCCTACTGCTGTGTCCTTGCCAAAAACATGTGGTCCTGATGCTTCAAAGGCAAACCATCTGTACCCAGCAGATGTGCAAACTTGCTGTTGGCACACCTGCAGTCAGGCATAGTACACCCTCCAGCTTCACTGAGATTGAGGACTGTGTTTCACAGGAACCCTGCAACCTCATGCTGTTATTCTGTTGGATAAATGGCCAGAAAGGTCTTGCCCTGCCCAGAACAAGGCTTCTTCCTCTCCAGGAAATCTATTTTCCCCTATATTTTTCAATGGGCTGTGAAAAAAAGACTGTGTGGGGTTGTAAGTGCATTTCTCTGATGATGGAGTAAGCATCATGCCCTGGGGGCTGATGTCTACGCTGAAAAAGGTCTAACAAAATAATGTTGATATGACCTGTTTGGGAAGCAGCTTGTGCAACATTATCATCTTTTCAGAGCTAGCACCACAAATAAAATTCTTTGTACCAGAAGGCTTCAAGCTAATATCACGTGAGGCTCAGTCTGCTGTCAGATGCATTATGCACATGCAACTGTAAGCAGACTTTCAAAGAAAGAGCAATGAGTAACATTGGTAACCAATCTGTAACATTCTAATCTCCCCTACTGCAAATATCAATTTGCTTTTCAAACAGAAAATAAAACCAAATTGCTTATTTCCACGTTTATTATCCCTCTATGAGGTAAACACAGAACACATGCATGTTGAGGGATAAGATGATCTCAGAATACATCTGGCACATATATGCTGGTATTTTTCTTCATTCTTGCCATTAATTGTTGATAGAACATATGAAGTTGTCATCAAGCTGGAAATTAAAATGTCTCTGAATGTCCTCTTAAAGTTTTATATGGAAAAGTTTGGTACTAAACCACCATTTTCCCAGCTTAGTTTTTTTGTGGAGTCTGCCAAGGAGTTAGGAAATGACATCTGACATCTACTTTTTATTATCATTATATGTACATCTATTATTTTCCTTAGTATACAGATGCTTTTCTTTTTGAATATTAATTAAATTAGTGAAATGGAGTTGTGGACACTGCATGTGTAACTAAGGAGTGGTGACAGGCAGATAACACCTGGATAGCATTCTGCAGTTTTACTTGCCTCCCCGTACATGGCAGGATGGTAATGTAGGTACGCATGTAGTGGTATATTGTACCTATTCATCATTTAGGTCTCATGTAGTTCAACCTTTCAGCTTCATCTCATGTTTGTCTTCGTTAAAGAAAAACATGAAATGGGGCTGATGAAAATAAAATTAGTAATATAATGATCACCCTCCTCAGTGGTAACAGTTACACCATTTCAATACAGCTGGGTGAAGGGGGATAGATATTGACAATCAGTCAATGCAACTTCCCGAACAACTGCACTGCAAGAGTTCTCATTTCACCCTGTTGCTACCATTACATCGGCTCTATAGTGTTTTATTTCTCATCTAATATCCTTTCTGCTATCAACTGGTATATTTTAACAGCTTTCCATATTTCTGGTGAGGAAATTAGCAAATAGGTTCTCACTCTGAAAATGTGGTGATGCATGGAGTCAGCTTTAGCAAATGCAGATCCTAACTCTGTTTTCTGAACTAATCTTAGGCAAGAATACAGTGCTAATCAGAAGATTGGATGAAGAAGAATATACACCACACTGATAGTGGTTTACAATAAACTCAGTATTCATGAGGTGGCTAACTCCCTACTACATCTCTGCTCACCTCTGACACAGAAGGTCCCTGAAATCACCACTGGTGTTAAATAATTGTGTCATATGATTTGCTTTACCCCTGTGAGAACAGTGTTTGTAAAAAAGCAAATCTTTGTAGGATCCACTCCAGAATAAGGACAAAACAACCACAACCTAAATCCACTCAAATATTGCTTTATTTGAATTCATTTTAAATTAAATTTAAATAATGTATAGCATTAATTTTAAATGCTTTTTGGATATGATGTGAAATTCTAAAATTTTACTGTTTTAGTCTCAAACTATGCTAAAAAATATAACTAATTTTTTCATGCAGTGGAAAATTTAAAAGGTGTTTATATGAAACCATTGCAGTGACATTACCAAAATGTTTTTCTTAGCTACCATTTGGATATATTTCATAGTGACAAAACATTACAATACAATATACCCAAGGAAACATTTTAGCAATACCAGAATGAAATATTTTGACATTGGTAGAGTGAAAAGAGAAAGTTTCAAATGAGAAAGTCAAAAATAATTGCTCTGAAACTCATAAAATCAGAAAATCTGCTCTGACAAAACATTTTCATTTAGACAAAACAATATTTTCTGTCATGATATTGTTCTCTTGACATTTTTTTTTCAATAAGCCCTAGGAATTATTTGCTTATTTTTTAAAAAGTAATGAAAACCATATAAGTGGGTCTGAAAGCTTTGAGCTTTGATGTTAAGGTGAATGTCTGTTTCCAAAGAATACAAATAAAATCATACAACTTTTCCTCTCTCTCCTCCCACACCTATGCTTTCACAGACTAATGCTCAGCTTATTTTATGACCCATTTTCTCTGTATCCCAATGGCCACAATCTTACCCACAACCAAAGGAATGCCAGTGACAAATGTCATCCCACAGACCACTTGCTTGCTCTACGGACTGCTTTGCTGTGCCCAGGCAGACACCAGGTATGTTCTCCACTGCGCCTGGCTCTTGGTACCTCAGCATCCCACACACCTCCTGAAAGCCACCTCAGCAAGGAGGGAGGCAGGGGCAGAACCACCAGATAGGAGGATTGCACAGTCTTTGTGTTAGTATGTCAAGATTACTCACAAGTTGACTATATATACACAAGGAGACCTCAGGAATCCAGGGAGTCATTTAGAGAATCATTGTCTGGAAGATCATTTTGGTTCATAATGTGGGCTTAAGCTTTCAGACTTCTTTTATTCAACAAAGAAAAAAAAATCAAACAAAGAAATAACTTTGCTTTCCTTACATTCAGGTCAATGTATTTTTAGAAACACAAATGTTTTAAAATGCACCAGTCTCACATGTCAATTAATGTCATCCTCTTTGACGATAATTAAAACAAACTAGCAAACATTGTTCCCCCAGGAAAATAACAAGAAAATACAAGGAATATATGAAGACAAAAGTGAAGATTAGCAGATATTTCTGTGCAAAACTTAAGACATACAGCTCTCTCAAATAATCAACCATGTGTCCAGGTCCATGAAATTAAAGGAATTAGTATTAAAGGCAGATGTTTCACAGGTGCAGATGGTAAATCACTTTAATGTAGCAATGTAAATTTGTAGTAATAGGAGATCTGTCCCAACATAAGTAAACTAAACAGGTTCCTAAATCCTTGCAGGACTGAGATTCAATGTTGCAACACTATTAGTATGGTTTTCTATGCTCTTCCTTTTTACCCTGTCAGTGGAAGGATGAAAGCCATCTAGAACAGTGGAAACAGAAGCAATGAACTTATTTTGCATGTCCTCTTCATCAGAAATGTGTCCCTTGTTAGTGTTAATCTGGAGAGTTTCTATTCAGACAACTTGCAACACTGACTTGGATGCAACTCCTGCCTGGATAAGGGTGACTTTTGTTAATGTCATAGCACAAACTGTAATGCAAACCTAGAGCATCATGGAGCCCTCTTGAGTGAGCTTTCAGTGTCCACATCTGCTGGGACACAAGAAAGAAACTGTACCAGGAGTGAAGTGGTTTGTAACACATAAAATCATAGAATCATGGAATGTCTTAAGTTGGAAGGGACCTTAAAGACCATCTAGTTCTAAGCCCTTTGCATAGGCCAGGACGTCACCCACTAGATCAGGTTGCTCAGGACCTCATCTAACCTAGTCTTGAACACCTCCAGGAATGGGGCATCCATAGCTTCTCTGGGGAACCCGTTCCAGTGCCTCACCACCCTCTGAGTGAAGAATTTTCTCCTAAGCTTTAATCTAAATCTTCCCTCTTTTAGTTTAAAACCATTCCCCCTTGTCCTGTCATTATCTGATTGAGTCACTCTCCATCTTTTTTGTAAGTCCCCTCTAAGTACTGAAAAGCCACAGTGAGGTCACCCAGGAGCCTTCTCTTCTCCAGGCTGAACAGTCCCAGCTCTCTCAGCCTTTCTTCATGGGTGAGGTGCTCCAGCCCCTCTCTCTCCATCTTTGTGGCCCTCCTCTGGACCTGCTCTAACACTTCCACATCCTTCTTGTGCTGAGGGCTCCAGAACTGGATGCAGCAGTCCAAGTGGGGCCTCACCAGGACTGACTAAAGGGAAAAAATCACCTCCCTAGACCTGCTGTTCAATTCCTCTTTTGATGCAGCCCAGGATGCAATTGGCCTTCTGGGCCGTGTTTATGCCTGACTGATGTTCATGCATTGGCATTTGAAGGAATATTGTCCTAATATGCATAAATGTTTTAATTCAGTTTCACAACAGGAAAAAAAAAAGTTAATTTTTGAGGAATGAAGTGCATTTCCCATGTTTTTAACATATCAGTCTCACATTTGGCTTGATTCTGAAGCATTTTGATCAAGCTGAAATAATTAAAAACAAAGAGTTATTATTTCTTGACTGTTGTGGCAGAATGAGCATCATTGCCACAAAGTATCTTTTTTAATTTTCAAGATAATAATAATGCAAACATTTATATGTATAAAAATAACACAACCTCTGTTAGATTTTCAGATGAAACATAAATTAACCCAGAAGGTAGACCTTCTGCACAAAGTCTCTATTTCTCCATGTGTAGATCTGGCTTAAAACTAACCATACCTTTCCCAGCCCTGGAGTGGTGCCAGGGGAACCACATTGCCTACATTTTGCTATCCAAACCCTTTAAAGCTAGTGCTGCACTATAACAGATTGCCCCTTACAAACTATTTCAGTGAGTCAGCTGGAAAAGTTATCAGGTGGAAAAGGTAGGGTTCTTTTCTAACATATTTTGTTTGTATCACAGCCACATAAAATTAACAGGGGAATCAGAGGTATCTGAATATATATATATATACAGAACTCAGTAAAATTGCTTTTTTAAACACAATCCTTTTTTCTTCTAGTCTGATTTTTGCTCCAGTCCTTCAGTGAATACTGAGTAGATGGAGTCAGTTGGCCAGCTGGAATCAAGAGGGACAGAAGGGAAAAGAGAGCTGCACCAAAATGTAGTTTATTGGCTCCTTTGCTATTTTTGGTTGACCTCATTAGAATTTCTGCTTCATTCATTAAGGCTTTGCTTCAGCAAAGTGTTCAGGGCCATACTAACAATAAACAGTTATCTCAATGAATAAATTATATTGTAGTTAAATATGTGCTTTACTGTTTTCCTGAATGGGTGTTTTAACACTTTATTTTTTCTAATTAAAAGAAAAAAATAATGTAAGAGGGAAAAATGAAGTCATGTAATTCCACAATTACTATGTTGCACAACTCCAACAATAATGCTTAATTTAATCTTATCTACTACACTAAAAAACTTGCAGAAGCTTCTAGTGACGGAGTCAATAAATCTTAAAATTGTAGGTAAATACTTGTTACAGATGTTCAAAACTAATTAATGATAAATAAACATTTCATTTACATAATTTATTTTAAATTCACATAATTCTTTCTCTATAGTATCTATTCATGTAAAAAATATAAAGTTCAGCTCATTTGAATTATCCATTAGAAGAAGAACAGGGCAGAGAGAAAAAGAGAGAAAAGGAGAGAAATGGAGAGAGAAAGAAAAGAGTATACATTTTTCTTCTCAGTTTATTCAAATATAACCAAATAACTTAATTTACAGTTTGGAAAAATACCATTTACACTGAAAGGAACTATGGCATGTTTAATACTGAAGTGAATTTTTAAAACAAAAGTAAGGGAATAATTACAGATCTGTGGTGAGACTCATCTTGTAGCTTTAGATAAAGAGTATTTAATATCATTACTGGGAATAAAAAAAAAAAAAAAAAAAAAAAAGGGACATTCTTGCACTCCCTTTAAGCCTCGGAACTTATTTTTTGACATTAGAATACCTCAGTGTGGCATTGCTAGCTTGGAAAAAGACAGAGAGCTTGACTTCAGCTCCTAGCAGGTGAGAAATTAACAGTAATAGTAGGTTCATTGAAATGGTCTTACTGGCTCAGAACTCCATTCACCTTTGCAGCATCCTGTCTCCAGCAATGACCAGGAATTAATTTTTAGAAACAGGGCAAACACACAGCAATCTTCCTCCTCACACCAGACCAAAAATCCATGGCTTGTGAACATCCAATGTTAGAATTTAGATTTTATTTTTAATATTTTATGATGGTTTTATCATCCAGTAATCTGTCTAATTTCACTTGGAAGCTACCAGGTAAGAGCTCCACAGCTTCATGTGGCATTATACTCCATAGCTTCAACTGTGTACCCTCATTTGTTTATTTGGTCTGTAGCTTTTCTTCCAAGTCCTCTTAATTCTTGAATTATGAGAAACAGCAATCAGTTTCCTCTCTGCCTTCTCAGTTTCACTCAGTTTCACTCCTGATTTTATAGTTCTGCCAAAAAAAAAAAAAAAAAAAGCGTCTCTTCTCCAGGCTGAAGTGTCCTTGTCTGTCTAGTCTTTTCTCTGGGAGCTGTTCTGTACCTTTTTTCATCAGAATTACTCTTCTCTGTATTTCTTCTGTTATGTCCTTGTAGAAGCAGACAGACAGGATTGCCAACAATATTCAAGATCCATCTACATAAAGTAAGTGCCATTATGTTTTTCAGTTTTGTTTTCACTTTTTCTAATAATTCCTAAACATTCAGTTTTCTGTTTTGACCATCATTGATTACTGAGCTAACACATTCACCAGTCCAGTTATGAGATTCCTGATATGTCTTTCCTCAGGGGAATTGGGTAGTTTAGAACCCTTCACTGTAAATGTAAATTACATTTTACATGGATATCATATCTTTTGCCTTTATTTGCTGGTGTTCTCATCTATACTACTGAGTTTTAACACACCCAGTAACTCAGTATTGACAGTTTTGTTGAGAATTGTATGAAGAACTTTTTCAGCCTTTGATGTTTCAGTACGAAAAGAAGAGAAGAGAAGAGAAGAGAAGAGAAGAGAAGAGAAGAGAAGAGAAGAGAAGAGAAGAAAAGAAAAGAAAAGAAAAGAAAAGAAAAGAAAAGAAAAGAAAAGAAAAGAAAAGAAAAGAAAAGAAAAGAAAAGAAAAGAAAAGAAAAGAAAAGAAAAAATACAGGGCCTAACAACAATATGGGACTCCAAGAGTGATTTCTCTGTACTGATAAAGCTGACTATTTATACCTAGCCTTTCTGTCATGTTTTTTGAGAATTTAATTGCTCATGAGAAAATCTTAGAAAGAAACAATGATTGGATTTCCTTGATGAGCTGTTTTGAAAAAACTTTTGAAAGTTTTTCGAAATACAAACATAGACTATCAACTGATTATTGATGCTTTAAAGGAATCCTAATGGATGAGCAAGACCAAGCTTCTCTATACAAAATTCACATTGATTTTTCTCAATTATATCATATTTTTCCATGTACTTACTGATTGTCTTCTGCATTTTATATTCTACTAACATATCTGATTGGTAGTCTTCAGATCACCATGGGAACCTTTTCCAAAATTTAGTGTTTTTTTTTTTTTTTCCTTTTTCCTTGGTACCCAGCCCATTTAAAGAGAAAGTTAAGAAAACACTGTTAGTGGCATGCTATTTTTAAATAGTTTGATGCCCTATAGAACTTTGAAAATTTGTTCCTATGATATTAGCTTTTCCTGCTTTTATTCTATAAGATAGAGCCTCCAAAATGTCTCCCATTAAGTTTCTATCATGTTCTCCTCAAAAAACAAAAATGCAAAGAACTGATTCTTCTTCACTCAGCTTTTACTTGGTTTCTTTCACTAATAGTTCTCAAGCTACTTCTCAAAAGAGATAAGTGCCATTCCTATTGTACAGAGGAGGAAAAAAATATTAAAAATAAAAAAAAAAATAAAAATTGAGAGATGAAGGACTAGATTCCATAACAGACTGACAGCAGAAAGTGCATAAATACCTCATCTCCTCTGATCTCACCCTGAGGTTTTTTAGCACAGGCCTACTTTGATATGAATGTCCAGAAACTGTTTAACATGTCATTGAGCCTGAATAGATGTACACTCCATCACTGGAAGTAGAACCCATCACCTGGCTCCCTGTCTTAATACCATGATTGGAAGGTTTTACCTCCATCACATCTGAGCCTATCTTAAATGGCTCTTTTAGAATCATTAAATACAAAAACAGGATTTACTTGTGTTTACCACAGACTAAAAGAGATGGCTGAAAAGAAGTCCAAGATAAGAGCAATTCTAATATATGCAGCTATTATTTCATAAATAATTGTAATCCAGAATTGGTCCATGCATATAAAGACACTTTCATGACTCCTGAAATAACTTTGCAGGTCACATAACAAATGTGACCTGCTATGCACGCACCTGAGGGCAACAACAGAGCATCTTTTGTTATATCTTCCTGATGGCTATGCCTTGTGCTTCATCTTCACTTTTGTACACTAAGTAATGAGCACACACCTCATCATAAATAAATACTTTCTTGTCTTGTATAAGTAGACTCCAGGAATTCTGTAACTGGCAAACAAGGAAGACAAGTAAGGCTAACCAGGAATAGCAAAATACCAATGCATCCTCTTTAATTATATGCTACAATGTGTTCATTTTTGTTTGTTTGTTTGTTTGTTTGTTTGTTTTCAGGTGTGTTCTGTTGTTGTTGTTTGTTTGTTTGTTTTGTTTTGTTTTGTTTTGCCATTCATGCCTGATTAATCACATAAAGAGGGGGCTGAGAGCTCGGACAGTCTATTCATTATCCTAAAGGTTATTATAGCTGGTGCTCTTATTAATCAGATCTTAACACGAGAGATGTAAGATCATCCATTGTCATTCAGAAAACCAGAGCTCAAGGAGATTACCTAGGCAAGTGCAGTTCATACTGCAAGGTCAGTTTTCTGGCTGGTAATAGTCCTATTAACTTGGAAGTGAATATTAACAGCCTGCAGTACTGGGTCATCTTCATTCTGTCTTTATTATACAGAGATTAACAAGTATGTACAAGTGTGTAGCATTAATACCAGAATTAAATGGAAGCATGTAAATTGGAAAGATTATTGTTAAGTGTTTAGAGGAAAGAAAAAAAAAAAAAATTAGTTCCAGATATCATTTAACAAAAACTGAATATAAGCCCTTGAAAAAAATTGCTTGAATGCAAGGTAATGATTTTGAAGTAGAAATTAAAAATTATCATTTAACTTCAAAAATAAGAAAGTAGAAATATTAATTGAATTTCCTTTGTCAGGAGTCCCTGTTAGTCTTGCTTAACTGCAGTAGTTAAACAGTGACTCTCTGAACTATGGCCAGGTCATTGTGAATATCCTGAATAGATTGTGGCAAGTGCAAACAATTTTCTGAGATGTTGAGTTTCCTAGTCTCATGGGCTTAGGTAACAGATAGTTGCTCGGTCATTCTGTGCAGATAAACTCTCTAGAAATGATCAGAGCAGAACTTTAGGCACTTAATAAACTTTACAGCTGAAAACTGAAGAGCTCTTAGCCCTCTGCTACCCAAGCAGTTTCTGCAGATTGCTGTCATAGACCTTGGTGTATACATTCTTCTTGTGTTGCTCTTCAAGTATTGCTCTGTAAGATTTCTTTTTCTTTGGAGTCATAGAAGATGCTCTGCTATAATTTATGTTCTATGTATTGTGTTAATAAAAATGTTAAGCAGAGCTGACATCAGTGGTGGCTGCAGTCCATGAGAGAATTTGTGGTCAAGGGAGCTCATATTTATTTATTTATTTTGTGACTTAATGTTTCTAGTATGGTATGTCCAGAGGAGTTTTTACACGTTTTCAAACAGATGGGTATGATTTGCCACAGCTGGGTTTATCCTACTGATTGCACAGCTTGGAAAAGTTCTGACTGGGTTGGGGTAAAATGAGTCATAGTTTCCTAAAATCATTTGTCACTGTTATAAAACTAAAGAACAATTGCTCCTGATTGGCAATTTCTGCTCAAAAAAGACATTTGCTTTGAAGGAAAAAGACTGTTGCAGATAAAAACGCTAGGGTCCATTTAAGAATTGCTTTATTTGAAGAAGCTTGGTCTATATTTTAGTAAATGGGAAACCTCTGTCTATTCCCCCAAAACCAAAATGGTTGTCTTCAGGTGGTCCTGTAAGACCTGTGGAATAATTCTGTGGAACTATTCCAGTGCCAGAGAATAAACACTGGAAAAAAAATATTGAAAAAGTAACATTTTTACAGTAATACTTGGATTTGGCCAAAATATCTTCTTTGTCTTCATGAATAAAAGAGTACAGTAACAAAAATCTATTGAAGAGAAGGAAGGAAACACTCTGTATGTCTAGACTTACACCTCTGAATTCATACAATTTGTGCAAATCTTACCTGATACCTTCCTATGACTGCTGGGCTATGTCTGCTCTTGCATCGGTATCTTGGAGTGAAAGATGAAATGTGCAAAGAAACCAAGTGCAGGTGCCATATCTGAAGAGAGCTAGACCATGCTTAAGACTAGTCAGAATGGAGTTACGGTAGGAGACACCCATGGACTAAATTCCACTCCCTGCTGTTTCTTCAGAGGGTAAGTCAGGCTCCTATTGAGACTAAGCAGAAAGGAAAAATCTCCTGCATAGATGGCCATTGTTAGCAAGCTTCTGCTCTACAGAAGTTGCTACTTGCAATGCAAATTTCTTCTTCTTAATCCTGAATAAATTTCGCTGCACTTCCTCTACGGTTGTTCAGTCTTTCTCCTTAGGGAACTACAGCTAGAGTCCTCCCCTTACAAATTAAAATGATGATGTTACATAAATTAAAAAAAAATAAATAAATCTGGCAATGATTTGTTATCAGCTTTTCTGTCAAATAACTAATGACCCCTCTTAAGGTTCCCCTCCTTCACTCTGAAGAGGCTGGCCACCCATGTCTTTTTCATGTGGCATCCTAACAGCAAGATGTAACTCATGAATATTATTCTGAAATCAGAGTATTAATATAACACTGCTTGCAAGACAGATTCTACTTTCTCCTGCACTGCAGAACCTTGAAGAAGGGTATCATTACTGTGCATTTCTCTGTTTTTATACTTCAGTAGATTCTTGCTCAGACAGTCATGTTTGGTTGCTTTAAAATACAAGATTTATTATTTGATCAAGCAATCTATAGAAACCAGGATTTCATATGCATAAATTCATGTTTGTTTTTTTTTTTTTTTTTTTATCTGTAACACATCAGCATCTGCACATCAAAAGCTGAACCACGCTGCACTTCTTACCAAAGGGAAAGAAAGTATACTGATATGTTTATGCAACAAATCCACATCTTTCTATTGCTGTCTTGATTAAAAGAGCACCAGTACTTTAGGCTTAATTTAAACCTTTGTCTTAAAGATTCTGGTAAATGATATTGATCTAGAGCATTCCACTGTGTAAACTATGATCAAATCAAAATGAGGAAAAGTAATTCTGTGGTTTTCTGAAACTAGTGTTTTGAGGGATTTTGTTTGTCTGGGTTGATTTTTTTTCTCCATTAAACTAGTGACTCCCATCCTCAAATCTAGGATCTATGTTCATACAAGTCCACATAGTCCATATGAGGTTTAGGGCCCTATTAAACATATTTTGTCAGATAACAGCAGAACAACAACCCCATCCCACTCTGTCCCCCCAGGACATCCTGGGCCCAGCATTTATCCTCTCATCAGTGCTATTCTGGACTTATATTACTAAGGGCATTTAAAGCTGTAGTTGCTTATAATGGCCTTGGTCACATGGGATCTATTCAAAAAATAATTCAGGCCTTAACTATATTATGTTTTTCCAGATAATATTGGAATAATTTGCAGTAAAAAAAAAAAAAGAGAGAGAGAGAGAGAAATTTAATGTTCTCAGACCCCTATTAAGTCACACACCCTTGCTCTCACATGGATCTAAATTTTCACAGGATGCAAAATGTGTTAGAGAAAAGTCACATAAGTTTTCTTGTGTATGTCTTTTGGGGTTGATATGAGCCATTATTATGATTTATTTGTTATTTGTTGTGTGCTGACAGGATGTTTGACTTTTTGCAAACAAGATGGATGATGTTACCATTATGTGACCTTGCAACCTACACTAGTAAGTTAACACAAGGAGCCAGGGACCCCAGCTTAATGGTATGCTTGCAGACTTGGGATGCCTCTGAATTGTTTGTGTTATTGCTCAAAGTCAATAGGTAGTTTTGTGATTAGAAGTAATCAGTTTCCAATTAGAACCTCAGGTAACGTGGAGGTGGTGCTGTCAAATTGCTAAAATGCTTCTCACAATTACTTCCTGGGACAAGCTCCTACCTGAGAAGGATTTAGATTTTGCAGAGGTTTTCTATCACTAAGTCAAGAAACTTCTAATCAAGCTGTCATGTTAACGCAATTATATTGTATTTTAAACTGCATATATATATATATATATATGTGTGTTTATCATATCATTTTATCTGATTTTCTTTTTCTGTAGGATGTAAACATGCATAGCTTATCATCGTGCAGGGTTCAGTATGCTTGCTGTGAGAAGAAAGGTCCAAACTTGTAACCACTTCCCTTTCAACAGACCTGTAATGCTCAAATGACCTGGAGGTGATATTACTGGAGCTCTGAAAGTAGCCTCAGTCCTTGTGGGTGGTATGAAATGGTAAAGACCACAGAGATGAAATATCATGATATACTCTTTTATCATTCCACATCTTCTTATAGAACAGGAGACCAATGATCATTCATAAGGTCTTAAGTATAAACCTAAAATGAAACATAAAGAGGTTCCCAATACATCTGAAATATATAAATGAACATAAAAGTGTTTAAAATATCTCTTTTATATGATGTGATATATGAAGCAAGTATTCTTTCAGTATATATATTAAAAAAAAAAAAAAGTTAAGTAAAATAAGATATTTCTGTGGTGAATGTTTTATCCTAGTATTCACAGAACAATACAAGGTATAGTTTAAACTTTCTTTGTACTGATGTAACTCACTGAAACTAATGATTGTGCCAGAGAACAATGAGGTCAAAATGTGATCAATAGATAATAAAAAACTATTGTGTTTCACTTAAAGCAGTATTTCTCTGCTAGTTTTTCTTCTGTTTAAGGTTGAGCATAGTTTCTACCATTATAGAAATGGGAACAAGTACAGTTATGATTTAGTATCATTTTGATGTTTACTTTCCTAGTCTTGATATAACTTTGTGCAATATCTTCATAACACATGCCTTATCTGGTTTCTTTTTCCAACAAAATGACCCTTCAAATTACCATTTCTCTGGAAGAAGAATTCATCAGGAGCCAGAGTACCATGTTCCCTACATGAAGGTCCAAGTCTTTGCATTTGGAAGCTTGATAGTCCATTGTTGGTTTATTCAATATATCTTAATATTAATATTATCTTAATATTGAACTCAGCTGACATCTTCCTGTACTATCAATATCAAATAGATGCTTATAGTTTCAGAGTTTTTCAATAGTTCAATCAATTAGAAAAAAAAAAAGGTTGTTAGATGGAGGTAATGACACGCATAGTGGAGCACCTTAATATATATAAACTTGTGCATTTCCAGCTAATCAATTAGGCACTGCTTCTTCCTTTTTTTTTTTTTTTTTTTTTTTTTTTTTTCTCTGACTGTTAATGACTGCCATATTAAATAAAGTCTTAAATAGCTTGCTAGGATGCTCACTGGTCTCTAGCAGGCAGACTGAGTGTCTGCCAGCTCCTTTGCTATTACTTCTTAAGGTCTTTAGCTGTCTGAACAGCTGGATAACTGCATATAGCACTGGCAAGCAGCCATTATCCCCTCCAAACCCCAATTAAAACCGCTGTCACAGAGCTAAGAAAGCACAGGCTGCAGCTTTATTTTATGCAAAGATCGATGGCAGTCATTTTTTAAAAAATGATACAGCAGTATGGTAGATGTCTGAACAAATATTTTTCTATTTGCAACTGGTTAACGAACAGCCAACAATAGTCCCCAATGCCTTTGTCATTGTATTTTTTGCCAGATAACTGACATTAATGCTTTTCAGTCTGTAGACTGTGCAGCAGTTTCTTGCACATAGCTGATGTTTGGAATTTCAGGTACGTTTATTGGAACTGGAAAAAGAGTCCCAACGTGTTGTTTTTTTGTTTGTTTGTTTTGTCTCTTGTTAGGAAAAGTAGAGCTCTCGGGAGGTAAAGAGGCATCTTTAGGGTATGATTCACCAAGCCTATGTTATTATGGGATGAATCACCCCCTGAAAGTGCCTATTGATTACAGAAGGAGCCCAAATGATTGACTAATCTAGACACAGATTTCAAACAGTTGGACTAAGGTGATTCCTTCTTTTAAGATATCTTTCTGACAGACAATTATATACAACTGTAATGGTAGAGCTGTTAATGGTTACCACAGACACACCATGATATTGCATAACACTGTACACCTTTTGTCAGGGCCTGAATTTAACTAAAAATGTCTTTAATCCTGTCTCAATCAATAAAAGTAATATATGAAAAAATATCTAAATTTTATGAGCAGCAAATATGTATATATTCCTTTGCTTTAACATTGTCTTTATTTTTCATAAGCTCTGCTTTCTTATCTGCCCTTGACAGTGCATGAGTCATATTCTAACCCGTTAGAAAAGTTTTATTCTGTGGAAAAATGCTACAGTCTGCATTGTCATTATTCTTTTGATTATATTTTAATATTCATATGTCTCTATGTCCAAACCACTTCCTTTGGCTCCTCTGATGCTGACAAAACTTTAAAGAACCTTAATATTGTTTAATCTAAAGTATCTTTCTTTTACCTAAGCCATTAAGATGACATCCTTCAAAACAATTCAAATAAATCAAAGATTAGTTGTTTCAGAATGCATGTACTCTTTCTTTTCTGAATAGGTAGAACAACTATTTACACTACTTAGAATATCCTTCCCATTGCCTTTTACAGGAGCACATACATTTACCTATGACATGTTACTTATCAGAAGGTCTTTAAAATCTTCAGCCTCGCAGTTTTCTAGTAATGCCGTGAATAACTACTGCAGTAATTGTTGCACTGTGCCGATGGCCATAATAGAGTGGCCATTTTGAGTCTGCTGTAACTCAACATAAGCAGAATCAAGCAAGTGGTAGAGGAAGTTATTTTCTATAACATCACTAGTGTGACATCATCACACCCTGTTGTGAAGTGACTGTGTCACGACCCGGGTCAAGAGACGAGAGTAGCCACTTTGTGGGCATTCTAGTATCTGACAGCAACCCAGAACTACCTCCACAATTTTTTTCCAGTATCCTATAGTAACACAAATTACCTCCATGAGTAATATAGACATATCTATCATTAAAACAAACAAACAAACAAACAAACAAAACACGTATATTTTTAGTTCTGCTCCATTGTGTTATCACCATTTTGCCTCATAAAGCACCAGAATAAGCATTCACAGAACATGTCTGTGAAGAGAATAACAACAAAAAGGCATGCCTCTTGTGTGTGGACTACAAACACTATGAACATGGCACTGTTTCTGCTTCTCAATAGGATGTCAGTATGATTCATTGAATGCTGACTTTCTACCCATTGGAGAGGCCTCATTCTTATTGTCTGCTGTACTTGTTCGAGAAAAGATCCTTTAATAGTTTCTACAAACTTTTATATTCTGTTTCTTATCCTGTCTGTTTGGTATGGTACTTAATCTCTTCTGCTATATCTTTCACAGTTGTCTGTGTCTTGTGAGAAAGGTAAGTTGCTTGCCTTTTAGTTTTGTTCTTTTAATGCTTTTATTGAGAAACATGCCCTATGAATGAAGTAATCAATGATGCAGTCTTTTGAGATTAGTTATAAACACCTTCTATCACCATTCATTTTCATGTAATTAACTTTGTAGCAAGACCTTCTCCCCGAAATACTTCAAAGCAATTTTCCATGCTTTATGTGTGACAAGAGAATGACCCTTTGGAAGTGAAAAGTTTAGCCAAGAACATTATCTGTTTTTCAGTATTAACATATTAGGAGATACTTAACTAGAGTGATGAAATGAGAAGAAACAGTACAGCTAGACTATAATGTGAACAGACTTCAGTGAAGCATTTTTTTTTAATGTTCCAAAAAATGGTTTGTGTTACTAGCAACAAAGAGAAAAAATCACATTTTTCATTTTATGGAGAAGTTTTATCTTTTCAAATGTATTTAAGTGCTAAACTGGAACAAAAACAAAAACAGTGTTAAAATATTCTTATGGCCAAAACAGTAAAAAGTAGTTTGATAATATTAGTTATTATAACATTAGTTTGTTATTCCTTTATATAAATATCTTGTCTTTTTTTTTTTTTTTTCTCTGTACTGTCAGTATAAATAAGAGTATATAATGGCATATAATGAAATAAGGATATATTTCCATGCAAAAAAATATATATATATTTGTCTCTGTTTAGAACTGATACAGTATTTCCTAACCCAGGATCTTTTTCTGGGAAGGAAATGTGGGAAGGAAATTCCACAAGACCAGACCTTTAGGGCAGCTTTCTGTTCCTTTTGTTTTTATTCAGACTGAAACCACTGTCAGAAGCAGAAGGGGTAATTCAGACCTTCATCAACAAATAAAAAGATGAAAGTTAAGAAAATAAGAGAAAATATGATAAAAACAAGTATACATGTTCTTTGTAATCTCAGGAGAGGGGGATATTTTGGACAAATGCTTCAAGAGTGGGTGTGGGATGCTGAGCTGAAATGCTTTCTGTTAACCATCTCTAATTTCATTTCCTACCTCACATTGTGATCCAGGAAGTCTGTTTTTCAGCATGAGTCATTTTGTCACATTCCAGATCTGAAATGAATAAAGCTATTAACATTTATGATGTGTTGCAGTTTTGCCATATCTTGCAAATGTCTATTTTTCGTAACTGTTGTCATTGTCAGGAGTAACAGCTGACAGTGTAAGAATATATGCCTGTTCTCAATATAGAGAAAAATAATAATAGTACCCTCTACCCACTTCATAATAAGAGCTCTTTCCAGTTTAATATTGGCTAAAATATAATTTAATCAAAGTAGGGGCTCAGAAATGTTAGTAGAGCCATTCCATAAATGTTTATGAATGAAATTTATTTATGGGGTTTCGGCTGGATCTGAGCATCAGAATATCCCGTGTGTTTTTTTGTTTGTTTGTTTGTTTGTTTTTTGTTTTTGTTTTTTTTTTTGGATACAACCTGTAGGAAAGCTTAATCCAAGAAGGTATTACAACTAGTGAAAGAAAACATGAACTAAGCTAACATAACTTCTCAGAAGAAATTATCTTGGAAGGATGCAATCTTAAAAGTAGAAAGCTACATGAAAAGACAATGCCAAATGCAGTCATTTATGATTAAAATTAACCTTCCCCAAAATTCCATACTTATATATATACACAGTTATCTGCATACTTATGCAGTTATCTTTTTAACAGTGTTAATTTTTAACAGTATAATCATGATACTATGAATGCTTGAATTTTACAAAGCTTGAAGCTTTGGTGATATCAGCTCAAGTGTATTTCTATATCTACATGACAAGATCTGCCATAATCAGCCCTTCTCCTTCCTTCAGCCCCCTCCCCCCCCCCAAAAAAAAAATAAAAAAAAATCAGACAATCAAACCTCCTCTCCCAACCCCCACTTGTATCTACAATTTTCTTTATAAAATCTTCAAGCAGTATAATTGGAGGCATGCAAGCAAACATGATTTAGATTGGCATACTCATACCTGTCAACTGTTCATAAC
This sequence comes from Netta rufina, assembly GCF_964035555.1. Taxonomy (NCBI): domain Eukaryota; kingdom Metazoa; phylum Chordata; class Aves; order Anseriformes; family Anatidae; genus Netta; species Netta rufina. The sequence continues at coordinate 87,581,909 of NC_140123.1, forward strand.
TGATTTCCATATCTACCTACAAGTTGGCAATTTCATCAGTATAGCAGTAGGTATACCTTAACTGGAACCAATTGTCTTGATGCCTTCTATAATTTTTTGTATCACGGATATCATTTAATTAATATATATATAATTGTGTTTCTTAGCCAGTTAGAATACTTCTTCATTACAAGCATTCATTTCTCACATAGGGCTGACTCCAAGTGTGCATCATTTTTTATTTATTTTTTAATCACATCACAGAAAGATGGTGTGCTTTATGTGGCCAAATGGTAATGTCAGGTCTTTATTTATTTATTTATTTGTTTATTTTTACCCCCCCTCCATCCCCACCTCCATCCCTGTGCCTCCCCCTCCTCCTCGGAGAAGGAGATTGCCTAAACTAAGTGGATCCAAAGACATGAAAGATGTGATTGACTAATTGGAAAATTAATTACACAAGAAAGTGAAGGTAATGTTACTTCTTCACAGCAGTCAAAAGTCAAATAGCTCATACAACATTTAATCATTTCAAAAGCAAACTTAATACAATTCCTGCTCTCAAATCATAGAAGAGGTAGATCAAGTTGTTGATATTAAGATATATCAAGTTTTTTTCAATGTTAATTGGTTAATTGATTTTTGCTGTTTTGTTGTTGTTGTTGTTGTTGTTTGTTTTTTTGCAGGGTTTCTTAAGAACAGAACAATCAAGAACATGTAAGGTTATGTAGAAGAGAGAAAAGGAGATGAACATTTTAAGCTGAAGTTAAAAGCTTGTTGACCAGAGAAAATGGAAGAATCACTAAAAGATTAAATAATGATTAGCTTAAGAAGAAAGTAACTTCAGTTTTCATGATAGTAGGACTGAGAGGAGTTGAAAATACAAAGGAGAAATTCCATTTTTATGTCAAAGAGAAGGTCTGTCCAAGCCTAAATTGAAAAGAAGAGGAATCTGCTGCCTTGGTGTGTGACAGGTGAAGACATTGTACCACCAGCAGATGTCCACAGGAGGAGAGCAGAGGCAGAGCATGGTGTTCCACACATTTAATAATCACATGTTATTGCTAGGAGTCTCTTAGTGTTGTGTTCGCACATTCTGAGCCTTCCTCTACTCTGTAAGGAGTATCACAGAATCACAGAATCACAGAATTTCTAGGTTGGAAGAGACCTCAAGGTCATCGAGTCCAACCTCCAACCTAACGCTAACAGCCCTCCACTAAACCATATCCCTAAGCTCTACATCTAAACGTCTTTTGAAGACTTCCAGGGATGGTGATTCCACCACTTCCCTGGGCAGCCTGTTCCAATGTCTAAGTAGAGGAAGCCTTCCTCTACTTCTGGTAATACTAGATTGATATGAGTGACACAGATGTTTCATTAACTTTCCAAAGTTCATCTTACCCTAAGGCACTACTGTATATCATTCAGATCTTGCTATAAAAGACTAGTCCTTAATTGCATAATAAATATAGTACTCAAAGCTATAAGTACCTGCATCAGCACGATTAATATTAGAATATTTTGTTTATACTTTAAAGTATAATTTCCATGCTTTTTGGACATAAGAATAGCTTTTAACTCAAGAGAATGTTTGCCAAGAGAGCCTAATGTACAGCCAGATGACAAGAGTACAATGCACCTGATACACAGCAAAAGTGCACCTATATTACAGAGATACAAATAGTTATAGCAAATGCAATGTAGCAGAACATCTGGAGTGCACCATTATAAATGAATGGATTTTAATGAGTGGTTTTGTTTACAGCGTCAATAAATTATTAGTTTACTTCAGAAATTTCATATTCTGTTAAGATCAATACAAAACATTGTTTCTTTACTTGCCACTTTATAGATAATCATGTTAAATTCTATCATTGGTGAATGATTCTTAATGAAGTATGATTACTTCCTACACCTGTAAATGAATATAGATAGGATATCTTACCTCATTGCACTTTGCCAAGCAACCTATGGTCAGTGAATTAACTGATAGAAGGTAATTGGTGCTAGTACTCTCACAGAGATGCTACTCTGTGTTATACCTGATTGACAATCACAATGCCATGGATGTGGCAAGTGAAAACACAACTTGCATCTTCTCTGCTGATTTGCCTGAGACCCTCCTACAGGTCTCATGCTGAATAACCTCATCATCCAAATAGAACAGATGGGGTCTTTTCATCACTGCTGACCTCTCTTAGGTGGCCTATCTGTTTCCAGAAGTCTATTACAACTAGTGTGTTATTTAGATAGATTAAGCCTTTACCTTACTGTTACCAAACTGTAAACCTCTACTCCTAACTACTTTACTTTTTAAGCTGTCCTCTGTGGTCTGCTAAATAGAAAACTTCATAAAATGCAAAGCTAATAAGATAGATGAAATGCCTTCTGGGGATTTTTGTGATCTGTCAAAATTCAGCATATGTACAGGACAGATGATAAATATAAATATGTAAAAGGGTTTGAAGAAGAAAAGAGGTCTATTTATTTAGCAAAGATGGAAATGTTAATAAATTTTGCTGCATGGGAGCATTATCTACCATGGATAGCTAGGGCTCAGGCTTGCACAACTAAGAGTGATAAATGAGACTCAGCTACAAAATAATTGTTAGGTTATGAATGTCCCTAGAATTCATGTATGGGTTTGACAATATTAAATCTATCTCAATTTCTTATTAAATCATGTATATACACAAGAAGGGAGAGCACAAGTCCTCACAAAAGTCTTTGAATACAAGCTATTTCTATTTGCAATCAATGTCAACGAACTCATTGCTGTAACAATAGTATTCTTAAACTCCACTAGCAGTGTTACGTTCTGAGACGACTTTCCTCATTCATTCTAAACCTAGGATTTTCTGCACTTTTCTTAATAATCCTTCAGTTGAAGTGGAAGCAGCAAACAACCATCTATCTGCCCTGTAAGGCCACACGGGGATTTTTATCTCTGTTTCTCCCAGATCTACAGCCACCAATCACCAAGTGGGATTAACCAAATACTACTGACCACTAACAACTAGATATAACAGGGGAGATATAAATATCTACCAATGCTGTATTAGTTGCTTTATCCCAATTAGTACTGTAGGCATTAAATATTCATTAGGTAAGTGTTCAAAATTGCCAGGGTTTTGAAATCTGAGTTTTCTTTAAATGATCCATATGTGGTATTGGGAGTGTCCCAGTTTGTACTTTAAAAAATTAAATCCCACAATGCTTATTGACATTCTTAAGGCTATGTTCTCATTTTATCATTTACCTGGTTTAGAAATAAATGCTTGAACTTCATCTTTCAACTCATGAGGTGAATCTGGCCATCATTAAGCGTATTCTTTTTCTAGTCTAAATATAAATCTGTTTCTGGTGCAGCTTGGTCCAGTTTTAAAATATTACGCTTTTTCATGTGCTCTCTTACTAGTGCTTGTTAGTACTGCTAGAGTTGGAGAAGCCTTCATCCTTGAGTGGTTAAACTGACAGGAAGCATAATATGTGCTAATACCACCTCTGAGACTGCAATTTATAATTTTTATATCTGACTTAACTTGCTAGACTAAGAAATGGATCCAAGTCAAATGGTAAGTTGGAGAGCCAAGATAGTCTGGGTCTTTTTAGAAACATTATATTTCCTGGCTTCAAGACGCAGTGGGAACTTTGAAGACATGGCATATGTAGAAAGCTTTCAAATATTTAAATGTATGTTTCATCCTTCAGGGAAAGAGCTATTTTGTGGTTAATGAAAGCCTATTGGCAGAGACCTGACATTGTAGTCTGTTTGCTATAGAATATCACTTTGGCAAATAAAATCCTTTTCACAGGACAGTCTCCTAGTCATCCAACTCCATCTTAGAAATCAGGTACTTAATGATCTCTCCCAGCTACTGAGTTTTAAGATTAAGGGCTGCCACTACTTTTTTAGTGACAGCTGACATGTCTTATATGAAGTTTTTATGTGTTTAGCATCTTCAGCCTCAATCCATTGTGCTAATAGAGTCAGATTTACCAATACTTTGTTATTAAACAGCTGTGCTATGATTCTCTCAAGCTCCATTAAATGAAAGCACATCCATTTGTCAGAACTGGGACTGAGTAATTTAAAAGAAAAAGCATAAACAGTTAGCAGCTGAGATCAGAAAATCTTCAGTCTTTTCTGTGATGGTCTCATGATGTTTAACATAGTCATGTTTTATTATGGACTCTAAAAGTGCTTCATCTTCACCTTCCTGTCACGATGACCTGAAGACAATGGAAACCAGCATCTTGACCTTTTCATATTTAAAATTCTTATCACATGCTGGAACATTTTTGCTTCCCCAGTTAATGAACAATGGGACAGAAAATCTGAGAGACTGACTAACAATGGAAGTAACAGAAATATATATATATATATATATTTATATATAACAACTTGGAAAACAGAATGCATTTTTTGTACATTTTGCAGTTGAATTTCAATTCCGATTCCCCAGTTCTCTAAATAAATACATTGGTTTGGATCATTATCCGCTTGGGAGAAAGTAATAAAAATACACTGCTACTTGACTTATAGAAAGGAAAATATTACAAATTATAAACTGAGCACAGCTGGGCAATATCCTGATGGGAGCAATTATTTCAGCATTATGAAAGACAGAAGACTACAAATTCTGAAGGGAAGGAAAGCAATAACCTTTCTTCACTAGAAAAGTCTTGCTCAGTAAGTCTTGCCTGAGAAATGGGTGGTAACACAGATTGATATATCAAGCTGCAAACACCATAATTAATGTGAGTGACATATCTCTAGACTTCAGGGAATCAGCTGCCGTTAAAGGTATTTTGTCCTGTAGGAGATGGTAACTGAGGTTGGGGCTTTGAATGAATACTTTGCTCAAGGCATTCAATATCACCTTGGTAAGTACAATTCCCTTGCCATACAGCCTTTCACAAAACCTCTTTTATGCTTCCAATCATAGCCATCAGAAACTAGAAGTGGTACTGAGGGGAAAATATCATATTAATTCAGAGTCTCATCGTCTAATGTCTCACTATACATTTAAATGGATTCCTAATCTTTAGCGACATAGCCTTGCTATTGTGAATATATATTTTTTTAATATTTATTTTTAAATGGTTAGGGAGAACAAAAAAAAGTGCAGTAAGAAAAACATCATAGACAGTGATATTACTAATCTAGCTAAATTAGTATTACTACAAAATTACCATACCAAAAGTCAAGCTTTAACTCATACAGTACTGTAATTTTTTTTTCTGTAGTATGTGCTTCCATTGAGTAATAAAGTATTTCAGATTGCCTCAGTAGATGTGTTCCAGCAAAATTAAAAAGATCTCTGAGTACTTAGGCTATCTGCAGTCTTTCTCTCTCTCTTTTTTTTTTTTTTTTTTAATAACCTCTACTGTGACATAGCTTGGATACGAACTAATTCACTCCTAAGTATATTACATAAAATGAATATACACCTGTAGAAACACTCCTGGAAATTAATGTTTTAAAATGGAAAAGAAAACTTTAATCAAGGGGAAAGAAAGTACTTTCTCTGATTCATGGATACATAAACCTCAAATAACTAGAATCTTAAGCAGTATTAGCAGTATTCTGTATGTAACATACATTCCTCACAGTTCTGACAGATAATGTGTTTGGACTCTATGTAAAGGTCTACCTGTTTTTTGTCTTTGCTTAGAAACATAAATGTCAAAACATAGTATATCTGACTTCTCCTTGGATAACCATCCATGTCCAGTGTTACTTGTTTTGATGCAGGTAAGCATTTCTTAGCTAGCTATGCACTATAATTCAGATATACATTCAGATATAGATAGTATAATAATCTAACGTTTTGAGCAAGCAAGCAAGTGAAATAGTTGATTTGCAGTCCCCTGAGAATGTCCATGACAAGTGAAGTATGGAATAAGTAGAATATGTGTCTGTGTTGTAGGGTTTTCATACTTAAAATATAAAATCAGTGATACAGTATATCACGTTTCTTAAAGTACTTTATTGTTGTTGAAAGTAGCTTGAAGCCGCCAGTTAAGCTGCAACTAGGGAGGGATTTCCTATATTCATTCTCCAATAACAAGTTAACATTGAGAATATAAGAAATACAGGAAATAACAATCACCAAAAGCTTTCAGCACAGGGCACAGCATTTGATGCTGAGATGTGGGAAACCCAATTTGCATCAGTGCCTTTCATTCAGCTAGTTCCTCCTTCCAGGATAGTTTGAGCTGTTTATCCACTATCAGAAGCTTTCACATTCTTGGCCATAGAACTTGAAATTCCAGCTCTTCAGTGAGATTCAGGCTTTCTCCTATTTGTCTTCTATCCCATGAAACCTGTCATAATAGTGACAACCTAAACATCAGTGTAAAATGTGTCCTTCTGTCTCCTCCTTCAAGGACCTTCAGTCTTGATACACGTGTTTAAGCCTCAGGTGAGGAGTAACTACTACTCCTAGGGTAGGAGGCTGTTCTTACATACAACTTCACAAAAGGACTGCACCATATCTTTTGGTTGCTTTTCTTTGGAAGACAGATAAATGGAGTAGAGCTTGCTAGCATTCCTTGTCGTTTTCCTGGATATTTAGGAACTTCTTAGGGGTAGGATACTGGCTGACAAGGTTAGTATGGACTAGCATTGCCTGTTGCCTCAGGGAATTGAATTTATTCTGTTTCTGATGTCAACTGCTGGTGGAGTTGAGGGAAGACTGGTGGAGGAATGGGAGCTGGTAGAGGACTGGTAGCTTCTACTAGTCCTTTCTGCGTTGTCTCATGTGGTAGGGTTGCTCCTCACAGCTGGGTTGTGAAAAAATGTCTTTTGGCTTTACTTTTCAAGTGTGAGGGGGAAAATGCAGTTGCTAGACCTGGTTCATCTGTCACATTCTTTTATTCCTTACTTCCACCCTGCTGGAAGAAGGATGAGAGTAAGAAACAGCTGGGACCATACGTTCATTTCCATCCTGTGTTTTGGCATGGCAGAAAACAAAACAGAACAAAAAACAAACAAACAAACAAAACACCACCTTGCTCTCCATCTAGGTTTCAGATTTTATGAGTGCCTTTTGCAATCACCAACTTCAACCCTGAAGGCCAGAACAAAATCTGCAACGACTTTCAACTTTAATTCATGAAGGTGCCCTCAGCTCATGAAGGCACCCTTTGAAGGTGCTCACAGATATTCATCCTGCACCGGAGGAATAGAGGAATTCTGTAGAAGGAAGAAGGAAGCAAAGCATTGAATAGAAAGGGGAGAAGAAAGATCTAAAGTGAGTTCAACCCAACTCAAGGGAGAGAAATATATTTCTAACTTAAGTACACTGAATCTATCTGAGCTACATGGAGCTTTGTATTTGGCTTCACTGTCTATAAGCTTACTTTTGAAAGACTGAATTATTTCTCATATTTCTTAATAATTCAGTGGCTAACATATATATTATTTCACTAAGATAAACACACTGGATCCCACTCTTTCTTACTGGTAACTTCAATAAATTCTATGGATCTTATTCATGTTTACATCATGACACTGAACTGAAACAAATTACGACTATAACAGTGACTGCAGGTTAGGTAGCTTGTGTGCTTCAGAACACTGAGTATGGTAGGTTAAAAAAGTTTTGGAGGTGACTTAAATTTCTCACTTAAAATTCCAGCTTGAAATTTTTGGAAGTGAAAAGTTTTGGAGGTGACTTAAATTTCTCACTTAATACTATGAAAAAGAACACCTTCATCTTCTGCCAACAGATATGGCAATGGTTAGTTGGCTGCCTGACCAGAAGTATTGCAGTCTAGATTTTTTATTATATGTTGTGTATTTCGTCTTCCTTTCTTCCTCTCTTCAAAATTTGTAAAGAAGAAACTGCAAAGAAAAACAGGTCTGTTTAAAAACAACAACAACAACAACAACAACAAAAACAACAAAAAACTACCTGAATATTATTTTACCTAATATTATATTTATTTATTTTTGTTTTTGCTTGTTTCTGTGTTTGCTTGGTTTCCCTCTTGTTTGCTGATTAATCCACTTTATTTTCAATTCTGCTAACTTAAGGTGAATGCCTGGAACAGGCAATGTATGCTTTTTCTTTTTCTTGGTGTGGAGACCAGCCACAGAGCTGCTTCATAATAACATATGAAAACTCCTCTAAATCACCTATGGTAACCTAGCAAGCATTAAAAACAGCATTTTTTTCCCTTGATCTAACATTATGTTGCTTCCAGAAATTCTTTATGCTGGAAATCAGAGGCCAGATGGAATCTAATGGCAGAACTGGCTTCTGTAGAGCAGGGAAGCACTGAATTCCCAGCTCTGCACTGGTCAAACCTGATTACCCATAATCTGTTCATGCCAGGCACCACTGACACAAGACAACACTATAGGAAGATTGGAGCTGAGGGAAGGAAATCACTTCCCTGAAGTTGTATGAATCCTAATGAGCAGCTGTATACTTAAAGTTAAGTCTGTCTGGTGGGCAGGTAAGGAGCAAAGGCAACATTATCCTAACATGCTCTTCATTATTTTGTGAGAGCCTCTTGTGTGCTTTCAACTTAGTAATGTGTCTGCTTGGATCTGAACTTCGGTTAGGAGACTTGAATTTCTCTTGGGTAATCATGGGGAAGATATTATAGATGCTGTGGTAATATGTGTACACTTCAGTGGGTTAAAGACTGCTGAATTACTATTTAAACATTATCTGGGCTCTTTCTCCATTTCTAAACCATGCTACAGAACAGAGTGTAGGAACTGAATGGAAGGAGCACTTCAGGGGGAAAAAAAGAGAGAGAGAGAGATTAAGATAATAATGGTTGTGGAAATGAACCTGAATAGCAGAATCTTCAAGTAGCACATATGGAAAATACTGTTGATGGCAATGAAACTAAGAGTAGAAATGTCAGCAAGGAAAATCAGCAAAACTGAAGAGGTAAGAAGGGGAGTTGGCTGAAGAAGCATCTGTGAAAGAGTTGCAAAACCATTGATTGGTAAATTCACTATCTATTGGACATTGGTGGGTGTGGAAATTACTAATGAAATTGCTTTTTTTTAATATTTTTTTTATACTTTTTTTTTTTTTTTTTTTTTTTTTTTTTATGCTGAAATTAATTACAATCACAAAGCCATTACTGTGAAAGTAACATGTGGATGTAACATTTTATTTTCCTGTTAATTCCACAGAAATCGGCAGGGATTCAAATCAAAATAAAATAAAATAAAATGAAATTAGATTCAAGGTCTTAACTTACATTGTTGCTTAGATGTCAGTGATTTTTTTGTTTGTTTGTTTCCACTGAACAGTAGATGTCACAGTTTTTCATGTGTTCATGCTAATTGCATTACAATCTACACTGGAGAAAGTCGCTTGCAAACCTCATCCATGATGCATTTTTCAGTCAGTGAGACTTAGGTAAGCTGTGTCTCTCCCCCAACCCCCCAGACAGACGATCTGAAAGATTTATGCAGAAATCATCCGTACATTGGCCTTTTTTTTTTTTTTTCCCCTCAAAACTTCCAAAAGGATATAGTCCAGGGAAGTGGACTATAAACTACAAAAAAAGAGACTGACAGCAAAAGACGAGCCAGTAACACAAGAGGAAAGGAAAGTTTATCTAATTTCTTGCAGTTCTTGATTAGTCTTAATAAAGTTACTGAGATGTGAAATCATTTTACTGATATCTGACTATACTTCCCCCTGGTTTCTCTCATTTTCCAGCTCTTTGTAAGAGGATTTGTATTTCCATTTTATGTTTGTACTGTACTCACAATTGGGTTTCAGATTCTGAGTGTGGGCTCCTAGAGGGTGTTGAAAATTTGAATTAAAAATTGTCAGTGATGATGATGATGATAATAATAATAATAATAATAACATTATTAACGAATAATGTTCCAATGTTAGAACACTTAAAGAAATAATCAGAATGTATTCAAAAGATACAAAACACTCACATATTACATACCTGTCTTTTTAGAAAACCGGCATCCCTAGAGGAGAAGAGTAGAGATCAGGTTAGACATGAGCACCTCCCCTCTTTCATCATTCTAGAAACTTATAAATGCAAAAAACCTTCTAAACACTATCAAACAAACAAACAAACAAACAAACCCTTAAACAGCACAGCTGTCACCCAGCTCTCACATATATATATGTGATAATATATATATATATATAATATATATTATAAATATATATAATAATTTGGCATATATATATACCAGATATATCTATCTGGTGTATGTAAATATATGCCAAATTATTTCTATGGAAGTATCTCTACCACTGTATGCAATCAAGTTTGTGAACTGGCTTTCAAGGGTTCTTGAGTGTGCATTACTAAATAGAACTTAGTGAATACGTGGGCAGGTGTATCTTAAATAAATAAACCTGGAATAGCTAAACTTATTTAAACAGTGTTACTTGATGCCAGAGACCTCACTTGTAAGCTGTGTAGAAAGTTGGTGATACAGTAACTGGAAAGTAAGTAAGTTTATCCATGAAAACACTGTGAAGCCCATTCTCTGAGAACGTTAGAAGTGTTTTCTATACATTCATTTTCTTTATATAATCAGGTGACACCACATGGAGGAAATAGGGTGTCCACATTTTTAAAGTGTACATCCAGACGGTGTCCCTAGATTGTCTCAGGGACTAACACAAAACCCATTTTTCAAGAAGAAAAGAAAGCTATTGTTTTCTTTCTTTGTGTCAATCATTTGAGCTTCTTGTAAGCAGATAAATCCTTTGGTCAGTAGCATTGGCCCATGCATCACAGAAACACATTAACAGTAAACAGTACCTTCCAGCTCTTCAATCTGGGCACCAGTGAAGACTGTGATATATAGTATGTAAAGACAGACACGAAAATTTAAAGAAAGAAAGATGGCCAATCCTTCTTATGACTGATGTTTTATAGCTTCTATTTCATTTCTCTGCTTGACCTGTGATCTCTCTTTTAAAGTTTCTCTCTCTACACTAAACAAAACCATAATTCGTAAACTGTATGAAAGAGAGTGCCCTGACTTCAGATACCTAAAAGGCCACTTACATGTCTCAGATCAGTTAAAATGAACTTTTAATTTCTATTTTATTTGTTAAAGTCCTAAACCATATTTTCAAATTAATCTACATTAATGGCTCACCAGATTCATATATAGTATGCATTTAGAGTATGGAAACAACACAATGACAGCTTTTTATAAAGACTTATTTTGTTGGATCTCGAAAAATACTTGTTATTATGATTTTGATTCTATCCAATACAATGACTGGTAATCTTAATTAGTTATAAACTTCAAAACTCAGTGTGTAGTTTCACTTTTTTTTTCAGTGATGTTTATATCCCTTTCCATGTCCTTTCTCTACTTTCTTCCAGAAGGAGTAGCGGCCTTTTCTTCCAGGCCAGAAAACCATACAGACTTCGCAACATGCTATAAAAACACGTTGATTCCACATCAAAGGCTAACATACTTTAGACTAAATATAGTCCTGCACAGAACAGAAGGATGCAAGTTCCAGCATCTCTGCTATGGTCACTGTGGTGGAACTGCCCTTCCAAATCATAAGATTTCAAAAGACCTAAATTTAATTTTCAAATATCTTTTATAGTTTTAATTATGGCAGATATTCCTGGCATCTTTCAACATTATCATTAAGGCATTAACATTCTTGCTCCATCTAACGTAACTCAGTATTAGTCTGTACTATGAGAAACACGTTTCACTTACATTTTATTTTATTTTATTTTAAATCCTGCAGGCTTGAGCAAGACAGACTAGCAAATTGTTAACTATTTCTTCTTTACTTTCACCTGTGAATAATCAATATTCAGAATTCCTTCTGCTTTTTCTCACACCTGTAACTCTTTCTTATTTATTTATTTATTTATTTATTTATTTTTTCTCCCTCGTACTTTAGAGTAGTTCCTTCAGTGAAAAGGTATAAAGGTATATATTTTTATGGAGCCTGTTTTCCTGAGGCGCTCACCATTTACAGTCTGTGCTTCGTAGCCCATACTGCAGGTTTTCCATATATAAGTAACATGGATATGTACTCTTTTCCTTACCTGGTCATTTGTTTTCACAACATTTTTAGAACTTAATATATCTGAGATCACCAGATTTGGTAGGAACAGGTTAATGATTTTAACTAATAACACAAAAGTGTTACTATGAATGTGTAACACAAAAGTGTTACTGTGAATACACACCCACAGTTTGAGGAAAGAAGTTTCTTTCCTCAGGAAAAACATTAGCAAATACAAACGTATGTTGGCCTCAGGACTAGGTGATTCTCACTTTTCAAGTAACAAAAGTAAAAACATTGCCTTCCCTTACCTAGCAAGCCTGAAGCTGTGCAGCCCAATCCTGTTTCATTTTGTACCACATCAGCTGGACCCTCTAGAGCTTAATGCTAGTCAAAGGACCTCCACCTGGAAGCAGCAGGGTGTTCTCGGCTCTGATACTGTGCCCACCTTGGGGTAACAGCTGACTGGTTTGCTTAGTTGTTGAAGAAATTGATTATTCTTTTTATTCTTTGAAAAGACAGTGGGTAACTTTAGGTTTGGGCCATTATATTATTTCTAGCTTGGTTTCCTAAGAACACAAAGACCACAGTGTCTCTCAGTTCCTTGATAATGGCTCTATAGTCCATCTCCAGAGTGGTACAAGTTTAAGGACCTGTCTCTCTCAGCAGATTGTATTAATTGAACACTATAAACATAAAGCTGACTTTAACTCCCATATTTATAACTTTTCCCCCCACTGTGCTCTGATTGCTTCGGGTTTTTTGGCATAACTCAGCATGACCTGCCAGATGGCTTGCTCACAAAGATAATTTCATCTATATTTCCAGTCAGCTTCTGAGATTTTTCCCATGAAAACCATGTTTTACTTCTGAATATTTCTGGGCCTGTCCTGTTAACTTCCTATATGAAAAAAATAAAAATAAGCACTGCTAAAATTTCTTAATTCCTCCTCCCCCCAAGACAAAACACAATGCAATATTTTGCATCATTCAGGTTACATAAGTAAATTGCACAGAGGTCTCTTTAGCAGCCAATCAATATGTGCTTCTTTTTTAAAAACACTAGCAACTAAGGGCTTATAAAACTTCACTTACCTCTAAATCTGCTTCTTCAGAGAAATAAAATATGTGTTTTTTTTTTTTTTTTTTTTTTTTTCTAGAAAACTTAACATGTTTTTTACTTCTGCCAGGATTTCTGCCTGCTTTTTCTTAGAACTCACTTCCCTCTAAAGATTCTTTCCCATTTACTTCTCTTTGAAAAGATAAATACTGTCCTTTAGCTGTATAGATTTTTTTTCATGATTGGAAAACTATGTTTGCAGTTTCATATGAATAGTTTTCTGGGCCACAGGAGAAGTATTTGGAAAGTGGTTGCTCCACAGTTTTGAATTTAGTCTCAAAGTATGGCTTTTGAAGGTTTTAGTCTTCTTCTTTTATAAATATAAAATTACTTAGTATAGCTTATACATGCAACCTTATCATGTTTTTCTCAAATTCCGCTTTCAAATATACACACATGATCAGTATAGAATTGGGAGCAAGTTATTGAGAAAACAACTGGAAGAAGCAAAGAAGCAAGAGAAAATTCCTGTCAAACATCCTAAATGCTGCACTACTATTTTTTTTTTTTTTTTTTTGGGTCGGGCAGGATGGGTGTAAACTAAATCAGTCTGCTCAGAAACCTTGGAAAGAGACAAGCAGTTTCTAGAAGACAGGTTTGGAGTCTTCTGCTTCTTTGATGTGCCTGTAAACTTGCTGAAGCTCAATGAGCTCTTCTAACATTTCAAATTTGCCAGTGGATGTCTTGTAAGTGTATCTTTACTCGCTTTCAAATTGGTACTCTGCAATAGATTTCATTGGTCTATCAGAAAATTCACGTTTGATTTTGTTAGGCACTCTTTCTTTCTAGAAGAGACAGCATGAAATATTGGGGGAGGGGAGAGATTGAAAACATAATTAATACTTAAATTCTACAGCTCAACAGTACTATCTGAATTATCTTCATTGATGCAATAATAATAATAATAATAATAATAATAATAATAATAATAATAATAAATCTCTAATGACAAATCTATCAAGCAAAAATTGAAGTGGAAATTACTCTTTTAAAAAAGTAGTAATAACAATAATGTCTTCCAGTCATAAAGGAGGCTCAAAGTCACAAAAGTCAGAATGATCTCTTAGTCTTTAACTATTGAAGGGCTACTATACACTATACAATTCCCTATAACATTTGAACAAATGTTCATTTTTTACTTTATAAAACTACCATTTTACCTACATGACCTCACCTTTCCAAAATGAATACTTAAGGAGGGGGTGGGGTGGGAATTACACCTTAGGGATTACAAATTACAATTATGGATATTCCATCAAAAAATGGTTGCTGCTTTCCCAATATCTTGCTTGGTCCAGGAAGAAGCAAACAGATGTCATAACAAAGACTTTCAAACATAGGCTGGTTTTACCTGCAGGCTGCAAAGTCTGTTCTACACCTATTCTAACTTTTGAGCTCTCATTCGTTGGGTTTCTTGTTTTACAAACATGTCTGGAGGCAGAAATAAATAATATGAGACTTACCTTGCTTCAGGATAGCTGAGAACATAAAGCCTTTGCCTGAGGAACCATGAATGGTTTTGGTGGTGTAAAGGACAATCTTTTTTCTTGTCTCTCTGCAGGTACAAAACTACTTCTTGGCCTTTCCAAGGCCTGACGCATTCCTGGAAAGAAATCTGGAGGCTTTATTTATTTGCAGGCCTCACATCGTCTTTCAGTAAGAAAAATGGTAAATTTGGGATTTAATTGTCCAAACAGTGACATGAAAAATAAAAAAAAATCAGGATAATTTTGTCCACTCAATTCAGAATATTTTTTTATATATAACATTTAGTTTAGAAACTAATTTTCCAGAATAAAGAAAAACAACAGCTAAGAACAGTAAATATATCCAGAAGAAACAAACAAACAAACAAAAAGTTAGAAAGGCTGAAAGCGATAATTGTTGTTTTTCATACCTGAAATGTGCATTGTGAAGATTTGTTCCCTTCCCCTGTTCTTAATATAGATATAGGTTGTATACAGAAATACCCAAATACATATGCACACAAAATTCATTTGTAGTACTGGTATTAAAAAAAAAAAAAAAGTCATTCTCCCTGACCAGTTTTGAAAATTCTGTTTAATCTGTACAACATTCTGCTTCTAAACAAATCAGTAAGACTAAATAAGATTTGGGGTGAAGAAATAGGGTCTGAACTAAAAAGGAGAATACAGAAATGGTTATGTCTGCATAAGATTGGTAAACACACCTTTCTGATCTAAAGAAATTCCACACATTAAAATATGATCCATCACAGAAGCATATAAAGAAATTATACACATGGTTGCTCTCTGTGTGAATACCCATATTTGCATGCACAAAAGAACAGTCATCTGCTAACAGGAGTGTTTGTCATTTGTCATTAATCTGTCCAAAAAGCTTGTATATTTCTAGTATGAAGAGCAAACCTTATCTTGTAAGTTTGGGGACCAACCCTAGATGAATAAGATTAAGTTTGGCTCAAAATTAGGTATAAACCTCTTCTCCTGAGCTCTGAGATGAGCAGAACCTGGGTAGCCAATTTACTGCAGGCCCTACCTTGAAATAATATGTTCTGCTTCTCAGATTTCACAAGCTCCAAATGTAACTTTTACTCTAAGCTTGTTTGAAAGATATGCAAGCTGACCTCCTGTCCTCCTGCAAAAGACCTAGGCAATGATGTCAGATTGTCTAGTATATACGCAAAACTAACAGCTCTTCTTTGGATCTTTTTCATTGAATATGATTTAACACAAGTCTCTGTGTGTGTGTGTGTGTGTGTGTTTAGTATGCCAAATGAAGTTCACCAATATGTTAAGCAATAGCATCAGAATTGCCACTTGTATTTGGTGAGTACCTAAGATTATGTTAGCTCTTCTAATAGCAGCATGACAGGTTTCAATTGCTATGCTGGGCTAATTTTTTTTAAGGTGTCCTCCAGTTATACACATAGCAAGCTTATAGAAGAATTTCTGAACATTAATAATCAATCCAATGTATGACTGTGTTTTTAAGTACAACACATCCATTTCTGTTGCTCCAGTATGCATTGTTTCTTATTTTGCATCACTAGTATTTTTAATAACTAAGTAATTATTTTTATCTTTATCAATCAAAAGATGAAGTGTGATCAGACCAATAATTGCTGCTTAATGAATTTAATTAGTGACCATTTTCAACACTAATATTTTATTTATTTATTTATTTTAGCATAACTCTTGGTTTTCCACTGTAGGTATCACTAACACTATGTCAAATGAATTTTTTACCAAATATTGTTCATAACCTTTTCTAGTAGCTAAGGAGAAGCCTTTTCTCCATCATCTGGAAATGCTTATAAACATTTGGACAACACTGACCCAAGTGTATCAAATATGTTTGCATGGCCAGTGCTGGGAGGTGGTGGTGGTGATGGTGGTGTTAGTTAATGTTTGGATGATACATAAACATAATCAGTAAAAACAACAACAATAATGAAACCCTTCCACCCCATCTAAGAGTGTGATGAATAGAGCCCATATGAAAGAACACTCTAAAAATGGCACTATTCCAATTTTATTTTTGCGATACCTCATAAATTTGAATCACACGGGTAAATTTGTTACCTGTACAGTCACAAAAAAGACAAGATAAAAAAAGTTTTTTTAGAAAAAGATCAGTGTTTTTTGATATCCTTTATTCAAATATGACATATCATTGCCTGACTCCTTGCAAAAATTCACAAATCATTATTATTGCTCTTACAGTAATCAATTCTAAGAAAGTGGCACTGAAAAAAAAAAAAAAAAAGTGAGAGGCTTCATTATAGCAGGAACAAGGGCTAATAAAGTTTCCCCTTGTAGATTTGTTATTGTGCTTTACCTTTAATCTTATCTCACATTATTTCTCTTCCTGTCTTCTCCCACGTTCAGAGAAACAAATCACCACAGACCTATATTTGAGGCTGTCTAACAGATTTTTTTTTTTTGTGCTTTAAAGAAAATCTGGAGTTTGGTATTAAGAAGAAAAAAAAAAATTATATTAATCTATTTTGATGGCAAGTCCAATTGCAGGCCTAAACTTGTGTCAGTGTTGAATATGTCACTCAGAATCCACATAGCTTATCAATTAACGTAATATATTGCCATTTCAGGAGAGAAACATGCCAACTGACCTAGCTACCAATTTGTATAGCATGTAAATGCAAATATTTTGTTCCTCCATCTTATGGCTGCACCAAGCTGTCCTGAGATTTCATAAATGTAAACTGATTTCTCTTACAGCTTAATCCTTTCTTGGACTCACTTCATTGACCATCTTTCAAAGATGGTCATTTTGAAATTTTGATCATCTTTCAAAGTATTATAGCATTAATTATTACACCTCTTTCTGCCCACTATGTCCAGAAAACAAAACCATATAGAAGTACTAGTTATAGCTTTTTAATTAAGGCTGAATTGAGGATTTAGCCTCATTGTTATGTATGAAAAGACAGCATGTGTGTTGCTGAGTGCAGAATGAATTTTTTGAACATTTCTATGTAAATCCGTTAATTAGTTTATGAGTGAAAATAATTAAAAATATCACCTTTAAGAAATTTAACACCTGCTGTACTTATATCAGCGTCACAGAAGAGATTCTTCAGCATTTCCTTCTTATTAAGTCTTACTAAAATTGTACATGATTTTTTTTCAATCAAGTAATTTGTTTACTTCATGTTAATCCCCTTTGACTATTGGTTTCTTTGATCTAGCCAGCTGCATAAGATGTCTTTTCACCACTGCTGCTGGTATCACAGTGAAATCTTCTCCCCCTTTCAAAGAACAGGGAACACTGTCTTCCCTGAGCACCACAATTTTGGGGAATAACAGAAAGTTGCAGGTTTCTGGAAATTGCATTTGGGAAACAGTTTTGGGAGAAGTCAGTGCTGCCTGAATTTCCCCTATGGAGGGTGCTTTATCCCATTAGAAACACAGAGTATCACTTAACATAAAGTAATAAGCAGCAAAATGTGACCACCAAAATATAAACCACTTAGTTTCAAAACTTGTGACAGCTGAACCATGCAACAGGAAGGCCAGAGTGGAGACTGAGGATCTGTCATCTCCTTTTGGGATTGTGTTGAGAATAGAAAAGTGAACCAATATAGATCAGTGGGGCAGGCAAGAAAGAGATGCAAGAGGAACTGGAAGTTCACATAAAATGCAAAACAAGTGTTCAGCCTGAGCTGTATGGATAGAGTTAAGCTGATGGCACCTAATGATTCTCCTTCACAGGAAATTATAGATTTTAAACTACCTATCTTTTTATTGAAGACCAAAGTTGGCTCTGTGTCTTTCCTTCTGAATGATGAGGCACAGAAGTTTCATGCTTTTATCACTTTTAAGTGTTAATACAGTAGCTTAAAGTCCAACTGGCCAGGGCGCAGCAAGGGCCAGCAGCAGGGCAGGGACCTCCTCCAGCAGCCCCATCTCATTGTGTCCAGAGGTGGTAAGCAGGACAGGGATAGTGACCAGGATTCACTGCAGACCCAAGACCACTGGGCATAACCTCAGGGATGGGTTGGCTCCATGTCTGGTGTGAGTGTCCCACTGGCAGGGCCAGGGATGGGCCTTATGGAGGTTTCCCAATGCTTTTCCTCCCCATCATGCTGGTTTCCTTGTAGCCATCACAGAGCTGGCCCTGGTCAGAGGCTTCTGAACCCCTGCTCTGTCACAATTTTCCACCTCTTCAAGTGTGCGCAGATTTTGTTAATACATGGATGATTTTGATCACCATGTACTTCTTCTGGCCTGATCACCTTTACAGAGTAGATGTATGAAGGCAGCTATAGTTAGCTGGGTAAGGAAAGAGCAAGTAACAAAGGAAAGTTTTGGAACAAAAAAATAATAGAGGTATTTACTGCTACATAATATTGACAATTTAGACCCACTGGGATGCTAAATCTGACAATCAAACTAATTGGATTTAGCAGCAAATGATGGATTGAAGATGTATGAAAATAACCATTACTGTGACTGAAAAATGAAATGCCAAATAAGTTTACAATAGCAGTTGTATTTAACATATCAGCCTTCTGTCTGCCTAACCTGTGTCAGTAGAGCATAAATTATGATTTTTTTCTCTACTGCCAAGATAGAAACATCAAACACGTATAATCTGCAGGTCCTATTTTGAATAACAGTAACCGCTGACTTAATTTTTGGTAAAAGTTGCAAAATTGCATATGCCAGAATTAGGTTTGTAGCCAATATTTGTCCTTGTCACAGAAAACATGTCAAATACAATTACATTAAAGTGCTCTGTCAATCAAATAGTGTGTTTTTTTGATAGCTCAGAATTTTTGGGGTTTTTCTTGCTCCCTCACCATGCTACTGTGTATTTTAATGTGTTCAGAGAAAAGGAATTTCTTAGTATCATTATGAAGATAATTTTATTTTTAAAATGGTAATCATCAATTTTAATGTAACAACCATTACACATTTTTATGTTGAGTTTCTTGTAGAGGTTCATTAGAGCAATCCTAATTATTACACTCTCTTCATATTTTCATCAGAAAACTGAAATGAGAGATGTAATTGTTTCTTTATGAGAAAAACTGTAGACCAACAATTGTTGAAGCATTAGTCTAAAACTACACTTTTGGTTCATCTCTCTGTCTACAAGCCAGTAGACCCTTAGTAACAAATTCAGATCTGTATAGGTATTCTAACTAATTTTTACTGAGTTTCCAACACAATGCTATTTTCAATGTCTTCAGTCTTATGACTAATCTACCTTTTATTACTTATTTTTCCCATTAGCATTATTTGATTTTTGACAGCACAGGAAGGCTTTTCAGAGCTTGTCTTAATTAACCATGTACAACTAAAGATTCAAGTGAGAATTCCAGGAATATTTTTACTAGAAAAAACACTGAAAATCCCAGTCTCTATTCTTCCTCCCTCCCTCCCTCCCTCCCTCCCTTCCTTCCTTCCTTCCTTCCTTCCTTCCTTCCTTCCTTCCTTCCTTCCTTCCTTCCTTCCTTCCTTCCTTCCTTCCTTCCTTCCTTCCTTCCTCCTTTCCCCTTCCCCTTCCCCTTCCCCTTCCCCTTCCCCTTCCCCTTTCCCTTTCCTCAAGATCTTTAGTGTTCCATTGAAGCTTTTCTCTCTCTCTCTCTCTCTCTCTTTTTTTTTTTTTTTTTTTTTTTTTTTCCTAAAGAAACTTCTAAAATGGCTGGAAGAACACCAGGTGTTCATACTACAAAATGTTTCTGAATAAAAATGTTGTTTCTTACTGGAGAAATCTTAAAATTTACTTTAACTTTTCTCCTAAAACTCCAACATGTTAATTTTCACTAAATTTAATATATATATATATTCTCAGTGTTTATGGGCCCTTTAGCAAAGTTGCAGATGTTCTTATTCATTTTTAAAAATATTATCCTTATCAATATGTTCAAGTAGATTTTGTTATATATATCTCATATATATATATATATATATATAATGTTTTCTCATGGAAATAGAATCAAATGTCATGTATATTGCCATGCATTTAAGGTTAGAACTATATGGATACTATATAGTCCAAATATTTATTTATTATGCATATTATATAAATATGTGCATATGTTGATATGCTGTATAACATAAATATTCATACAATATGTACTATATAGTGTATGTATATAATGTATATGTAGTATATATAGACTAGTGTATTACTAGGTATGTACATACTATATATATTTTATGCATGTATGCACATTTTACTTGAATAACCATTTATGTTTAATTTGTTTCTTGAGATTAGGAAGAAACAACCAAACGTAATCAAACCATCAGCAAACACAACAGAAGTAAACCATGCCTAGTGTGAAGAGCTGCTGAATAACTCCAGTTTGGAATTTTGTGCATGGCTTTGCACTAACAAAGCAACAGCAATGTACATGACAAGTAATTGTTTTGTCTGGGATACAGTTAGTTTTCTTCATAGTAGCTGGTATGGTAATATGTTTGGGATTTCTGATGAAAAGAGTGTTGGTAAAACATCAATGTTTAGTTGTTGCTGAGCAGTGTTTCCATAGAGTCAAGGACTTTT
The DNA here is from genome assembly GCF_964035555.1 of Netta rufina. NCBI lineage: Eukaryota > Metazoa > Chordata > Aves > Anseriformes > Anatidae > Netta > Netta rufina. The sequence goes on from NC_140123.1 coordinate 87,603,038, forward strand.
CTGTTTCTCATGCTGCTCTGCCAACAAGGAGGCTAGGTATGCACAAGAATCTGGGAGGGGTCACAGCCAGGGGTCACAGCCAGGATTCAAATAGACCAAAGGGGTATCCCATCACATATAGCATCATGCTCAGCAGTAAAAGCAGGAGGAAAAAGGAGGAAGGAAGGATATTCAGAGTTACAGTGTTTGTTTCCCTAATAAACCATTTCTTGGGAAGTGGTCATGGCACTGAGCCTGACAGAGTTTAAGAAGAGTTTAGACAATGCTCTTAGACTAGTGGTTTGGTTTTTGGGTGGTCCTGTGCAGACCCAGGAACTGTACTTGAAGATCCTTGTGTCCCTTCCAACTCAGGATATTCTGTTTTAGTGATTACATGTGATGGAGCCTTGATTTTGTGGAAATGGCTGAACATCTGCCTACTGATGGGAAGTACTGAATGAATTCCTCATTTTGCTTTGTGCACACAACTTCTGCTTTCCCTGTTAAACAACCTTTTTCTCAACACATGAGTTTTGTCACTTTTATCTTTCCAATTCTCTCCTCCCCTTCAACCCTGGGTGCAGAGCAGGGCGTGAGTGAATGGCTGTGTGGTGCTTAGCTTCCTACCAGGGTTAAACTACAACAAGATGATATTGTGAAGGTAGTCATGTATTTACTGATTATAATGTATACATAGTATTTGAATGTCACAATTTATATAGTAGTTACTGGCCACATCAACAACTGACAGCAAATGAAATGCTGAAAAAAAAAAAAAAAAAAAAAAGAGAGAGAGAGAAAAATAGCCAAGACACTTCTCTTGGATTAGTTTCTCATGATGCTATATCAGGTCTAATGACACCTGAATGGTGAGCTGTGATTTCCTGTGTCAGACCCATAGTTCACTTAATGGATATGAAAGCAGCAATGACAGTAATGAATGCTTCAAGAAAATAATTCTAGGCCACAGACTATGTTGTCACTAAAATTACTGCCAGGTCAGCTGCTGCTGTGTAAGGTGTCAGGATAGTCAAATGTCAAAGGCAGCCATAAAGGAGCAGCTATTCTTGCACTTGTCTCTGCTCTTGTGCTTCTCCACTTGCTCTGAAAGAATTTAAGAACATGTTCTACTCATCTTGGAATGGGTTCATCTAAATTTTTCTTGTCATGCATCAGACAATTTTTCCTCTTCTTGAATGGTCAGATTTTGAAATTGCAATGAGATCAGAAAGAGAGGCAGTAAACCACAGGCAAATGTGCTTTATATTTAGTGAGACAGATGGTCTCAATTACCATATCTTGTTTCTTGTGCACTATATTCTACACTTACCCTTTTAGACTCTTTGCATATTTCTAGTGAGAAAATTGGATAGATTTCTTTTTCAAAATAAATAAATAAATAAATAACTCTTTAATAAAGAATTTCAAATGATTTTTTTGGCAGAAATACATCATGGAACAAAAGTGGTTTGCCAGACAAGAGATGGAAAATACATCAGGGAAGCAATCCAGTATGTTACTGTTACTGAATAAAGTTTAAATATTAATTTAAACAGATTCTGGTTTGACTATAGAGTCAAACCACTTGAGATTTTGACTAACACCTTGTTGTAGCAATGTATGATCCTGATAAGAAATTTTATTTTCCTCTAGACACTTTAAAGTTTTGTAGGGATCGGGAAACTCTAATAGATTGCAGAACAATAATTTCACTAATAGCTTCAGAAAAGACATTTCCGAGTTTTGTCTCTGTGTGTGTCTAATTTTTTTATGACACTGTTTTTGCCAAAATATTTTATTTGAGTCTAGCCCACAAAAAAACTATATTAGAATTGCACTTACTAGAGTTAGATTGTAAGTCTTTAATAAAGTTCAAAACAATAGTATCAGTTCCTGGCTATGGTGAGGCTTTACTCCTCAATGCAAATTGAAGACAGGTGAGATTTGCAAGTACATATGTAGTCTCATGATTCTTCCGGTTCTAATTCACTCGACATTGTCACATTTAGAAAAAGAAAATATTTTGTATATTCACATTTATAGAGATATATTACTATAGGATTGCAATTTTAAAAATACGGGATGATCATAAAGTGATCTATTGTAGGTGATCATGTAGGTGATTTGTGTAGGTGATCATAAAGTGATCTATTTAGGGAAGATTATTATCAGAAAAAAAAAAAGAATTATGCAATAGTCATTAAAGGCCTCAGCTCTGGGGCCCCCAGCACAAGAAGGGCATGGAAGTATTAGAATGAGTCCAGAGGAGGGCCACAAGTGGACTGGAGCACCTCTCCCAGGCTGGGGGAGTTGGGGTTATTCAGCCTGGAGGCTCAGAGCTGCCTAAATGGTGCCTAGAGAAAAGCTGGGGAGGGACTCTTTGTCAGGGATTGTGGTGATGGGACAAGGAGTAATGGCTTTAAACATATTTCTGTTTTTCAACTTTTCTTCTTCCAATTCAGCAAATGCAAAATACCACAGATGTATTTATTATTATTACTATTATGGTAGCAATTAATATTGTATCTTTCAATTTTCTTCTTGTATTTTTGTTTTCAATCTGAACAATGATGTGCCTAACTTTGTCAAAGGGAATAGAAAGTAAAATATTTCTACTTGTTAATTTTACAAGAGCAAAATTGTGCTAGGATGCGAAAGGGATCTAATACTGAAAAGTAAATATTTCAGAAGTCTTCAATGCCATAATAACTAAATGTTCATAAACAAATATTTGCAGGGTTGCATTATTAATAATCATATTATTATTATTATTATTATTATTATTATTATTATTATTATTATTATTATTATTATTATTAAAGTCTTGAAATCCCCTATCTATTTTCTTATTTGTATCATTAGAGGTTGAATGCTGTGGTATTTCCCAGTGTGCCAGATGGCTGGAGAAATGAAGATGTAATCACTTCTTCTAAAATTTACACAAAAATGAAAGCACAAACTGAAATCAAATTAGAAATAAAGAAAAACAAACCAAACCAAAACAACGCTATGACTTTGATGAACATGGAAAAATGAGAAGTGAAAGAGTTGGTAAAAAGAAAAAGCAAGTGATATAAGGGGAACTGTAAAAAGTCTACTGTTTAGATTACGACAATTCAAGAATTCTTCTATTCTTATTTGCGTTGCTGTGAAATTTGATGTCTCTTGTGGATATATAAAACACAAACTGAGATATAAATTTGTGTTTATTCATTATATACTGTCCTCTAGTTTAAAAATAAAAAATAAATTAAGAAAATAGGTATTCTTTTGCCTTTCCTTCTATTTGTTATTAATTAGTTATTAAGCTATGGTTCTGACCTTCCTCACATTTATTGTAATACATGTTTTACAGAACTTGTCTTCATTTTGAATTAATTGAATAGAATAAATTGGAAGGACTCAAGGCACCTAACCAGAGCTCTGCACTATAATAGTTTAGTAGTCTTCAATATTTAATAGCTTCTGCTTTTCAGAAGTTTTCTTCAGAGGATGAAGATGAGAGCTCAGGGAATTAAATAGAATATAGAAGTTCTCGGCTTCAAACCACACAGTCAGAAAAATCCACCAACAGTAATTAATAGTAGTCACTACTGCTGAACATTTAAGGACTCTTCATGAGATGAACAAAATAATTACTAAAGGCCAAATCTGAGTAAACGCCTATTATTACTGCTCTTATTGCATAACTAAACATAGAAAGTATGTCTGGTTGCGTACAGCTCAAAATACGATTTGAGTAACTTTCTCAATTCTCGTCATTTTATTAATGATCAAATGTAGTAATGCTATTCATACCTTAGAGTTGGCTGTCTGAAATAAGAGGACCAGAATTCCTTATGCATCTGATAGTTATCCTTTAAAGAGTTTAGTTTAATAGCAGCAAAGTTTCACTTGCAATAGGGCATTTTGTACCACCATATAGAAAAATCATAACAACTTTTGAAAACAATAAGAACATTTATTGTAATTTTAAAACTTCAGATTCTTTTGAGAGCTTTTGACTTCAGCTTCTTCTTCTCTCTTTCTCTCCCTCTCCCTCTTTCTCTCTTTTTCTTTCTCTCTCTCTAGACATCACTGAATTCTCTGAGAGGTTCTAGATCTAACACTTACTCATTGTATAGCTCTTCAATTTTGTGTTTGGTAATTGCTCATGCTCAGCCTTGGGAGTGTGAGACATTTAGTGAGAGCAAATACATGTAAGCTAAGATATGAAGGTTATCCTTCATGACTTTTAAAATACACATAATGGAATTTCTATCTTCCCACTGGACAGACAACATCTCATCCAGAGGAAAACTTTCCCCAAACACTATATTGGAAACATCATCTAAGGGAAGTAGAAATTGGAAGGGAAACATCATCTAAGGGAAGTAGAAGTTAGCAGCAGTTAACTGGTGGTTCATCAAGCCTGAATATGACTTTTAGAGAGGCCAGCATATATGTTTCAGAAGAATGACTTACGACAAGAGTCCCAAAGGGAATAATTTTTAATGTATTTATCACAGTCCTTTTTCATCAGTTTCTGAGGTAGGTTTGTGTTCAGAAGCTTGATGTGTATCTTCCTTCAAATTTAAGGTCATTGGCTAATAAAGGGATAACTTGGTAGTCATATAAATGTCCAATATCTGTTTTCCATACAGAGAATTACATAGTTTGTAATTTGTGAGAATTAATGGACATAATATACTAAAGAATTACATTTTATTATTTCTATAAGCATCATCTTCAGTGTAATTAAATCTTCCTCACCTTTTTACCTTAGAAGGGAAAATTAAAATAAAATGAAACTTTAATTACTAATGATCAGTATATAATATACTCAAATCATCATCTCCAGCAACAGGTCTGTCCAACTTTGACATTCTGGAGAAAGTCATTTCTCCTGAGGTTTTTCTAAGTTAAAAGGAAAAAGTGATGGAGTTTGAGGATAAATCTGGCATGAGGATAACACCCTGGTAAATGTTATGAAGCAGGCACCTAACAGAAAAATAAACAACACACCTGAAAAATAAGAAAGGAAAATTTCCAGAGGATAATCATGTATAGCCTACACTAACACATGCTAACACATGAAGAAGTTATGATTTGCTTGATAACTCAAGTGATTTTTATTTTATTTTATTTTATTTTATTTTATTTTATTTTATTTTATTTTATTTTATTTTATTTTATTTTATTTTATTTTATTTTATTTTATTTTATTTTATTTTATTTATTTCATTTCATTTCAATTCATTTCATTTTTTAGCTGAGCTTGAGAACAGCTGAAACTCCTGTTCTACTCTTCACTGGTGTGGCCTCACCTCAAGTACTGTGTGCAGTTTTGGGCACCACAGTACAAAAAGAATGTGAAACTATTGGAGAATGTCCAGAGAAGGGCTATTAAGATGGTGAAGGGCCTAGAGGGGAAGATGTACAAGGAGCAGCTGAGGTCATGTGGTCTGTTCAACCTGAAGAAGAGGAGGCTGAAGGGAGACCTCATCATGGTCTACAGCTTCCTCATGAGGGGTAATGGAGGGTCTATCTGTTCTCTCTGTTCTCTCTGGTGACCAGCGATAGGACCGGAGGGAATGGGGTGTCATGCTGTGACAGGGGAGATTCAGACTGGATATCGGGAAAAGGTTCTTCGCTGGGAGAGTGGTCACACACTGGAACAGGATGTAGTCACGGTGCCAAGCCTGTTGGAGTTTAAGAAGTGTTTGGACTATGCTCTTGGTCACTTGGTCTGAATTTTTGGGTAGACCTGTGTGGAGCCAGGAGCTGGACTTGATGGTCCTTTTGGGCCCCTTCCAACTATGGGATATTCTATGACTCTATGGTTCTATGAGACTGTTTTCTCACGTTCTTGGTAGCAGTTTCATAGGCCAGCTTAGGGTCTACCTACTATTACAGACTACAGCTTTTTCCAGGAGCAAAGGCAAGCAAGGTGATAAGTACACCTTACCAGATTGCCTAGGAGGTGGGAAGCTCCTATGCATGGAAAGGAGAACAGAGTGGGGTAAAATTATATTTTCCCAACAAGGATCCCTGGAGGACATGTTTTAGACACCTAGGAAGTAACAACTGCATGGGTCAAGGCAGTAACTATTGATAGAAAAAAAGAACATTAATGTCTGCCTTAAGCAGCACCAGGCTTCCTTCATGATTTGTCACTTGGGAATGGAAATGTGGGGCTGGCTATGTAGATGTATGTCTGCATCCAATGCAGACATACCAAGCTAAAGAAATGTTTGTAACTTTTTTTTTTTTTTTTTTTTTGACTTTCTTGGCATATCAAACTAGACCTCTGGCTCAACGGTGGTAACAGCTACAAAAGTGGTTTAACCAATGGATATCAATGAATTGGAACGAATTAATCCTGGATGTATCTTCATCATACCTGGAGGCCCTGCTGTGAGCCATAAGGGAAGTCTAGAGCTATAGTTCATTAGACTTATCCAAGTCTGTCATAATCCCTTTCCCTATAATTTTTCTTATATATTAGAATTAGCTTACTAGTCTGTTATCTTTCTAGTTAAGCTGCTTGAATACAATTTTATGGATTTGTTGAAGGTCATTGTAGTGGGTTTACGTGGCAAGGTTTTGGTAGCAGGGGGCCATAGGGGTGGTTTCTGTGAGAAAGATCTAGAAACTGCCCCATGTTTGGGAAGGGCCCCATTGTTTTCCAGAGCTGAGCCAATAAGCGATGTTGTTTTGCGCCTCTGTGAGAGCATATTTAAGACAGGGAAAAACAATGCTGCACCACACAGCAGCCGGGAGAGTCAAGGGAATGAGAAAACAGCCTTGCAGGTGCCAAGGTCAGTGTAGAAGGAGGGGGAGAGGTGCTCCAGGCGCCGGAGCAGAAGTCCCCTGCGGCCTGTGGTGAGGACCATGGTGAAGCAGGATGTCCCCCTGCAGCCCATGGAGTACCACGGTGGAGCAGGGTTCCATGCTGCAGCCCGTGGAGGAGACCACGGTGGAGCAGGTGGCCCTGCACTGACGGAGGCTGCCGCCTGTGGAAGACCCCTGCCGGAGCAGATTCCGGGCCGGACCTGTAGCCCGTGGAGAGGAGACCACACAAGAGCAGGTGATCTGGCAGGAGCTGCTGCCCATAGGGGAGCCAGGTTGGAGCAGTTTTCTCCTGAGGGATGGACCCTGTGGTACGGACCCATATCTGGAGCAGTTCTGGAAGAGCTGCTGCCTGTGGGAAGCCCACGCCGGATCAGTTCATCAAGGACTGCATCTCGTGGGTGGGACCCCACAGCACAGGGGATGAGAGTGACTGAGAAGGAGCGGCAGAGAAGAAGTGCTGTAGACTGACCATAACCCCCATTCCCCTGTTCCCCTGCACCGCTCAGGGGGAGGAGGTGGAAGAGGGTGGATGGGGGGGAAGGTGCTTTTGTTTTTTTCTTTCCTTTGTTTTCTCACTTCTCTCACTTGTTAGTAATAGGCAATAAATCTTACTATCTCCTTATGCCGAGTCTGTTTTGCCCGTTACAATAATTATTGCGTGATTTTCTCGTCCTTATCTCAACCCTTGAGCCCCTTTTCACATATTTTCTCCCCGTTCCTCTTTGAGGAGGGGGAGTGAGAGAGCAGCTGTGGTGGAGCTCGGCTGCCCACTCGAGCAGAACCACGACAGTCTTTGTCATTATCGCTCAATTTATCTTTAAAACAAATTCTATTTTTGAGAGTGCTTGAATTCTTTAATTGATCTTGTGCTGTTCTTCTTGATTTCTTTTCTTGCCCAATGGCAAGAGAGTTATTTCACAATTTGTGAGGAGGCAAAAGTTAAGCAGTCGAATAACTGTTTGACATGTGAGCTGAAATGCTAAATCCCTTGCTATCTCTGGTAAGCAGTTAGGCTCACAAGTGAGTCAGGAGTGAAGTTAAATAGGATTCCAGCCAACTGTGTGGAATTGCTTATTGAAGTAGTTACTCAGATAGATGAATAAGGATCAAACACTGTCCCATAATGAGGAGTATCAAAATACATTTCTGACTGGATAATAAGCTTTTAGAAGTGATTTATGCTTTCTCAATGGACTTTTATATATTTTACTGCCTGGTCTGATGTATATGAGCTATCTTTCATAAAAAAGGAAAGTGGAAGGATGTGATCTCAGTTGATTTTGATCTCTCCTTAAAGGGTACTGACATGCATATTCATAATGAGGAAGTTAATTCCTCTAGAAACTGTAAAATGCCTATCCATGCTCTTAAAAATAAAGAATTAAAAAAAAAAAAAAAAAAAAAGTGTGTTCAGTAGATGGTACAATCAAGAACACTGTGAAAAATAAGTTGAGAAACATCATTTATCCATGCATACCTGAGCTTCCCTATATTTAACATTGACATAACCCAGAACAGCAACACATGAGAAGAAAATACAAATTAACAGATGGAAATTCCTTCTTCTTTTTTTTTTTCCTACCTTTTTACTTTATGATATACATTTATTTTGAGACAGCCACAATCAAATAGCCCTTTTAATTCTCAAGAAGGACTTGTGTTCCTATGTATTTTTCTCTTTTACCTCCCTGGGTTCAAACTACCACCTTGTTTTTATTCTGCTTTAAATTATTCCCCAATAATTCAGCTTTTCTTCTTCTGTCTCTTAATATACTGTTATTTTCCTGATCAACAAATTATTATGCAATTACCCCTGCTTCACCTTGTTTTTCATCCTCTTTTCCATCATGAAATATATTGAACACATTACCAGTTTGCTTTCCTGAACTTGCTGTTCTGGATGCTTTACAAGTCTGTTTTTCCCAGAATTTGCCTCCCTGTCCCCAGTAACATGTAAAGGCTATTCTCTCTTCAATCTTTGCTATCCTTTATTGTTCTAGTTTATACAGATCCTCTCTCTAAGTCTTTTGCTGATGTGTAACGTATGATCCTGCACTCACTTGCTGCTTTTGATACAATGAAATTATGACTTTGTTGTATCACTGGCTAGTAGTTCTTCAGAGTTTCTCTTCTGATGTGTATGCCACCGTTTTACCTCTGGTAACTCAAACTTAGTCTCCTGTCTTCAATGCAATGAAATCATTTACAAGATACTGCATAGTCTGGGGAGGAGGGGGTGGGGTGGGGGGGAAGAGGTTCTGCTTTATTTTATTTTCACTGAAATACTTACTTTAATCAAAGACATGCATATTTATAAAACATTTTTCCTGAATTTTGAAGGAAAAAAAAACAACCATTAAACAGAGGCTTAATAACAGAAAATTTCAGGTAATACTACTTCACTGGTTCTGGTTGGCATGGAGTTAATTTTCTTCATAGAAGCCTGTATGTTGCTGTGTTTTAGATCTGTGACCAAAACAGTGTTGAAACACCAATGTTTTAGTTAAAGCTGAACAATGCTTGCACAGTGTCAAGGACTTCTCTGTTTTTTACTCTGCTCCCCCAGAGGACAAGAGGTCCTCTGTTGGAAGGGGACATAGCAGAGACAGCTGACCTGAGCTAACCAAAGAGATACTGCATAGCATATAAAACCATGTTCAGCAGTAAAACAGTGAAGGTGGTAGGGAGAGTTTTTCCAAGGTAGCGGTTGCCTGGAGACTGGCTGGGCATCAGTCTGCTGGTGGGAGGTGATAAGTGATTGCCTCTGCATCATTTGTTATTTATTTATTTATATTTTTCCTTTTGAATTCCTGAACTGTTTTTATTCTTGACCCATTAGTTTTTCTAGCTTTTTTCTTCTGATTTTCTCCCCCAGCCAGGAATGAACAAATGACTGGATGGGGGCTTAGCTGCTGAAAAAGGTCAACCCATCACAGTCCTTTTTTGGCACCCAACATGGGTCATTGGGTGTTCAAGATAACAATAGATAACAAACAGGTGAAAATCAAATTATTGAAAGGAAGATGTTGGCTAGTACCTTCTATATTAAGAGATGTTAGTTTCATCAGCACATAGCAGTGGTGTTACTTCATTTCCATTTAGTCCATCACAAACTTTTCATATGTTGATCTGTCAACAAAGTGGGTCCAGAACCAAACATTTGTTTTACTTGTGGAAAACAAATCTATATTACTATGTAGATAAAAATTGTCATATATAAAGTAATAAAAATAATTCCATACAAAATTAGCACTGTTAATGAGTATGGCATTGAAAATATATTGAGGAATTAAATAATAATAAAAAAAGTGATTAAGAATGATCATGGACATTTCAAAATAAATGCTTCAGTTTGGGTCAAATCAACCTTCCTCTTGCCTAATATATGTAATTCTGGATTTTTTGTTGTGTGTGTGTCCACCATGTAAGAATTTCTTTCCAATTAAATTGACTTGGTAAGTTGGATCTAATGTGGTGTTATAATCTTCAACGTAGTATGAGGTGCATAATTCCCCAGAGAAAGTCCTAAGAAAGGCCATTAATGCATTTTTTAAAGCAGTACAATATAGATTTTTTTTTTTTCCTTGTGGAATAAAACAAACTATTTTTGACTTCAAATCAGTAATGAGATATAAACTTTTTCTTATTTTCCTGATATTTCTTTAAATCGGTAAAACTGATTTTTTTTTCAACATTTGTTAAATGCTGGCAATAGCATTTCCTATGAGAAGGTATATCAATGAAAAACTCTAAGCAAACTTTTATTCAGATTCTAGACCAGAATCATGAGGCAAACTTTAATACTTTAAATAGTAAAACTGTTCATATTTTCAGATTTTTATTTAGCCTTACATTACTAAATTATGTCATATTGTTATGATTTTCAATTATACTTTACACTCCTGTATAAACATGTATAAACATTTTCTTTTGATTGGAATAAAGCTTTGGAATAGCAATGTTCACTAATAAAACCACTTCATATTAGATGATGTTATTGCTTATATGACAAAATTTTATGTCAAAAGAGAAATGTTAGCAAATATTTCATTACATAATTCATGTCTCCGTTATGGAGGTTAAACACAGCAAAATTTTACTGCTTTCAGTTAGACGTAGAGACATATAGAATATCTGAGTTGGAAGGGACCCACAAGGATCATCAAGTCCAACTCCAAATTCCCAAAGGACTACTTCCCCTCCCCCCAACAACAACAACAAAAAAAAATAAAAAAAATCAGATCACGTGTCTCAGTGTGTTGTCCAAATGCTTGAACTCCAGCAGGCTCAGTGTCATGACCACTTCCCAGGGAGCATATTCCAGTGCTCAACTACCCTCTCAGTGAAGAACCTCTTCCTGATATCCATTCTGAAACTCCTGTCACAGCTTCAAGCCATTCCTATTGCTGGTCACCAGAGAGAAGAGATCAACGCCTGCCCCTCTGCTCCCCTTGAGGAAGCTGTAGATCGTGATGAGGTCTCCCCTAAATCTCGTCTTCTCCAGGCTGAACAATCCAAGTGACTTCAGCCACTTGGATTGTCTTCCCCCCTAGACCCTTTACCATCTTTGTTGCCCTCCTTTGGATGGTCTCTAACAGTTTTATAACTTTCTTATACTGTGGAGCCCAAAACTGCACACAGTGCTCAAGCAGATGTCACACCAGTTCAGAGTAGAGCAGGACAATCACTTCCCTTGACCGGCTGACAATGCCATGCTTGATGCACTCCAGGATATGGTTGGCCCTCCTGGCTATCAAGACACACTGCTGGCTCATGTTCAGCTTGCTGTTGAACAAAACCCCCAGATACATTTCTGTGGGACTGCTCTCCAGCATATTGTACCTTAATCTGTACATACAGACAGGGTTGCCCCTTCCCAGTTAGGATTTTCAGACAGAATGTAGTAGCTTTTGTGACATTTTTGTATCAGTTTCTGTGATTCCTCCATCTGTAATAAAGGTTAACAATAAAACAGGAGAGTGCTTCTTTCTCATTTTCATTTCGTTTCTAATCCGTATTTGAATTCATTGGGGTACTCTTTGATCAGTTGTCTGTGCTTTTTACAATAGTAGCATCTGGACTGCTTTGATCTTGCCAAATTGTTTTTATTTTTTATAGCACTCTATAAAGATACAATTAAAAAACAGAAGCAGATTGTACACCCTCAAAAAAAAAGTTATTCCTGAACAATAATAACAAGAATTTCCCGTGACTTCCTCCCTGATATTCACTGATAGTGTTTTATGCAAGATTTCTTACCCCATCTTGTTAAGAAAGTTTAGCTATGCTTTTCTTTTATTTATTTATTTATTTATTTATTTATTTATTTTGCAAACAACCTCATAGACATTTCCAAAAGTCCCGTGGCTGCCTCCAAGCTCCCTTTTGAAGAAACTTTGTATTTTGAAGAGGATTGTTATCACAAGCTAGGACCTTCCATTCAGAATTATTCACATTTTTTGAATGTGTGAGTTATCATAGCCTCTTATTTGAAAATTCTATGAAGAGCCCTTTCACCTTGGAAAAGGCCAGTCATAGAAAATCAGACCGGAATATCATGCTAAAAGCTTGTTGACAGAGGAACGGTAGCCGTAGTTAAGGTGCTGCCTGGGCTGCTAGTATCTTTTGAGCTGTAATGCTGGCACATTTGTCTCTTGTTAGTACTGCTTATTCTCTGAATGCCTAAAGCACACAGGAAAGTTGGTCCCTTGTTGATACTGGGGGCATAATCTGTAGCCAAAGAGAACATTTTCAATTACAGACAACATCTCAAATTTTATAGGCAAAACAGTTATTTTCAAATTTGCTCCACATAGAGAGTATATAGTTATTCGTATGACTTTTACTTCCAGAAGATTCAGAAATATATTTTATGTTCACTATCATTCTCTTACAATTCCCTGTCTACATATTATACATGCATAAATGCTATATAATTTCTGTTTTCATTTGCTGTAGCTGAACAGTGTCTGTTACAGTTTGCTTCCTTTCTTTGGCAATGATGGACTTCACAGCTAAGAGGGAAGAAGGAACATTTTCTTCTTCAGTCCTCTTTCATTATTCTGCTAACATAGTTTGAAATACTTGCTCCTCTTAAACATTTTAATCTTGGATTTCTCAGCATCCTAGCATGCAAGAAAGCTGCTCTTAACTATTTTTTTTTTTCCACAACTACAATAAAAGCAAACTGAAAAGCAGTTTGGAAGCTTAAACTATACTCTACAGGCTTAAGATATAGTGCAGTCTGAACTGAAAGAAGGATTTAAAGCCCCCTAAGAAAAAAAAAAAAAAGAAAAAAAAGAAAAAAAAAAGATACTAATCAGTAGACAAATTTTCTCTCTCTCTCTCTCTCTCTCTATTTTTTTTGAAGGACAACTTTATAAGCTTCCATGACTGAAAAATCCTAATTATCCAAAAACATAGGATATGTTATTTGGTTTTAAATGTGTTTCCTGAAACCATAGTTGCTTCAAACTGAATACAGTACCAGAGCATGCCTGAGCAATTCCAGTAACTTCTTCAGAAAAGAAATGTGAGAATTCCAGTAATTTCTTCAGAAAAGAAATGTGAGAATTATCAAGAAAACTGTGGACCAGCATTTAGGGGATGTCCTATAACACAAAGAAAACTCATTATAACTGCAGGGGGCGAAAGAAGCAAAGTCTGAAAACTTGTGGCTGGAATCTAGAATTTACTAGACTCTGATGATGTTTATTCTATGTTATTATTTCTACGGGGCACTTTTTAAGATTTTTTTTTAATTATTTTTATTTTTACAGGCTTTTTGCAAACATCAAGAGACACTGTACAGCTTAAATACTTTCTCATTTAAATTGATAACAAAAGCAACAAAGACAATGATTTTACTAAATTCACAGAACAAACCAGAGTGGTGAACAGAGGCTCTCTTCTCCAGCTGCCCTACATGTTTGAGACATCACATATAATTTTATTTAAACATTTTTGCAGGGTTTTCTTTTTGGAAGAAACGTTATCATTTTATAATTTGGTGAGACAGAACAAACAGGTTGGCCTGTGAGAAGCAGTAGCAAATGTATTGACTCTATTCTTGCTTGCTATTCTATTTCATCCATGGATGAAATGAGGAAACATCAGAGGCCATGATTTAGCCTAAGCAACAGCATAAAACTGCCTAGGCAATTCTCCTTGTAAGAGGAATACAACTTCTATTTTAGCACATCTCCATCAAATAAACCATATCTGTCTTTGAGTAAATCAAAGCTAAAGGTTTCCTAACCACAGTGTTTTGAACATTCAAAGTACTCTTGTAAGTAAGACAAAGGGAGGCTTGATGGCAGAGGTAGCAACATTACACACATCTTGTGATTTTTGTGTGTGGACTTTTATGTCTGTTCCATGGAATAACTCCAAATATGGAGTTACTGTCGTTCAGCAATACCTGCTTCTTATACTTGTGTAAAATAAAGTGTGTAGATGAACACTACCTCACATGACCTTCACTTCCAGCTAAGGATACAGGAACTGAGCAAAAGGCTCAAGAACCCTTGGGGTTGTAAGGTAGATTGCTTTAAATGTGTGAAGTGAAGGAAGGTCTCACAGTTGCGCTGAGAGGTTACAGAATAGAGTTTAAACATGGATGGGAAAAGAAAACAGCCTGAATTAGAAATCTGAAAGTGGAAAACAAAAATGAGACTATACTGAGCTGGGCAGCAACAAATCAGAAGAGATTAATTAGATCCGATGCATCCAGATGACAAATGACTGAGAAAAGCACAATCACTATGACTTTCCCAGTTCTGCACCACATAGAGAATGAAAAATTCTGAAGGCTATTACTTGGCTTTCTTGAACAGTATGGGCTTCAGATTTCCAGATGACCTATGTAGAAGATGAGAAAATATCACAATGAAGTTTTGGTTTGCTTGTTTTTACCAGACTTAGTAAATAATACACGTACACACACAAACACAAAGATACATGTACACCCTCAGGTGAGTCCAAAGAAAATTAATACTGTTGCAAAGGAAATTATTCCAAATACCTAAATTCAAAAAACAAACAAACAAACAAGGAAATGCTGGAATAAATGTACAAATACCGTACAAATTTCATTCACACTCCCAACATGCAAACAGCAATAAATGGTGTGCAATCATGAAATTAAATGTTGTATCATAGTATTAAGGTAATCATAAGAGAAAAGAATTAAAGTTATTAAAGTTACATGGGCATCCTTTCAGACATATCAACACAGGATACTTTCCATGCATTGAACTAATAATTTTTTTTTTTAAGTCAAGTAACAAAACTACCTGCCTTGCAGTGTACATGCTGTATTTGAATTCAAGTCCACCTTCTTATACTTTCTCCATCACTTCTCTTTCTCCCCATCTGACAAAAAGATAGCATTTGGCTCTGCCTGTACCTTTGCTGCTCCATTATTACATTTTCCAAAATTATGAAATGGCATTTGAAGCATCCTGCTGTTTTCTTGTTCTTTGACAAGTTCAGTGACAAAATGAAAACTTAACTCAACAGTGGCAAGAAAAGTAATTACTTCCACACAAAATTAAATTAAATTTTATTTCTCATTTCAGAATTATATTTTTTTTGCTCTTTGTTGCCATTGTTCTCCACTGATGGATGAGTATGGATTTTTTCACTACCCAGTTAGTTATCTTTAAGTTTAGATCATGTTGGATTGTAAAAAGGAGAATTAATGTAAGTTGTATTTAGAAGTAAATAAAGGTCTAACATGACCTAATGGTAATGCTAACTGCAGTTTTCCTTATAGTTAATATAGCTCATCTGCCCAGTCAGACTGTAGCAGTCCATAATAATGTGGTTAGTCTTCCACAGGCCCCAAACTATATACATGTATAATGGTAAAACACGTTCTTTATCAATCAAGCATGCAGAAATTAAGACACAGGAAGCTAGGTTTCACAGTTTTGTCAGCAGGACAATTTAATTGGGAACAGGGCATAGATTAAGAACAAGGCAACCAAAAGCCAAAAATTCAGTTCATACTAAAAGCTTCAGACTGATGTTTCCTGATATACTTAAGTACCATATTCTCCCTTGGTGCCTGCTATCGTTATTGGAGCACAGATGGTGAAAACACGTACTGTTCAAATTTACTATGTTCATTCACAAGGGTGTTACATGGGAAAATAGTGTTAGTCTAAACATTATAGCTTCATTTATTCTCTTTTTCACTTTTTTTTTTTTTATTTTTTATTTTTATTTTCATTAGTAGTCTAAATAAAACTGAATTTGCAGTTACCAGAACATTCCATATACTTTCCAATGATGGGAAGTGCATGACGGCTGGTTTGCAGACATTACTGTCTATTACAGAACAAGCTAATTAAAGTTACAAACTTTAAAAACACATGTAATTTGCTCAATGATTCTTAATGCCCTCTCTAGAGTCATTACTACCATTGTGTAAGCATGCTATTATAGGGTTATTAGATGTGATCTTTACTTGATCATCACAAATTACTCTTCACTGACATGTCGAGTTTGATCTTGCAAAGTTCCCTCACTGAAAACATTTGGTGACTCACTGATTTCACAGATGTTAATAGCTACAAAAGAGGCTCCAGGTCCAAGTTAAAAAAATAGGAGTACAGTATCTTTTTATCAATCATTTAGGAGGTGGATAAGTGATATATTACTAAATATTTCAGGTGACATTAAATGATAGATCTAAAAAGACTAGCCAAAAGTAATAAAACACAACTATATCTTATTTTTATAAAAGAAACTAGAAGAAGAGCTTGACACAAAGTCAAATAACATTCCATAACAACAACAACCAAGGTTCCTGAAGCAAGGCTTTTAAACTTACACTTTGCATACCATGGTGTTATGGTTTAACCCTGGAAGGGGGATAAGTACCACACAACCAAAGCCATGACACATGGACATATTTTCTTAAGGGCTTTGTACCAACTGAAGGCATTATTTATATTCAAATATGAACTGGAAATAATTGAAGGTACATGTATTTGAAATCCTCATTACAATAATATATTTTTTTTCTAAGTTTATATTAAACTAGGTTGAAGGCAAATTTTCAACCCCTATTATATTCTGCTGAACTTAATATCTCATTCTCTCTCTGTTTTGTGTGTATATATGTGTGTGAGGGTATATCCTAATCAGTTCTTTCTTCTTCTGCCTGCTCCTCATTTTCATCTCCTTCAAACTTATAAGCTATTAATTGGGAAGCATTGGCTTAGGTTTGAATTCAATTATAGTCTTTCTACTTCTATGCTAAATACTGACAAATACTTTGACACCAATTCAACTCTTGTCTTCCTCTTCAGAAAGTTCACTTTTTTTTTTTTTTTTTTCTCTCAAACTGAATAAGGTGATTTTTTAAAATCAGATCATCCTCTTTTCTCTTACAATTTTCTCGTTATATGCTGTCTAATTTACATATCTCCTATTGAATTTCTGCAGCCTTTTACAGTACATAAAGACTACATAGAGATTTTTTAATCAAAATGAGACAAGTTCATAAGAAAAAAGTAATGGAGACTGATTTCACATTTAATCATTGTTATCAGTTGTACCATCTACTTTCCCTCAGATGCGTACTTTACCATACAGTCAACATACTGAAATCCAGTCCTGGGCATAGGCTAGCTGTCTGTAAAAACCTAATTACACACAATTCATCTTGAAGTAGAATTAGATTGCCTACTGCATTCTTTCTCCATTATTTGGAAAATAATTTTCTTCTATAAACCAGTCCTTAAACACAAGGATGTGTGGTGCATCTACATGTACACATCCAGTACCACATCCCCAGCAGAGTAACTGATCTAGGATTACAGAACAAAGCAAACATACTGTTACTCTTTTCTGCTTTTCAAGCTTGCACCTTGTAGCTGAGCTAGCTCTGGTAGCTTTGTGTTTATGACCATCCCTCTGCTGAGAATTTTTTTCAAAGGTAGTTTTACTATACAAACCTGGACATAAATAACATACTCAGCAAGGTGTTCTACAATTTACTTATGCACAATGCTTAAAATTTCTTGTCTTTAGTGAATCAAAAACATCATTCAGTTTACTTTTCCAGTTTCAGAATTATAAAAATAGTTTGCATTAAATATGCAACAGTTTCATAACTGCTTTCTTCCAATCACTACTGTTTTTATAACTCTCCTTTGTATCTCTCACAAACATAATTCTCCAAACTGTAGAGTTCTTAACTACAAAGTTGTCCTTTGCTCCATCTCTTTAGCCCTTCTCTACACATTTTCTGATTCTGTTATATGTAGTTTCTTGTATATCAGAAGCAGGCATGTCACAGGTCTTAGCAAAAGCCTAATAGTGTTTTTATTTTGTTCCTCAAAGCTTTCTTAAAAATGTTAGATATTCTTTAAAATAGTGAAAATTAATGTAGACCAAGTTTAGATTTGCTGTAAGCCAAATGGAACTCTGACTTACTACATGTCTAAAATATAACATAGTCTAATTTGTAATATATAACAAAATACATCTTTCAGGAAATGACATTTTGAATTTCAGGCAAAAACTATACATCATAGGTACTGACTCCTTTCATGTTTCTCCTTTCTTAATTGAAAATGTCCACTTACCTTCTTCCATCTTTCAAACTACTTCAGATATTCTGGAAAATAAAATGGCAAACCCATGAGGTGCAGAGAAGCACACCTGCAGTAACAGGCAGGTATTGATTAATCATGTGATCAGTGATGAGTTAGCATCTTCTCATGGACATTTGTTACAGCAGAATTCAGTTTTACTTGAGTTACTTGTCAAATCAGCTCTGTTTTGGAAAAAGTGTATAAATAAATCCATTACAGCAAAAGTGCTGACTCACAGACCTTGCACACCATATTATGGGAACACCATCAACACTGTATCTGTCATTGTTTCCCACAGTCTTCTGTAACTGACATCCTATTCATTTGGAAGCACAAGCAAGAGGAGCTGCTAAATTATATTTGCAACTTTTACTATAGTTTATCAATAGGGAGACTCTGAGACTATGGAAAGCTCCACAGATTTTCCCTTGGAAGCACCAGGATTTGTAGCTAGAACACAACTTTATCATTCCAATAACCCTGATATTTTTTTTTATTTTTTTTTTTTTGTTCTGTATTGTCTGTGGCTTGTATCCTTCCTTTCTCAGTCTCATGAGCAGCAGCTGAAAGAATAAAAGTCACTTTCAAACTTCTAAAATAACAAAGCTTACAGAAAAACATTAGCAGCATGAAATTACGGAATATTGGAAACAACAAAGATTCACTAAAGGTAAAAAAAAACTACATTTAGATAACTTTACACATACACAAAGCCTTAGTCTGCAGACAATTCTGTAATTAACAGCAGAAATAATCCCTCTCTTAATGGTAATGTTGGCCCAAAATCTAATCTTTTGGGAACAAACCATCCTGAAAAAACATGGGTTACTGTTACTTGCATTGTACTAGTGCTGCTCATTCTTTCTGTACCAAAATATTCCTCTGTGGAGCTTCCCATCTCTCATGGAAAGCCGGAGCAGCACAATTATTTACTAAATCTGGCCTTAACAATGTTGGACTTGAAAGAACTAAAGACACAAAAACAACAAAACCTTAAGAAAAAGTACCCTTTTCAATCTTTGTTTTTTAGGTCAGAGAAACCTAAATCCTTACAAGTTCCAAATCAACCCTATAGCACAACATCACAGCAAATCTATGAAGAACACAAAATTTCTTAATCTGATGACATTGAACAAAAGCTGAAATCAATATAAGTTGGGTATACTTTTGAATATAAAATGAATACAAACTAGACGAGTTTTGCTTTTGAACTGTGATAAAAGAAACCAACATAATTGAACTATGCCATGCTAAAGAGGAGATCACAATGAAGAACTTGGGTGTTGAAACACCCCTGTGATTAACTTCTGAACATCTGTCTTAGTATAGGGTTAACAGGAACTGTTCAGCTGGCATTGTTGATGTTGTAAAAGAGCAAGTGGAGATCCTAGACACTGTTATTATTAGAAATCCTATGGCACGTATTAAAAGTATAGGAGCGTTAACATCAGAGCTCCATTCAAATTCCCATTTAGATTATTATCATTAGCTCAGTTTTGACCTTTTGCTGTTTTAGTTGGCTGTCATACTCCTCTTTTAACCTTCCTAAAGACTAGTAGGATCATTCTTGTTGTGATCAAGTCCCTGGTCAGGTGCTGCAGGCATAAAACTTGCAAAAGTCATTGGTGCATATTTTAGTAGGAAAGGTTGGGTCAGGATTTTCAAACTTTTTACAGCTCCTGTCTTCAAACCTCCTTGGGATTGTCCTCTGGAAAGCTAAGCTAACACTGATAGCCTGTCTGGTGTCTCACAGTCCCCAAACCCTGCACTAGGACATGCCTGCAGCACAGCAATGTAGCTGCCTTCCGTCCCTGTGTGTCACTGGTGAGGGAGGAGCTCAGTGTGATGGCTTTCCAAATGGTAGTGCTGCCATCTGATATCAAATACATCTGACTGTGGCTGCACCCCGACATGCAGGCTATGTGCCATCTCCCCACTAGTGAGCTGTGTGTGCTGCGTGCCTGCCACTGCTGCAGCACTGAAACAACCAAGCACAGGATACCGCGCTTAGCAGTATCAGTTACATTTTAAAGATATGAAGAAAACATCCCAGGAATCCAAGAAAACAAACCCCACTCTGCTACTGTGTATCAGCCAAATTACCCTGGTTTCAGCTGACATAAAGTTAACTTTCTTCATAGTGGCTGGTCTGGAGTTGTCTTCTGGATTTAGGAGAAAAATAATGCTGGTAACAAACTGAGGTTTTAGTTGTTGCAGAGTAGTGCTTACACAGAGACAAGGACCCTTCTGCTTCTCATGTTGCCCTGCCAGTGAGGAGGCTGGGGGTGCCCAAGGATTTGGGAAGAGACACAGCCAGGACAGCTGGCCCAGGATGGCCAAAGGGATGTTCCATCTCATAGGGCATCAAACTGGGGGAGATGGCCAGGAAGTGCAGCTGCTGCTCGATGACTGGCTGGGTATCAGTTGGTGGGTGGTGAGCAATTGCATTGTGCATCACTTGGTTTGTATATTATTTTTATTTTTGTTATTGTTGTTGTTGCTATTATTATTTTCGTTCCTTTTCTGTCCTCTTAAACTGTCTTAACCTGTGAGTTTTACCCTTTTTATGATTCTCTCCCTCATCCCACAGGGAGTAGTGAGTGAATGGCTGTGTGGTGCTTAGCTGCCTGCTGTGTTAAAACACAATGTGTGGCATGAAGGGTTGAGATAATCAGAGTGTGTTAAAACAAGTTGTGTTATAAGCATTATATGAATTAGTTGCTCGCCACAATGCTGTAAATTCATTTACATTGTGAATTTATTCATTCACAATGCTATTTTATGTGATTTCAGGGTTGTTTTTCTTGATTCCTTTCTTGATGTTTATCACCTCTGAGGACTGGCCTAAGTTTGCTTATGGTTTTGCCAGTTTGTATATAGCATGTGTTCATATTACACTGACCGTGAACTTAATCTGATATTTGTACTCAGTATGGTGATCTTTCTCACTCTTAGCAACCTTACCATGGAAACTATTAGCAAGTACAGTCTTTGCTACAGGTGACTTATAATAGTTTTTGAAAATTTTGAATGTTCTTGAGATATTCAAACTAGCAAGATCCTATTGCTATGTTTCCTACATGTGTTTTGAGTTCGTTTATTATTAGACAACTATGTAATAGTACTACCCAGAGATCTGCCCTGAGGCAGGATGTTTATCAATGGAAAGGTGTGTGGCAGGATATGGTATCTATCATGTCACCTCCAATGGTTTTGGAGTTCACCCCTGAACAAATGAAGAATCCTAAAAAGCTGGCAGAATGTTTTGAAAAGGTATGCCTCAGTCCTGGCAGAGCCTGAGAGTGCAGCTCACTGCACTCTGCTGGGGTCTGGCCTTCACGTATCAAACAATATTCAACACTATTTGGCACCTTCGATAAAATGCCTCTGGATCTTATCCAACTCTGGTGACAGGCACTGCAGCTCATCCAACCCCATGACAGGCACTGCAGCTGAACTAGAGAACCAACTTGCAATTACATTGTATATCACTTGTTTTGTATGTATTATTATTATTTTTTAATTATTATTATTATTATTATTTTCTGTCATATTAATCTGTCTTTATCTCAACCCATGAGCTTTACTTTTTTTTTTTTTTTTTTTTTTTTTTTCCAGTTCTCTTTCCCATCCTGCTGAGGGTAGAGAAGGGGGTGGGAGAAGTGAGTGAACAGCTGTGTGGTGCTTAGCTGCCTGCCGGGTTAAACCACAACACAAACAGATTAAAAACTACCCTTTCCTGGGCTTCAAGTGCAGCTGGCAGTTACTGGCACTGTCCCCTCAGAGGATGCAGTCTGATCCTGCACATTGATTTGCACAAATAATCAGGAACTTCTAAAAGTGAGATCAGCAGTAACAATTAAAAAGAAGTCATAAGAAAAAGTTTGCTGTTTGTCAGCAAAGAAGTCACAAAATCATCCCTAGACTATTGTTGTCTTTGTAATAAATGGCTCAGTCTTCAAAATAGGACTGTAATCAAAGTTTACAATTTATTAAAGGAATAGAGGTAAGCAAACAGCGCTGGGTGCGCTGGGAGTCTCTGCTCCACCAAGACGCACACCAGTTACATAAAGCAGCTGATTTTTATGCTCCTAGGCTTATACATATTCATTAGTACTTCTAAAAAAAACAGGGTTATTATAATTAGTCTCTGGAATCCAAATCCTCCTACTGGAGCATGCGTATCAGTCTCCGGTGGTCCCTCTGGAGGTCTCTGGGGGTCTCTTGTGCTGAAGGCTCATAGTCTTCCTCCCTCTTGTCCTCCTTCGTCCAACTTGGCTGTATGTCAGAGACTTGTGCAACATCCCCTGCAAGCTTTGTCTTTTAGTTGTTCTTCAGCTCTCCCTGTCTCCTTAATCTCCTGGCCAGATATCAGAGACTTGTATAGTGTCCCATGCAATAGTCATAATAGTTAGCAGTTATTCTGAAACCCCCCAGATATCAGAGACTTCAAGGAAAAGCCTGCAAATACCTTTTCCTTCAAGCTCTCTATTGACATGAATTGCTAAAACATTCCTTTGCAAGATACAAGATTTATATACATTAACCACTCTGTTTTTCTTACACTTGTGGTTATACAAGGGTATATAAGACAGAAGGTCACATTCATCATACCATGCGGCCCTAGCACTGTTCCATACTGACACGAATCAGATGAACATATCTCACATCTTGAATACAAAAAGTGCAGCTAGCTGCATTTTCAGATTTTGAATACTACATACTTCTGTCATAATCTCGAGGAAACAATTTCTCTATTTTGTTGAAACAGAAGAAACTGAAGGCATTTCCCATCATAATGAGAACTGCAATATAGTTTCGGGGTAGCCTTCAAGTTGCTGCAGTTCTGCTTCAAGCTGAGAGTGCCAAACTACATGTGACTCATTGCAGAAGCTGAAGAAAAGAAAAACATCAGTGCTGTGTCTCAGCTTCTTCAGAGACAGACATCTGCTTTGGAGAATCAGTTAAAAGTTGGGATTTATACAATAAGAAAACTATTCCATCCTCCCTCCAAGGCAACAAGAAACTCCTCTCTTTTGCCTCAATATGCTGTTGTTTTTTCCAAGGAGTATCCTTCAGCAAATGTTTTATTCTTGGCTGCAGAAAAGCTTTCTTAGGTTTGTTATTTTACACTGAAGTAAGGAGCTCTGCTAAAACACATAAAATATTCCATGTACGACCATGAAATCAAGATTCACATTTTTCCAGAAGCTGCAACCCTGATTTGTCATTCTCAGATTGTTAAATATTATTCCACACAGAACATGCAAAATGTCAAAGGTGTGGAGGACACATTAGCTAACTAAAGAGATAAAATAACATTATCTTTATTTTGTCTGGGGTATCTCTGAGAGATTGCCAGCCAGCATTATCTTTCTAGAGGTTTGTGAAGGTTTTACTTAAAAGAGTAATTCTAGGTCTCTTGATGTGTTTAGATGAATATATAATACCTTTTTTTGTAAGAAATACTTTATCAAAAACAAGTAATTAGGTGTAATGGAGAAGAAAGTGAATGAACTGTAATAGTCTGTAATACAGAGGAAATCAGCCCACATCATCTCATGTGCATTCTATCCCTTAACCAAACTGTAAGCAATTTCTGTAGGCAGTAATGTATGCCATTACCTGAAAGATACAGTTCCACTTCTGACCAGCCTCAACACAAACATGCTACCTGACTGCAGGCAGGTAAACATCAAAGCATAACCCCCTGACAGAAATATGGTTCCACATGAGGATCAACAGGGATGTAGGATCTTCCTAAACAAGGCTCAGGGGAAGGAGACCACAGAAGTGATCAGTCACCATCTAGTCAGTCTAAACCTGAACAGGGCTTTAAGGGTGTCAACAGGACATTAGGAAAGGCTCCCTGGGTCAGAACAGGATCCAGTTTGTGAGGTTACATCAGGTGGTAGAGGACATTTTTTTAACTCTTCTTGGATGGCCAAGATAAAACTAGGCCTGGATTCCTCCCATCACTTGGGAATATTTAACTTTATTATATTTCTATTTTTAACAGATACTACAGGACAAAGAGGATGGGAACATCACACATCCTTCAGACATGGCATGGATAGAAGTCTGCATGATAGAAAATAGTTTTTGATAAGTACCACATGAATCAAACTGTAGTGACTGTTTTATACAATGCAATACACAGTCCACTATAAGGCAAAAAGCACATGGCAAAGGAATTTATTTGTAGGCTCTCTGGACAGTATTTGACCTCAGGCAGCTACGCCATACAGGTCTCTTAATGTACTTCACATTCTGCAACATCGGGCGATGAATATCAGGGATATATGAGCTACATGATATTTCTTAATTTCTTTAACTGAAACATAATGTGAAGAAATTGTTTTGGGAACAGCCATTTACCCAAATTACATACATTTATAAAATTGGGTCTTATATTATGTACAGACAGATACCTGTGGATGCATTTGTGAGCCAAAATTAAATGCATAAGGAAATAATCTTTGCTACAACACTACACCTCTCTGTTGTGTATTTTTGGATACTGCTTTGGTAATTAAAAACTTTATGAGCAGTTTATTGCAGAATAGTAAAAATGTGTTAAAATCCATTAACACAGATTGAATATATTCATGAAATGTTTCTTTGGTACAATAATGAAACTGACTTCACTATTTTTCTCCTTCTTCTAGTAAGAAATTATTCCATTGGAAAGACAAAATAAATTGAGTAAATTGTGAATAAAATAGAGTATAAATAAACAGTTATTTTAAACCAAGTCATGCAAGCTTTTTATTTATGCAGCAACTTTCATCTATTAGAAATACTGTGCCAATCTTAATTTTAGGGAAAATTCCCAGCAATATAGTAGAGTTAGATAAACTTATGTTCCCACAGAAGCATCCAGGAAGTAGCTATTCTAAATCCTAGTGTTACTAGAAAGATCTGATTTGGAGAATTAAGGAATCTACACAATGGAATTCAAAGTTGTTTTTTTTTTTTTTTTTTTTTTTAATATATTTTTTTATTTAGTTCACTTCTTTCACTGCTGATTTCATGCACATTTTCTAAGTCAACTTCTTTTTCTATTGCTTATGAGCAGGCCAGAATATACAGATAAGAAAGCGTTCTTCAGCAAGTGATTACTAAATGTAAAATATGGTGATTCCAGGCAGGAGCACAAAAATACAGACCTTGAAAGGAGGGAAGGATGAAGACATTGCTATTGACATTGCACACTGAATGTTTGGAAATTTTCCTTAATTTTTAGTAAGTAGCCATGGTCTTGTTAGAATCAGTGCCAATTGCTGTATACATTAGAGCCAAAAGATACATATAATTAAGCTATGAAAGCCAAATAAAAATAGTAAATGTCAACTGCTTTGTTTTCCTTGGAACTCAGGATCATGTGTAAAGCAATCTTGAAATTATGCTGACAAATTTCTTTGGAAATATTTTCCAGCAACCTGCAATGCCATATTTGTTTTTCATTATATGTTACATAGCCATTAAAATGAAAATTAGAAGCCTAAAGGGCAAAATAATCTATCATGGCAATTTGGTATATGGTATTTGAAACCAAATGAGCACAGACCAACAGTACTATAAATATGTTATTACTAAGCTCAATTATAATTGATATGAAAACCAGGTGAATAAAGGAATAATCTTTCCATCTACTGAGGGCATAGATAGCCTTTTTTATTAAAATAAAATTAATTAACTATGTAATTTTGTTTTTCTTCCTGGGTTCCTCTCTGTCTCCAAATTAGTTCTGAGGGACTCCACACCTTTATCTTACACATTAATTTATAGCCTTCCAAGTGTTTCAGAAGCGCTTCTTCCTTCCTAGTCATGACATCTTTCCTAGTTGGGGCAGTGTGTCTCTAGGTACAGGTTGTGCCTATTGGTCTGCATATGATACACAAATTTAGACCTGCAAAGTGTGAGTACATTTGTATGGAGATTTGTCACCTCGGGTCCAGCTGTTCTGTATCTTTCTTTCCATGATGCCAAACATCTGCAAGCATTCAATGTTCACAGCTCTCATTTACTGTTGGGCTGTACCTGATTCCTGGCCTGACTACGCAATATAGTGGGAAAAAATTAAAACAGGGTTGGAAGTGGAAGACCAAGAGGTAGTACTGTATCTAGAAGTGATTTCTCTCTTTGAATGTCTATATAATTTGGGAATAAGTTGCAGTTTTGAGTATGGGTACTCAAACACCACGTGCAGTGGGAGCAACACTGGAAGGTGAGAGGCTATCTCCAGTTCCAGGAGCTCAGCTGGCGCTACCTGGGGCAGGGAGGCTCATGGAGGTGTTCAGCCCCCACCATGCTGGCATGTGTTCAGCCTCCTCTTTGGTTCAGGTAATGTAAATCGTCCCACGTTCCTTTATCCTGCCTCTTGCACCGGCCACTAAGAAGCAGGTGCAACATGTATGGACAAGATTAACAAATGAGTACTTGTCCACATTTTATATAAGAACATTTATGATAGGTAAATTAATGTACACTTACACAATAAATATATTGTAAAAGGCAGACTAAAACATTTTGTTTCTTAAACAAAAATAAATCTTCTGTGAATTGCTGCAGTCCCTGAAACAATGCAAACATTACACAGAAAGAAGAAGACTTAAAACCAGGAGTTTCCAGTTGATCATTGTGTCTTGGTGCACATCAGTGTGGATTAGAATTGCTAATTAGATGAAATCTTTGGAGAAATTACTATGGCAAATATTTAATTAAATTGTTTTGCTTTACTGAAATAGCTAAACTGTAGATCTGATATTGCCTTATATAAATGGACCACTCTCATGACTGGAGTGCTGCAGTGTCTGTCTATAGGCTTTTCAGAAGGGACAGGCAGCACAGAAGTGGGGTGGCGTGGCTCTCTATATTAGAGAGTTTTGGTGTTGTGGAACTTGAGGCTGGGAATTATAAGGTTGAGTCCCTATGGGTTAGGATCAGTGGGAAGGCCAACAAGGCAAGCATCCTGGTGTGGGTCTGTTATAGACCTCCAAACCAGGATGAGGAAGCTGATGAGGAGTTCTACAGGCAGCTGACAGAAGTTGTGAAATCATCAGCTCTTGTTCTTGTGGGGGACTTCAGCTTCCCTGACATATTCTGGAAGCACAACGCAGCCCAGAGAAAGCAGTCTAGGAAATTTCTGAAGAGCGTGGAAGATAGCTTCCTGACGCAGCTGGTTAGTGAGCCTACAAGGGGAGGTGCCCTGCTAGACCTTCTGTTCACAAACAGAGAAGGACTGGTAGGAGATGTGGTGGTTGGAAACTGTCTTGGGCAGAGTGACCATGAAATGGTAGAGTTCTCCATTCTTGGAGAAGTCAGGAGGGGGACCAGTAAAACCGCTGTATTGGACTTCCAGAGGGCCAACTTTGAACTGTTCAGGACACTGGTTGGAAAAGTCCCTTGGGAGGCAGTTCTGAAGGGCAGAGAAGTCCAGGAAGGCTGGGCGCTCTTCAAGAAGGAAATCTTAATGGTGCAGGTCTGTCCCCACATGCCCAAAGATGAGCCGGCGTGGAAGAAGACTGGCCTGTCTGAACAGAGAATTGTGGCTTGAGTTTAGGAGAAAAAAGGAGGGTTTATAATCTTTGGAAAAGAGGGCAGGCCACTCGGAAGGACTATAAGGATGTTGCAAGGCAGTGCAGGGACAAAATTAGAAAGGCCAAAGCTCATCTGGAGCTCAATCTGGTTACTGCCGTCAAAGACGACAAAAAATGTTTTTACGAATACATCAACGAAAAACAGAGGATGAAGGAGAATCTCCACCCTTTACTGGATGTGGGGGGAACTTAGTTACAGAAGATAAGGAAAAGGCAGAGGTGCTTAATGCCTTCTTTGCCTCAGTCTTTAGTGGCAAAACCAGTTCCTCTCTGGATACCCAGTACCCTGAGTTGGTCGAAGGGGATGGGGAGGAGAATGTGGCCCTCACTATCCATGAGGAAATGGTTGGCGACCTGCTACGGCACTTGGATAAACTCAAGTTGATGGGGCCAGATGGGATCCACTGAGAGAACTGGCAGAGGAGCTGGCCAAGCTGCTAACCATCATTGTCAACAGTCCTGGCTATCAGGGGAGGTCCCAGGCAACTGGCAGCTGAGGAGAGGCTGACGGAGCTAGGTTTGTTCAGCCTAGAGAAGAGGAGACTCAGGAGCGACTTTATTGATCTTTATAAGTACAATAAAGGAGACTGTAGTGAGGTGGAGGTTGGTCTATTCTCCCATGTGCCTGATGACAGGATGAGGGGAATGGGTTGAAGTTGTGCCAGTGGTGTTTTAGGTTGGATATTAGGAAGAACTTCTTTACTGAGAGGGTTGTCAGGCATTGGAATGGGCTGCCCAGGACAGTGGTGGAGTCACCATCCCTGGAGGTCTTTAAAAGACATTTAGATGTTGAACTTAGTGATATGGTTTAGTGGAGGACTTGTTAGTGTTAGGTCAGAGGTTGGACTTGATGATCTTGAGGTCTCTTCCAACCTAGACACTTCTGTGATTCTGTGATTCTATGATTCTGTGAAATAAATAAAGCCAAAATTTGCCCCTCAGAGTTCTTTAAATCTTCTATGAAGGATTAAGCTACAGAATCAAATAGCTTTGTTTCAAAAGCTGTTCAGGAAACCTCACTTGTTGCACAAAATATAAGAAATATGCAAATCACATTTTGCTTTGGATAAAATCATACCTATCGTAATTTTAAAAGACAGAATTGGCCAGCTGAATTCTGGAAGCCATGGTAGCAGGAGCACTGAGATACTACAGAATATTTAGGATTAATTGTACTAAAAGAATGATGCCAGAATTTAACAGTGTTCTGCCATACCATGACCTAGAAGTACAAGCTTTACGAATATGCATTATGAATGTTTTGTTTTTGTTGTTGTTTTGTTTGTTTGTTTGTTTAGCAGATCATCCAGTCATCCATGAATCAATATTTGTTATTCATGAGAATTTGCTGAATACAAAGGAATAGAAATTTAAAACAATGTATTAGGTCTTTAAAATCAGTGTGTTTATTCTGTGCTATTATAGTTTAGTAGTTCACCTGTTTTTTTTTTTGTTTTTTTTTTTTTTTATATTTGTCAGCTATTTAATCTTGCACTTCTAATAGGAGCCTCTGGTGGTTAAACATCAGACTAAAATTGATCTTAGAAAGACTACCTGTTGGTTTTCAGACTGCTGAAAGAGAACTCTGTGGTTCCATATTTAGTCTTTCAAAGGTAACTAAAGAGAATTTTTTTAATTTTATTTTTTGGGGGGGTGTGGGTGGGAGAGGGGTGAGTAAATTTAAATTTACCATTAGAAAATTGCTAGGTATCCACATTTTATTTTTATTTTTATTTTTATTTTTATTTTTATTTTTATTTTTATTTTTATTTTTATTTTTATTTTTATTTTTATTTTTATTTTTATTTTTATTTTTATTTTTGTGGAAGAAAACTTATGGCCAAAGTGTACTATGGCAACTCAATCCATAATTAACAGATCTTAATTCTTAATTTAAGTAATGGAAGAATTTGAAAATCAGGTTATAGATTTCCTTCATTTAGCTGTTAATTTTCCCCTCATTGATAGATGCAATATATTTGAACTTGTTTTAACATTTTCAAGTGACTTTTTGCATACTTAATGTGCTTAAAATACATTTTCAAAAGATTCTCATTTCCTGAAATGAAAATATTCTTCTTTAAGAAGACCTTTCCCTTTCTATTATGCTTGAACCTGAGGCTTACTATCTTTTCCCAGCATAAGGTGGTAACTTTTATTTGTTCATTTACAAAAGCAGTCAGTCATGTAGATAACGGCAATGAAAAGTAAGACTTTAGTAAGTCAGTGCCATTAAGGATTCTGAAAAGTTTTCATTAACAATATGTTTATTGTATTGTGTGAACAAAAGAAAAGCACACAAGGATCAGTAAAGCACTAAATATAGTTAATCTGCCAAAGGAAAAGTATTATATGGAAGAGTGAATTCCACAGTAGTAACTTAACAGTTACCCCACACATTTTTTCCACAGTTTCAGCAATAATGAATTTAATCAAATATACCTGAAGAAAATTATTGGTAAGAGTAAATTGATGTTTTAGAGGTTATTAGTAATTTATTTTCTGCAACTATGCATATTGATAGGATGATAGGAAGCTGACTTAGCCAAATATTGATTTAGTAACTTGTTTATGTAAAAGAAAAAACTTTGAAATACCTCATCAGTTATAGTCATAAGATTATCACCTTGAATAGCTAATGAAAGGAGGCAGCTATAAGATAGCCAGCATGGTTTCCTGTCTCAAAATCCACAGAGAAAGTTGTGACTGAACCAAGGAGGGAAGGAAAAACCGAGGTGAAGAGAATAAAAGCTGTGTGTCATTGCAGAAATATGTCCTAGCTCTGTAAAAGAACTTTTAAAGGTGGAATTCAACTGAATAGGGCATTTAAGAAACCTATTCCTGGACTTGATAATCAAACTGCACAGGAATAACTTTTGCAATCAGAATTTTAGGTATGGAAATAAAGCATTGAATATACAAAGCTGAGAAAACTGTTCTGCAGTTGAAACTAGAAGTCTCTGATTATGAACAGGAAAACTCCTGTACATGTCTTTAAAAGCCATGAAATTTCAGATTGAACATTTTGTGTGCGTGTGTGTCTTTTTCTTCAGCCTTCAGATCTATCAACTTAAGACTTCTGCCTGAGGAGTTACGTGTTGACCTTCTCTGGACATACTGGGTTGTTGACCTTCTCTGGACATGCTCCAGCACCTCAATATCCTTCTTGTAGTGAGGGACCCAAAACTGAACATGGTATTCGAGTTGCAGCCTCACCAGAGCCGAGTACAGAGGAACTATCACTTCTGTAGTCCTGCTAGCCACGCTATTTCTGATACAAGCCAAGATGGTGTTGGCCTCCTTGGCCACCTGAGGACACTGCTGGCTCATTGACCAATACCCCCATGTCCCTTTCTGCCAGCCAGCTTCCAGCCACTCTTCCCCCAGCATTTAACACTGTATGCGGTTGCTGTGCCCCAAGTGCAGGACACAGCCTTGTTGAACCTCATACAGGTGTCCTTGTCCAATCTGTCCAGCCTATACAGATCCATCTATAGAGCCTTCCTACCCTTGAACAGATCAACATTTGCACTTAATTTGTTGTCTGCAAACTTACTGCGGGTACACTTGATACCCTGATCAAGATCATTGATAAAGATATTGAAGAGAACTGTCCCTGCTACTGAGCCCTGGGGGTACCACTAGTGAGTGGCCTCCAGGTGGATTTAACTCCATTCACCAAAACTCTTTGGGCCTAGCCACTCAGCCATTTTTTAATCCAATGATGCAAATAGCTGTCCAAGCCATGAGCAGCCAGTTTCTTCAGGAGAATGATGTGGGAACTGGTGTCAAAACACTTACCAAAGTCTAGGTAGACCACATCCACAGCCTTTCCCTTGTCCACTGAGCACGTCACCTTGTCATACAAAAAGATCAGGCTCATCAAGCAGGACCTGCATTTCATAAACCCATGCTGACTGGGCCTGATCACCTGGTTGTCCTGTAAGTGCTGCGTGATGGCACTCGAGATAATCTGCTCCATGAGCATAATGAGTTTCCATAGCACTGAGGTCAGACTGACAGGCCTGTAGTTTCCTGGACGCTCCTTTTGGCCCTCCTTGTAGATGGGCGTCACGTTTGCTAGCTGCCCATCTTAGAGCACAGTTAGAAACTGTGTTGTTTGTACTTAATTCTTCCCTCAGTAAGCATGGCTGTCTTACTGAAAGACTCCTAAAGTCATGGCAGTGTTTTCTAATTTGAAAAATGCTAAAGTACAGTTAGTTCTACATAATGACCCAAACTTTCTCAGAAGTAACATAGATTATCAACTCACGAGTTACAGATGTGTTTTCTTTCTTATTACAGAGAAAACTTCTTTAATCCTAAAATGGACTTCTTACAGAAACATTTTCTCATTAAGGAAGTTCTGTATAACTGAACTTGGTGTGGTTAAAGACATGGCTGTTGCCAGCACTCCATGAAAAAGACAATCAGTGGATGTGTTGCTCTTGTTAGTCTGAGCAACTCTGCCCAGAAGTACTCAGCAGTGTACTGGCTACTGATGTTCCTTGCACTCGCAGCTCCTTACCTCCTTACTTAGAAAGTGATTAAAGAAAACCTGTACTTGTGCAGTTTTTTTTTTGTCTGTGTGTGAGTGTTCATCATCTGATTTTAGCTGTTTTGTTTTAGCCATCCAGCATCTTGTACATCCATAAATATTGTTTGTGCGTTTTTTGGACCTGTGTTTTTTTCCAGACAGTTGCAATTTCTTCTAGAGATTCCATGATTCTTCTACTTTTTCAGTTGTGGCAGTTCGTGTTTCTTTCTTTTAACTGCATATATGTGCTGATTTGAAATACATCATGTGACATCTGTCCTCAATATTTTTTGAAGTAGTTCCAGGTCACCAATACCTTAGTAGCAGCAGCAAGTGATTTGTCTTCATAGGAAGATGCTGAGAAAGAGGGAGAAGTAAAATAAGACAGAAAATGTAGATTTGTTTTTTTCAGGCTTAATTTTGAGAGTGAATTAAGCTAAATGCCTGGAATTCTGCTTAAATTTCTCATAGCTGCATCCGACTGTTCGTGACCAAATTGGAAAAATCTCATGATCCTGCTGACCTTATGCTACCCATGAAACTTGTTTTAGACATAATTCAAATCCTGAAAACATTTAGTCATCGTCAAGTATTCCTGAACCATCAGCAAACAAAGTTGTGTCACAAAGTTTCATTTTTTTAATGCTTTAGTAATAACCTTTGAGCAAATAGAAATAATTAAAAACAAACAAGCAAACAAAAAACACAAATCTTATTCTTGCATCTTTCATAAAATTCACTATGCCAGTTCTCTACAACATGGTTAAACTGTACCCTTTCATCTCGCAAAAATTACTGCTTCCAGAATGCAGTCTTTGATAAGGAAACAAAAATATTTACCTTGCATACATTTTGATACTTGATTTCAAAAAAAGAAACACAATGAAGTTACTGAAAATAGAGATTTTGAAAAAAACTTGCATGCTATCACATTTGCAGACTCTGTTTTAAAGCAAACATTGATTTACTCGTAACAAGGAGTAAATTATATAAAGCTGCCTACATATCACTGTATGTTACCTGAGATCTAAATCCTTTCAACTTTACTGTACAATGACATAGTAGACTCAAGGTAACGCTGACCAAAGTAGATGCCACTCTAGTAGCAGAGACTGAACAGTAGACAGGGATATTCTTGAAGTCTGCAAGGTTTGTGAAATAATAATAAAAAAAAATCATCTTTTTTAGGATGTATTATTCCTTCCTCCAAACATCCAGTTATCAAGCTGCTCACAAACCTCAAATCAATTTTTATAACAGATGACAGGACACAGAAAAAGGAATTTAAAGTAAGCAGTCAATAAAAGGTATGAAGCAACCTTGAAGTGAAATAAAAACCCAAGAGAATGTTAGAACTTCAAAACAAAATGAGCCTCCTCTTCAATGTGTGTAAGTGAAAAGGACATTTGATCCTTTCTACATCCTTGAAGTACCGAGACTGAAAGTAATGCTTTGCAATGTAATGCTTCATTAGTTCAAAGCACTGTGTAAACATTAGCTAATGAAATTTCATAGTATCTCTGCGAGGCGAGCTCTATTTCTCTTATATGGCAGGCACGAAAATGGAGATTTTTTTTTGTCCAAGGACACACTACAAGACATATACTGCACTGGAACCCTTATTTTCTAGCCTGTGATCATTTCTTTTACCCTACAGTGGGTTTTAGTCTTCTTGAAGTACATATTAAGAATGCTTGGACTGTCTACAAATTACATACAGAAAAAAGAAAGAGAAAGGGAAAGGGAAAAAGGAAAAGAAAAAGAAAAAGAAAAAGAAAAAGAAAAAGAAAAAGAAAAAGAAAAAGAAAAAGAAAAAGAAAAAGAAAGAGAAAAAGAAAAAGAAAAAGAAAAAGAAAAAGAGAAAGAAAAAGAAAAAGAAAAAGAAAAAAATAAACTTTTCCCCACTACAAATTCATGTTTTTTATTAAAAGTACTATATAAAATATAGAACTAAAATTATGGTGGTTTTGGAGGTTTTGATCCATTTAAAGTTATTTTATTTCTTCAATACATGCAAAATCAGAACTGTTAGCATAATAAATCATATGTATTGTTTTTGCAGTTTGGATGTTATTATTGTGCAAATATTGTGTGTGACTGTAGGTTCTTCACTTGATAGTACATACGCAAACCAAGTGTGGGCAGGTAAAATGTAAGATACCTGATTTGAGTTGATTTCACAGATTGCAAATCCAACTGTGAAACTAGAGGGACAAATGTTTCAAATCAAAGTTACAAACTCTGCAGTAAAGCTGCTTAGGGTACAGCCCATTTCTGCAAAGTTTCTGCATATAGTTCAGTGAAGTTGATTTTTATGGCAAACTTACACTACAGGGAAGTAGGCCTGAATAATAAGTTTTCTCTGGAGAATTTAGGTAGCTCAGCAACCTAAGACATGATTAATCCTGGGAAAGACTACAAAAATTATTTCCTTCTTTCTTAATCTCTAGTATATGAATTTTTCATCTGATCAAATATTACCATACTGAAAGGAACTGCTGTGTCTGCTGCAGTTGTCATATAGAAATACTCTGAGTTATTGCATGTGGCCTCAGGCTTTATTAGGCAAACATACAGCTACCTCTTAGCTATGAGAGCTTAGGTTAATTCCTCATATGAAAGCATCGCAACACCAGCTTTTTCCCTATTTCATCTGAGTTACATTTTTGGAGGTTTTCTATAATCATAATTCACATGATTATCTGTGATGAATCACCAGTTGCTATCACCACTCTTGTTGCCACTTGCTGAAGGAGCAAGGACTGAACTGATGCATCAACAAAACCCCACCTTGCATCCCTGAAGTAGCTTGCACTTGCTGGGGTTGAGGCAAATGAGTGCATGAACACAGCTCCCTGCAGCAGTTGAATGGGTACAGTGCCTTGTGATGTGTTTTTCTTAAACTAGAAACACATTTTCAGTCTTACAAATCTTCACATGTATCCTTGTACAAGCATAAAGTATCTGTGACTGCAATATCTGGCTCTGGGGAGGGCTGCATGGCCCCAGGCCACGGGGGAATCATGTGGTCATTACCCCTTACGTCATCCTCAGCCTTGGGCAGGGGAGGAAGGCTGAAAACAGGCCACTTCACCACTCTAGAGGCTCCCCTCACAGGCTCACGTCACTGGCAGAAACAGTATGTCCCAGCCTGTGTGTGAGGCGCTGCATACAAGTTTGTGATATACACATTTATATATATACACATTTACACACATATACACTCTTAAAAACAAACAAAACTAACAACCAATTCAATGCTAACAAAAAACCTGCAGTGAATATCTACTAAAGTGCTCTGGAGCATGCTAGATTGACAAATTCACCCTTTTAAAACTAGAAGAGATACAGAGTCCAGTGGGATTTTCTGAAAGGAACATCATTAAAGGGTAATAGGAGATTGGAGATGAATACCTGGAAGAGAAAAGAAAATGGAATTTCAGTATAGCGAATAGTCAAGAGAAGAGAAAGTAGAATGAAATGAAAAAAAAAAAGATATAAAACATTCAGTCTTTACCCAGGACTCGTTGAAGATGCTGCGTATAAAATGTGTACAATGTCGGTCAGAATTCTTCAACAAGCAGAACTGTTATTTTCATCTTAGTACATTTTTATTTGTTTTGTTTCATTTTTCTTGCATTTCGTTTGGATTTTTTTTTTGAATTATT
Organism: Netta rufina; assembly: GCF_964035555.1. Classification (NCBI taxonomy): domain Eukaryota; kingdom Metazoa; phylum Chordata; class Aves; order Anseriformes; family Anatidae; genus Netta; species Netta rufina. The sequence goes on from NC_140123.1 coordinate 87,639,267, forward strand.
TTTATTGGAACTGTTAGAAGATGCCATTCCACACCTAGATAAAGGTGACCATTTCCTATGAAGCAGGCCTTTTGAAATTAATATATTTATAAATCTTTTAAATCTTTAAGACAGGGAGGAAGAGATTTTTGGGAGGAAGAGAACAGGCATGCTACAGTGAACCAAAATATTAAACTTTTAAATGCAGTTTTTGTGCAGGAAATCAAAGGACCAAACCTGATGTTGAAAAAACATCAACATCTCTTCCTTCTGAGCTTTATGTACTGATGGCATTTGAGGATCTGTGTCATGAGCTATATGGTACACCACCAGAAACTTTCAGATCTTTGCCACCTACTGCAGGTTCAAACTATAATTAAAATAAAAATTGTTGTTTTGGTGTGGTTTACATGTTAATGGGACTTTTATTAATTTCCTGAATGTGTGACCTTTTCAAAACTGGTCATCCTTACTGTCTCTTTTGGACTACCTAGCCCTCTGAACTGCTGCACGCATGTATCTTCCTGATTCTTCTGCAGAATGCGAATGACTTCTGCTGGTTACCATGGGGACATGAGCAGGGACCATGAGATGCATAGCAACAATGCTCCTATTTTTTGCCACTTTTTCTTTTGTGACAAAAAAGAGGAACTGCAACACACATATCCTTTCTGTTTATTTTCTTCTCACATGCACACATACACAAAATATTTGCTCCCCTTTAGCTAACACGCATTAGATACATTGAATCTTTAAAGCATGAAATCAGATTACTATGTTTTCAGGTCGCTAATGGAAAAATAGGAAATGACTACAAGAAATATTATTCTTTTGAAATACAAACTTTTTCGACAATCTTGAGGTACTTAAAAGATATCTGAATTATGCCAGTATTTAACAAAAGCAAGAAGAAAAACTTTGGATAAAATCAGAAATACATGCACACACGAGTATCTTGAGAATGAGATAGTTTTTTAAAGAACACGGTCTATTCTACACTAGAGTTGCATAAATCAGACAGACAACAAAATGGACTGTCATGGTTTTGATTTGGCATTCTTTTTAGAATGGCTCTCTGGTAACTTTAAAAATAAGCAGCATTTACTCTAAAATTTTGCATGAGGATCTACCAACTGCACTCCCTAAATCCTTCCTTCCTCCCTCTGTCTCTCCCTCTTTTTTGCAATTAATTCTTGGCCCTCTCATGTCCTTTTTTTTTTTTTTTATCACTTGTAATGAATTTAAGCATTGTTACAACTACAATTTTCCAGGGAGATAAGTCATTCAGTAACATGACAGAAATCAATGTTGCTTAGTCATATGTTTATTCTGTTATCTAATTAGTATGAAAACCTCAATTTTATTATATATTGTTATAATAGGTAGATCTAATTATGTTCTCAAAGGATAAAGACAACAAGACCTAAACTCTGCTACTTGCACAATTCAAATTGTCAGGCTGCCATAGCTTTCTGGTGTTTGTGGTTCTTCCTCCACTGAATCCTTAGATGAAAAAATGCTATGTCATTACTTTGTTTTGGTGCCACTATTCAGATGGTATCACTTTATAAAAGCATTTCATTCTCCAAGGACTAAGTTGCTCTAAAAAATTTTCAGACACAAAACTAATAAATAACTAATTAGGTCAATAGGAAGATACAGCAACTTTTAACTGCCTACATGATAATGCTGATGTAGAAATTCACTTACTTTCAATTTCTAGCCTGAGTTGGTTTAACAAAAAAAAAACAAACTTTTAATTTTGTTTTGAGAAATGAATGGAAGAAAGATATACACATGAGACATAGACTGAACATCTCCTGTGAAGGAATTCTGGGGACACAATCCTAGAAACCATCCCTTTGAGCACCTTCCTGTCTCCTGTAGGTCAGGGCTTCTCTTCCAGTGGTAGCACAAGGCAAAGGAAAAGCAAGAGCCTGAGGATGTTTGTGAACGTGTGGAATATATAAAGGGCAGCAGAGGGAGCATTGGTTGCTTCATGCCAGGGCAAATCTGATTTTTTTCCTAACTGTGTTTGGCTAATAACAGTAAGAGGACATTGTAGTAGTCCTGCTGGATAACCTGCCTATGAGTACATATGGGGCCCATCTAGTACTATAAACATTGGTAGATCAAGAAGTAAACATGTTACTGTGCCATAATTCAAGTTTAAAACAATCTTTCACCACAGGGTCTCTCACTGCCCTTCTTTCTCCCTGCCTTCCCACCCTCAAACACCCATCCAAGAGTTCCCCTACTAGCCATTAGATGATGGAAATTTTCAAAGCCAACCAAAGAAGATAGCAGCCTTGCAGCTCCAAGGAAAAGTAACAGCTTCCAGCAGTTGGAACTCAAACACACTTTTACAATTGAAATGTTTTCTCCATGTTCTTGTCCTTTATCTCATTGTCTTTCTGAGTGGAAGATTAAACCAGAGAAATGAAATACATTCAAAAACTTTCAGTTATCAAGAGGGAATGTAACAGCAAGTGAATGAAACAATACAAATGAATCTGATATTACTGGGCAATATTTGATTGTAATTGTATGCACAACATGGATTTTTGGTAGATTTTCCATCTATTTATTTAAATAAGAGTTACATTTATGATATCCTATAGAGGATCATAAATATTCAAAGACCTAAATTTTCATTAGTACTTTAGCAAGTAAATTTTCAAAGTGATGCACAAAGATTTGACTGCATGAGTTCCATTAATGTCACTACTTTTCAAATTTATTTCTTATGAATTTCTGGAGACGATGAGAAAAAAAAAAAAAAAAGAAAGAAAAAAAGAAAAAAACTGTCACAATTTTAAGAAGACAAGGAAACCGTGTCATCACTTTGGCACTCCGGTATTTTAATCGGTAAAGGAATAACTTAAGTCATATCTTCAAAAGTAAGCTCCATTTTAGGCACAAACACAGATGGTAATATTCCTTCCAGAGCTTCTGCTGCACATTATTAAGCAATGCATTAATAGGTCTTTCCTTTCCAGCCAATATTAATAGTAGGCCAATCCTGCCTGTCTTCTGGGAAGTGTTTAGTAGGAGCTCTTCATCTTAAAATTAGAAACTGGAGTATGCATTTAGGGTCTGAAATTACAAAGTCTATCAGTGGGATATTTATTTTTATTTTTACTTTTTTTTTTTTTTTTTTTTCATGCATAGCATTAGCAATATGGTTTGTCTTTCCCTAAAATATTTGTTTAAAACAAATTGTATATTATTGCCATATTTTTTCTATAGTGTCCATAACATATGAGAGCAGTCACAATTTACTCAAATATGTAGTTTTTCTCAAATAAAGTTTTGGATAGTGTAGTAATCTATCACATGCATCACTGCTAATTTTGAAGTTCAGTTAGGAAGAAAAAGGAAATTGTGAGAGAAGTCCTTGCACTGAAGCTAAAAATGTAGAGACTCAAGAGGTCAATATGTTTTGCTTGGGTCTCACTGGAAAGAAAGAGTAAATGGACTTTATAGGTCTGTTTCCAATATATAGACATGTGAGAAACTGCCGGTTTCTAGTTCAGTTGGACATAGGTCTTTGGAGCTAAAAAGAGCAATTACAGTAGATACAATGTTAACAGAGTTGTTTCCTTGCATCAGCCTCTGAATCAGAGAACAAGTAGCATTTTTTGTGTTGAGCTTGCTTTCCCTGTCACTAAAGATGAGAAGCTCTTAACGATTAAGTTATCGTATGCAAAGATACTGAAAAATACGATAATTAAAAACCTTCACATCACCAGTCCTAGATGATACCACAGAATTCAGAAGAAGCTTAGGTTTGAGGGGACAGAGCAGTTAACAAAGAGCACAGGCTTTATTTAAAAATGCCTACTATATCAATAAGTTAGAGGGTGGCAAATTTTGTGTCTCTAATCAAAAAAGCCTCAGAAGTAGTTACAGATGAGTATACATTACATCTGTATCAGGGAAATAATTGAAATGATCATTAAAAATAGAATAATAAAACACCTGAAAGACCAGGACATGATAAAGCCTAACCTGCAGAATTTTTTGAAGAGTTTCACTGATGTACTAAAATCCAGTGAATGCCACCAAAGCAAGAGATACCAGGTAGTTCATTCAGTCCTTTGATAAGGTCCTGCATGGGAAAATTAGTAGGGAAAGTAAATATTTGTGAACCAAAGTATTATTGGGGATCAAAATGGTGTGAGAAACAGAAGAGAAAGACAAGAATTAAACAGGTTTTGCTCTGACAAAACACAGAATGCCTCAAAACCACATTGTGACATCAATTTTTTCTGGTATAGTCATGATTTGGAATATGGAACCTGTAAAACATGCAGGTTGTAAAAGTAGTGTATGTTATTGAAGAGAAGAGAGAACTCTGAAGGAGATGAGACACTGGCCACCCAGAGGTTCAACACTGCCGAAACAAAGAACAACGCCACTGAAACAACAACAATAATAACAACAAATATATATATCTTATTATATGCCTTAAAGATTTTAAAATTAACTTTCCCCCTACTTTAAAAGTTGTGAACACAAGGAAAATGAGAGATGGCAGATTATAAATGGATAAGTGGAAATGTCTCTTCACAGTATTTTTAAATAGACCTCACTGCTTCTGAGAGTCATAGACTGATAATTTACCAAGACTAAAGAGGCTCTGTCTTGTGTTCTACAAAAGCAAATAAAGAAAATATTCCTCATTTCCTCATTTCCTCATTTATATGTTCAAATTGTAGAGAAGGGAGTGGCAAATTCAAGCGGGATTAGACAATAAAGATAAATCTTCTTCTTTTTTTTTTTTTTTTTTACTTTTTCACTACCTGACTAGAGGACAATCAATGATTGCCATCATAATTGCGACCACAAATGGAATACTGAGAAAGTGCAAAGTGGAAGATTTATTCTAAATTTGGTCTTAGAAGAGATATGGATATTACCAAAGGGATCTGTGTCTTAAAGTCTGTGGATGCTAACAAAATATTCTAAAGCAAGCACTAGTGCCCGGTGATAGTGGTGATGTGAAGACATGGGATTTGAGGGAAAGAAAGACAGAATTATGACAGAGAAGTACCCAAGACATAGTATAATGCATAGGGAAAAAGTTGCCAAGATAATGCTAAGTAGGTGCATTATAGATTGGGAAAAGAAGATTAGTCTGGGGATGGATAGATATACAGCCATGAGAAAACAAGTCTTTTAAATAATAGTTCATTGTCACTCGTGTCTTTGGAACCTTGATTTATTTTATTTTTGTGTCTGCTTGACATCTGAAGACTCCTAGAGCTCCCTACACCTTCTGTTCTGAGATTGTGATGAGTGTGGCAGGTACTTCAATTTGAGAAAAAAATGAGGTATAAAGCTGTGACTGTTTTTCTCCCTCTCATAGTGACTATCACATTTTAGGAACCCAAACCTGGGCAAGATGGGAGAAATGAAAAATAAGAAGGTGTTTTGAATATATGCAGAAATATTCAGAACTGCCCTAGACAAGCAAATGAAAATTTCCTAACATTAATCTACACAGCAAAGAAGATTATTTTGCCAGTTTAGTTTTAAGTGCAAAATCTTTCATACACCTCCAGAGAGGCTCTGTACTGGCAGAACAGTAATGTAAAGACGCTAATGTGTCAAATCAAAATGTCACTCCCCTCCCCCTTAAAAAGATTCATTTCTCTGCCTCTCTTTGGCTGCCTCCTTCTGCATTCTACAAGTTTAATCTGTAGCTTGACTTCAGATATAATAATTCACTAGCTCTGGACATGTGCTTAAAGGACTGTGTATAATTGTAATTCTGAAGAGATTAATACCTTATATTGATCCCTTATTTCTAAATCTATCTTGGTAGCATGTAGTATTTTTTAAGAAAAGGAAAAATGATTTGTTTCCAAAATAATCCTGGTTTATTGCCTACTCATTCAGCTGCTAGAACTCATGTGATCTCCTAAAAACACTGTGGTAGAGCATGTAGAGTAAATATATGTTTAGAGTTATTGGTTACAGTTGACAGCATATGGAAAAAGCTGCAGTCTAGAATGAAAGCCTGCAGCAGAAGTGTCTATTGATTGGAAAAGACAGATTTTATCTATTAAAAATAACCCTTGCTGTGCACACAGTTTTTGTCCCAGTTGAATGGCTGCATCTTACAAGAGATATGTACATCTTCTCTACCATAAACTCTGCTGGTGTTTCTTAAATGAACACAATTTTCTGGAATGTATAGTACGTCATAACAAAGCTGAACTATCTTTTTATTTGGTAAACAATTCTTTTCTCCGGGGCCATTTATCTGACCATTAGGCTAGCATTTGGGTTTTGATGCAATATACACTCGTAATGGAAATGCAAAACAACAGTCTTCATGATAACCTTCTGTACAGACAAAAATTTACTTGAAAATAAAGGATAAGGTAACACCTGAAGATACTTTCATGTGTTTGGCTTATATATGCCAAAAAATAGACACTGTAGTGTGAAACTAGGAACTACATGAACTGTTAATGAAAGCATTTTCTAAAAGGGTTGCCTTATTTCTGTGAAATGTTGAATGTCTGTAACTCCCATTTATTTAAATGAGAACTAATGAGAAGCAAGACCTTGCAGTATATTTAAGTCTTTCTCACTTGAATAGAAAATAGATCTTTAGTTGCATAGCATATATTTCAACAAGTGTGATGCTGGTGTAAAAATCCATATCTCAGTCATCAGTGAAGGAAGACATGTTTCAAAGCACAAACATACACGGCATGGATTTGAAAAAAATGATACTGATGGTTCAAGACCTTGAGAATTTAGGAATATATCACAGTAATAGATGTAGGCATACAAACAAATGTGGTCATTACTTAATATATTCTCTTAAGTATTTTTAGAGGTGTAAGAGAAAATCCACTCTTTCAGGAAAAAAACAAAAAACAAAAAACAAACAACAACAACAAAAAAGAAACAGAACAGAACAAAACAGAACAAAACAAAAACAAACAAACAAAAAACAGCACAGTAAGGAAAATATTTAGATTGCTATAATATACAGGTTCAATAACTTCTGTGAAAAATGACAATATTGCACTGCGCTCAAAATTCACACAGCTGCTGTGAATTTTATATAAATATTTTACATAAATAACTTGCTGTATGTGCATTGAAAGTGAAGTTCTGGAGCTCTGATTAATTATTCTGATTAATTGATTAATTGGGGTTTAACACTATGTCAAATAACACTTGGCAAAGTGTTATGTATTAAATGAAGTCACCCTTAAATTGTGATAGTGAGGCAGTATGATTTTGGTCTGTGATTTGTGCATAGGATATCTATACTAGTTTAAGATATATTCAGAAGTGAGCATAATTTGAAATATCTATGGTTTTGTAAATTAAAACTAGTAACTTGTGAAGTTTTTCAGTTAACAAGATACTTGCAGTGAGATGAGAAAAAAATACATATTGTTGGCTGGCACAGGCTCTGACTGCATTAACATTTTGGAGCATTTTGCAGAGCAATTTTGGCACATGAAAAGTGTTTTTTTTTTTTTTTTTTTTTTTTTTTTTTTTTTCCTCCAGATGAAATTAAACAGGAATCCCTGATTCAGGTGCAGATCTAATGCACTGAAAACTGTAATGGCTTTTAAACAGTGATATGTCCTCTGGACAAACCACATACACAGTGAGGACATCCAGTTCTGCAGAACAGGCTAAACGTAGCCTGAAGGAAAATGTGCAAATTGTATATAATATAACCTCCAATGGGTGTTTCAGCACCAACTACCTTGATCTAATGGTGTGCTGCTACTGAGCTAACCTGATTGCTAATGTAGGCATAGACATATATTTGCTTTCAGATCACCAGTGCCTTCCCTATTAAGGCCAGAAGAATAAATCAAATGAAAATACAGATTCAGAATTAAACAAAATCTTCGTAGTTTTAGCTACCTTTTTCTTTCATTAAAATTTCACAGAAGCAAGACCAGGTATGATTAATGAACAACTCCTTTCTCAGCCAGGATTTCTCAGCTGAAGTATAAGCCTGATTATTTTTTTTTACATTCTTCAACGCACTTCGTGTCAGTTTTGTAAAGTCAATGTCAAAAAAAATTTACTGTTTTTCCTTTCTTTTGAAAAACTGAACTACTGAGTTGAGAAAGCATAGGTTATATAGACCCAGAAATTTATATTCAATGAAGTGTTATATTACCAAAATTAAGGTGAGGTGAAGTCTTAGGAAAGTATTAGTATGAATCTTACTATTCTTCACATATTGCAAGCTTAAATGAGAATGACAAAACTGAGCACAGAAACTTTCCAATGCAACATTGAACCAAGAGCTTTTTCTGTATAAGCCAATTGGTAATACAAAGTAAGAGAGAGCTGGAGATGTCTTGAGGCAGTAAATTAGATTTTTCTCACTGTTTCTTTTATGTACAGAACATTTCCAGTGTCAGTACATAAAGCTTTTAAACATTAAAGCACTGCAACCCCCTTTAACAACATTACTCTGTATATTTTCAAAAGACAAATGCCTGAATGATAAAGGCCTGCCTTTTTATTTTCAATTTCACTTCATGTTTGACTTGGCATAATGATATGAACCGGGGAACTAAATTTCACAGATGATAATAGTGACTAGCTCAGGTGTAAGAATGTATTACTTGCTTCTCTTCACAAATGATTTATACATACTGTAAGCTAGCATGGCAATTTGCTTAGTTGATGAGTATACTATTAGCCAAAAGCAAATGTTGAAAGCATTTGATAGTCTTTCAGTCTTTAATGAGAAAAAGTTTTGCCATCCCATAAAAAAGAGTGATTCAGCAGTGATGCTTTCAACTTGCATTTAAAATATTTTCTAAATCTTCATTACATAAATTTAACTTCAAGTTTTTATTTGTTAACCTCTATTCTTTATCAACCTATTACACTCAGCCCCCTTTTACAGATCATAAGGCCAACTGTATAACACCACAAAACCTTTTGTAGCTTGAGCTGTATCAATGCAGACTTTACTTCCTAATCCTTTTCACGTTAGTGTGGAAAGGTATAGTGACATGTGTATACCCTAGCTTTTGCCAACAGTCTTTATGAAAATTCCTAAGCTGGCCTGTATCTCTGGGCCTTAATATACCTTCCTGTAAACTTTATAGTTACACACAGCATTACTCCATTGATTTATATCAGTCTGCTGTATTTCTGTAGGAGCCATTGTGTCAAGACACTTGTCCTCTCCTAAGCACTATACCACATCTGTCTTTTATTTCAGATGTATCACACTGCTGAGAAAATACTTATGGTTGTCTTTGGTGAGCTGCCCACTGCATTTTGTATAGGATTTGTTTCTTTTCCAAAAATTCTGGTAAAGATCAAAGTCATGTAGAAATTACAGAAACATCAAATACCATTTCACTCATTACACAGGAAACAAAGTGTTAAGAGTGAGTCTATGTTCTATATCTCAAAGTTTTAAAAATTTAGAAGCAATTTTGCAAATGGCTTAGCAAGCTGATGAAACCAGCAAGGTACCTGAGTGAGCAGACTACATAGGTATATTGAGAGATGTTCAGAGCCAAATTGAGGTGCACTACAAAAGGACAGATAAAGAAATTTCCTTGCCATAGGCATAATCAGATTTGGTTTAGATTAATGTATCTGCTTCTTTTCAAGGCTTCTGTCTCAAAAAAATAGACAAAAGCTCTGTGAGTTTTCTTTAAATGTAATGTAAGATGGTAGTCAGTTATTTTATTGGCTCTCAGAATTTTGAACAACAAATGCAAAGGTGACAGGCTATCAAGAAGCAGTGGGATAGATGTTTACACAGCAGTGTAAACACTGTGAGTCAGAAAACCTAGATTCTCCTCCTGATCTTGCTCAGCAGCATTAGGGAAAGTAATTTCTCTGCCTCTGTGTTTTGAGCACTATGTAACTGATAGCTAATACTAGTAATAGGCAGAAACAGTAGCAATATACCTGAATTGTATTAGTACGGCATGGGGAGGAGGAAATGTTTTACTCTCCTCGGTACAGGGAGAGAAAAGACTGATTCAGCTTCAAGGTTCTCCACTTCCGAGAACAAGATGGGAAAAATATTCTTACAAACCCCCATGAAATATGTCATGTACAAATGTACAGTTCATGTTTAAGAAGTACTTAAGGGTATTAGATGTATATTTTTAGATGGCCTTATATACACACAAATTTTTCATTATTTTTAAATGACAGTAAGCTAATGACATAATGATGTGCAAGGAAAAGTGCCCTAGTTATTGATTAGAAAACCAAGATAACCACTCCAGATTATAGGCTCCCTTTTCATCTTTTCTCAAAACTCTGATTTTCTTTTAATCTTTGCCTATGAAGGCTGTAGGATGCAGCCAGAAGTAGTCAAAGTTTAATGTAACCACCTCTCTTTTTGTCAGTTCATCCATGTTCTAAACCTTTAGGGGGATGCATTGAGGCTTAATACATGTCACAGCAGCCAGACAAACTTATTGTCTGATCTGCTGTCAATAAAACTGATAACACATTTTCTGGAGTAGTCTTCTAAGGGAATCCTCAGTTTTTTTAGTTATGTTGTTTTTTTCAGGATTTTAAGAAAATAATTTTCTCTGCTCCTCTTGAATAACACCGTCAGAGATTTTATACAACACACAGGCAAAAAGCCCAGTGCCTTGTTCTAATTTATAGATTACAAATTCTTTTATTTTGACAGCTAGCATATCTGCCATTATAATATCAGACAGACTGTTGTAAATTAGCTATGAACACACATATTTTAGCAAAGAGCAATGAAACAAGAGAATGGTATTTGTAGCTGAGGATACTCAAAGTCATTTTAAATAGTTGCAAGGTTCTCTGAGCTTCTCTAATCCTTGCACTTGAGGGACAATCACAGTCAAAGCAGATGGTTTATATGATAGCCAGACATGGATTATTTATCAGTCAATCAATTTTATTTTATTTTATTTTATTTTATTTTATTTTATTTTATTTTATTTTATTTTATTTTATTTTATTTTATTTTATTTTATTTTTTTAAAAGGGTATGAGGGTGGGGATGTCTCTCACCTGCTGGAACAGAACAGGTTTGCAAGTTCTTTATCCATCAGCAAACTAAAAAAAAAAGCATCCTATGTCTTCTAGCAGTGCTCACCATGGTTAAGGTAGTGTATGTTACTTTTCTGTTGCAGCAGACATTTTATCCACATTCATATATGTGGAAAAAAAAAAAAAAAGTATATGGTATTGGAAATGATAAACTGACTTTTTTAATGTTTAGAACAAATTAAACTACACGTCAATGGAAAAGAAAACCAACCAACCAACAACAGACAGCTGAGAAAGTGTCCCTAAAATAGGGGTTGTTAGGATGTGCCCTCAGCAGTCAAGAATAAATCCACAGACAGTTGAACATGAAGCACTGCGACCTGTAGGTCCAGAACATAAATCACAGACATGCTAGACCTTGCTAGAAACAAATGAGTTATGGTCAGTGGAGTCCAATTGTTCGCTTTGCTCTGTAAAGGTTAGCAGTGGAGCACAACTGAAGGAGGATGAAGCTATAAGAATTCAACTTTTTGAGATTAAATTTGTGAAGCTGTTTATTTATTTACAGGAATTTATAGGAGTGGCAGATTATTTTTCTGCTTTTTAAAAATTGAACAGCATGCATATCCTTTCTCAAGGTAAGAAAAATAAGACTTGCCAACTCATAGGCTTTTGAAAATGGCTTTGTAAGAAAAGCTCTCTCTCCTTGTTAGAAAGACTTTTATTTTTTTTTTCCTGCCGACTTCTGCCCTTCAATGAAGCAGAAGTTACACATAAAAAATCTTTTTGAAAGGTTGGAAGTTGCAAAGTTTTCACAGTTGTTTGGAAACCAGAGAGAACAACAGAGTAAAGTAGAGTAAAGAAGTTTTTCCTCTGCATCAGTCAGCAAAGAAAAGTCCATCAATAGGGCTTCTAGGCTTCTGGTACTGCAGCAATTTTATAACTCCAGCGAGATGTCAGATATGATGGCATTATTGCTTTATTAAAATATTCTCTGCATGAGATAGCTTCCCTCTCTGCATTCAGGAGACTGGAGAAATGGTCTCAGTTTTGTGCAGTAAGTATGCCTTCAGGTTTCCCCGATTCACATCTCTAAATTTTAGGCCATGCCTGCTGCAATGTTACCAGTCTCGGCCCTGTAGGGCCTGACTGCTGCCTTTGGGCAGACTGGATCCCAGCTGAGACTCTCTTATGGCATCTGAGAGCTGAAAGGAGATGCTAAAACTACTGGCAGAGTAATGCTTTGTGCATGGTCAGGCTGTGGGAAAAGGGTTGAATACACAAATGACATCATGGAGGTTTTCTACACAGTTGAACAGGAAAGAAAGAGCCCTAATTTCCACAGTATTAGGAGGGAAAATACAAAGCACATGAAATTCTTTCTTTTCCATTTCTGAGCTTGTCTGTCAGTAGAATAGAGGAAAAAAAGATCTTGGAGATCATCACTGACCCACAGGACCATGACATGACAAACCAACGGTACTCTGCAGTGATGACAATGTGCAATTTGCAGTGCAAGGTTTGACATTGAATTATGGTGAACCATGAAGCTGGACAAAGCACTTTGTCTGTCAAACTACAATCAGTGCTTCTTTATGACTATCAACCAAGGGATTCTCCAGCCATCATGTTCAACTACTGCAGTCTACAACAACTTGACAGTTGAAATAGTTGAATCCTACTGGCATTACAGAGATGACAAGTCATTTATGCATATATGATTTTGCTTTAAACCATTCACCACAGACACTGAGAGCAGAGAAGTGACTGCAGTGTCGACATTTGCTAAGTTAGATTTACTTTAACAGATGCAGTTTGCTGCCACATATCTTTCAAAACTCCAGCTGAAAGCTCATTGGACACAGGCTCATTACTGACTACCCTCTTCTAAAAATGAATGTTTGGACTTCTGATAAGTATTTTACCTGTTTGGAGAGCAGTGCAACATAATAGATAAGTAAGAATACACATAGGAAATGTAATAAGGAAACACAAAAGTTATTTTAATCTAGCTGTTCTTTAATCATTCTGCCATTACAACTATAGAAAAATAAGATCATATTCCTATCAGGTGAGTCACTGAAAGCTCACTTCCATAATAAATCACTTTGGCAGAAGATGTCTGAAGAAAGCTTAGCATTCCTAAAATTCTGAAATATATATGTCAGCTATCACTTAAATAGTATCTGGGATTTATTTTGAATAGTGGCAGCCAGAGACATATTGGCAAGAACAGCTGCAGAAACACTTTAGTCTTTGACCTTCAACAGTGATGATGATACAAAGCTGTTTGCTGTTTTTCTTTCTACTTAGCTTTTAGATCCAACTATTCCTTCTGTTTTCTTGTGCCCAGCATAGAACATTTTCTCCATCAATCTCTTCATATATTTTTCTTCTGTATCCTTCTGTATCTTCCCCTTTCCTTCCTCATTTTTTTTTTTTTAAATCCAAGTCATTGTTTTTCGTTGCTCTCATACCAATTAAAAAAATACAGGATTCACACAGACAGTTGTACAGTAACACTCTGCATGCATATTACAGTTCTTCCTATCCTTACAGCATAAGCTTTTGGGAGTTTGAACTATCTTCTCTAGTTTCCTTTATTATACAGGGCTGGAATCAGGGCTTACAGTATTATGCAGTGTATAAATAAAAGCATATGCTGCAGTGTTTCAGAGGCTAATGAGATAAACCCAACTTTCATAAGTTCTAATTTAGTTAGCCATAACTAAATGCAGAACTAACATGTAAAATAACTTATATTCATAGTTCTCATTGCTTTACCACAGCATGTTATAGGCCTCTAAATATTTAGTATCTGAAAAAGATACCTTCTCTGTGAGTCAAATCCCAGTCTTTCTGAAAACAGCGTAACACTGTGCCTCAGCAGCCATTAGAGCCAACAGTAACCTGGAGTACATCAATCACGGCATTGCTAGCCGGTCAAGAGAAGGGACTGTCTTGCTCTGCTCTGTGCTGGTGTGGCCTCACCTCAAGTACTGTGTGCAGTTTGGGTCACCACAGTGTAAAAGGGACATAAAACTATTAAATAATGTCCAAAGGTGGTGAAAGATCTAGAGGGGAAGATATATGAGGAGCAGCTGAGTTCCCTTGGTTTGTTCAGCCCAGACCAGAGAAGGCTGAGGCCTCATGTTGGCCTGCAGCTTCCTCATAAGGGAAGCTGGGGGGCAGGTGCTGAGCTCTACTCTCTGGGGACAGCGATAGGACCCAAGGGAACAGCAAGGAGCTGGGACAGGGCTGGGTCAGGCTGAGTGTTAGGAACAGGCTCCCCAGGGCAGTGGTTATGTCACAGAAGTTCAAGTAGCATTTGGACAATGCTGTCAGATATTTGGTCTGATTTTTGGTGGCCCTGAATAGACCCAAGAATTGGACTTGATCCTTGTGAGTTCCTTCAAATTCTGGATATTCCATGATTTTATAACACAGTGATTTGTTGTACTGGGTCTGGCTGGAATGTTAACTTTCCCGGCAGCAGCCCATTCAGTGCCGTACTCTGTACTTGTAGCTGGAACAGCAGTGTTATCACACCAGTGTTGTGTCTACTGCTGAGCAGCAGTGGCACAGCATTGGGCCTTTCTCTAACCCTCCTAGGGGGTGGGCAAAAAGTGAGGAGAGAAACATCACTAGGGCAGCTGACCTAAACCAATCAAAGGGATATTCCATACCATGTGGTGTCACACTCAGCAATAAAAGGTGGAAACAGGAAGAAGAGGGGAGGGGTGGGCTCTCGTTGAGAAGACGTCGGTCCTCCTCTCGAACACCGGCTGCGTGCGTTGAGGCCTTGCTTCAAGGACGTGGTCAATCATCGCTCATTTGTGGGAAGTAGAGAGTAATTTCTTTCCTCTGCACTTCCATATAGCTTTCATTTATTTTGTTTGTTTGTTTTCCTCCCTTTTCCCCTTTTCCTTTTTATTTCCCCTTAGTTAAATTGTTTAGTTCATGGTAGTCTTTATTTAATTATTATAATTATTTCCCTTTAATTAAATTATCCTTATCTCAACCCGTAAGTTGTTCTTTGCTTTACTTCTCCCCCTCCTCATCTAAAGGAGGGGGAGTGAGAGAGCGGTTGTGGGGTTTAGCTGCCCAGCACGGTAAAATCACCACATTTGTAATGTTGATTGTTATACAACAGCTGCATTGAGACCCTTTCAAAAATGGTTTCTATGCCTCTGTTCTGTTTTCTAACATCTCTACTGGGGTTTGACATTAACCCAGTTGATGCAGAGCAGTGCTTACACAGAGCCAAGGAGTTTTCTGCTTCTTGTGATGGCCTGCCAGTGAGGAGGCTGGGGGTGCCCAAGGAGCTGGGAGGGGACACAGCCAGGACAGCTGACCCAGGCAGGCCAAAGGGATAACCCATACCACCTGGCATCATGCTCACAGTAAAAGCTGAGGTAAGGAAGAAGGAAAGAGGGGATGTTCAGATTGATGGTATTTCTTCCCAAGAACACATTAAGCGTGTTGAGCCCTGCTTTCCTGGTGGTAGCTGAACACCGGCCTGCTGATGGCAAGTAGAGAATGAATTCCTTGCATTGCTTTGCTTGCATTCATGGCTTTTGCTTTACCTATTAAACTGTCTTTATCTCAACCCATGAGCTGTCATGTTTTTACCTTTCTGATTTAACCCCCCATCCCACCTGAGAAGAGTGAGCAAGCACCTGTGTGGCACTTGGTTGCCTGCTGGGACTAAACCACAACAGCCAATATGCACCATTGGAGCTTCATCTAATGCTGGTGCATGTCTGAACTCTGTGAGCTCCCCACATAGCAGCACCAGTTGTGTCTGACACAGACCACTGGTTCATCTGCACAGTTCTTACTGTGTGGGTGCACTGATCAGCTGTAGAAACGAAGAGTTAGAAGGCTGAAAGTGTACTACTCTGGAGCTATGCACATATACCTTTGGTAACAGCCTTCCCAAGCCTTACTCTCTAGCTTCAATTTAGAAAATTATTACGTCATTACTATCACAGTTGTTCATCCTGCATATTTGCGGTGAGACCACCCAGCACAGCAGGAGCCAGGCTGGACTATACAATCACTAGTACAGAGCTGGGTGCCTCTTGGTCCTGCTACTGCAGTGGCTGCACCCATGGGCATTTAAGAAGGCACTTAAGACATGTCACAGTCAAGATGTTTTGGAAGGTGCAATCATTTAGGCTGGCCCTGCAGGCTGGCAGGGATATCTGCAAGTAGATTGCAGGTGTTGGAGCATTCCAAGGCACGAGCTGTGCTTATGGTCACTCCAGCCTGGAACCCCAGCTGTGATCTGGGAGCCTCCCTGCAGCAGTATGCCAGGGACATCTGCCAGATATGATCTCCAGACTATCATTAAGAGACTGTGCAGTGACAGGTAGTGAGACTAAGCCTTTGTTCTGTAAAAGAGCATTATTTTAAGATACCAGAAATAGCAATAGCAGAATATGCATCCACTAAAAGGAATACCACAGGGGCATTTTTGCTGAGGCACAAAATACTTCACTGTATGTTTTTATAGTTTGAATAATTTAGGAGTGCAAAGTCCTTAGAATTTGCTTTAAAATTTCAATAAATTGTCAAGGTTTCCTCTCTACACTGGTTTATCACATACAGAAAAGCTGTGGTTTTGCTTGAAAAAAAGTTCAGCAGCCAGAAGCCCCTTGAATTATATATATCCATGAAAATTATTTGCAGTAGTTTTTTATGGATCTTTCTTGCAAAACTCTCTCTCAGAAATGCTCTGAGGTACACCAAGTATGGAAAGAAAGAAGTATGCATTGTGCTAAGCTCTGAAAACTTTTTTCAGAGAAAAAAAAAGAAAAAATTTAGAAAAAAGAAAAGTTAAATTTGAAGAAATGTTGATCTGGGAAATTAGTCTTAGTAGCAGGCAAATAACAAGGATAAATTTAATACCAGTATATGAACTTATAGGTCAGCTGAACAGAACTTAAAAGCCTGGCATGCTACACAATTTTTCAAACTGCTTCTCAGTTGACCCTTCAAGGTACAATGAAATGCTCTCCAGTACAGTCCCCTAGATACTAGTAAGATATTGTGCCTTCTTTAAATGTTTGAGAGGCTATTGAGTAATATCCACTTCATACATCAGTTTCTGTTGTGCTGACAGGTGGAGCAGGATGTGTGGACTGATTGTGACCTTGCATATATTTTCCAGATGCAATACTCTCAGCTTCTCCAGATCTCCATCCACCTCAACAAGACTGTCGTGAGCAGAACAGCCAGTCCCCCTATGAGGGTTCTCCTGCTGGAAAGAGAGACCTGCCAAGGAGGACAGACTAGAAGAGAGAATAATGCAGACTCTCCACAAAAGAGGCAAAATAAAGTGATCTAGGGAAAAAGGGGAGAAAGAAACAAAATAACCATGAGGTTAATAATCAAGGGATACAGCAAGGATAAGTGCAAAAGCAAGAGGCTTACAAAATGCTGTGCTTTTTATTGCCAGTAAACAAGACACTTAAAGAAATCCAGCATTTCCTTGATTCAGCATTTCCTTCATTCACAACATTGAGTTGAAGAACAATTCTCCCGAGTTTTGACAGTTACATTTTATAAACAAGGAAGTCTATGTACCAACAATAGAAGCTGTGCTCATCTCAAGACACATGTTCAATTTTCTTAAAATAAAAAGAGCTTTTTAGATTTACAAAGAATGACAGATAAATATATGCATACATGTATATGTATGTGCATACATACACACTTACTTTCCCACATCATTCTTCAATTTGTTACACAAGCAACAGCATGTTACATACACTAATATCTGGGCTGTAGGAATTGGAATGTTTACTAATGCCAAAACAACAAAAACAATCAAAAAAACAACCGGACTTGTCTGACTTACATGACTGTATAGCAATTACAGGAAAGAGCTTGTAGCTTTGCTACCAGCCTTCCTAATACTTACTCCTTAACAGCAATTTAGAAATGTATTATATCATTATTATTATAGTTGTTCATCCTGCATACTTCACTAACCTATAATACATTATTGTGGGTCTTTATATATAAACTTCTGTCTCTTATGTATGCAACCCTCCCATGTATTAAAAGTTCCATTTCAAATTGTGCAAATTCATAGGTGCTTAAACTTTTGCAACACACTGGAGTTTAACAGATCTACAGTGCAGTAAAAAATAAATAAATTAATTAAATAAAACAAAAACAAACAAACAAAAAGAGGCCAAGAGCAGGAAAGAACTGTGAAAGTGGTTTTCCCTTCCATAAGGATGGACTTCAGGTTCAGGTCTTCTATGGCTCTGAAGCAGGAAGTGGGGGGATATCCTGGGTCCCACAGTCCACCAGGTTTGGCTACTTTGAACAGAGTCCACAGTAATCAACATGTTTAGTGATCTTCATCAGTCATCACTGCCGAGTATGGTATACAAGGATGGCAAACTGTTCAGTCATGCTGGCTACAGCGGTTGGGTGCCATGACTTTTCTGCTACTTTCCTGTTGTCTTTCCTTCTGCACAGTGCATCAGCTCTGTCTTGGTGCCCAGAAATCTGTTCTCTATGTTTGCTGAAGAGCTGATGGGGAAGATTGAAGAGCCATAGTGGTCTGCTTACTTATTCTGACATAGCGTTTTGTGCTAAATATGCTAATAAAAATGTCTGTCACATTTTGATACAGTGATTTTTATTTTTATTGAGTTTTCAATGATCTCTGATTGTTGACAGTCACAAATTCAACAGCCATGATTATGGGCCAGTTTCTTCATCTATAAATGAACTAGAAAGAAAGTGATAAACAACCATTGACATATACAATGACCATGCTTGTCTGGGCTCACATTTTTCCCTTTCATTGCATCTGTGAAGGCAACAACAGGCTTAGGAAGGCTGTCTGGACCGTCATACCAACAATATTATGTTTCTTGTCCCCCAATCCTATGATTATTCCATTGGTTCCATAGTGCAGCATTTCAAGAGAAGCTGAAGCACAGGAACGTCATAAAACTACAAAATGATTGTGATGGAACTGGCTGAAGGACATTACTGCATCGCTTAGGGAGAGCAAGCTTGCTGTCCTAAGGAAGCAATCAAAACAGGGAAGCAAGTCTAACATTTTTTGTCTTAACTGACTTGAAGACCTAATAGTCCTCTTGAGCTTTTCTTCCATGAAAAATTATGCTTTTCAAGTAGCAAAATAATCTCAGCTTCAGAAGTACAGTTTATCCAGAAGAGATTTATTTTTCTTAATTCAAAGTGAAGTAAAGATACATCTAACCCAAAGCTCCCAAGACATAAAAATCAAGGTATACATTTTTATAAAACCTATCAAGCAGAGGATGAAATACACACGTGTATATATGAGATTAAATGTTCCTAGTCCACTAATCATAAGATTTTAACTCCAGTTAATTCACCACTTCAATTCCCTTTAAAGACTTTCGGGACAACAAAAGAAATTTGCTGAGTAATCAGAAGGCCAACTATTTTTGAATGTGATAGTCCAAAGGGAAGGAAACATTTTCAGAGAATATCTTCCATCCTTGAAAACAGTATTTTCCAATTTGATTAGGATGCCATTAAGGTGAGTGCCTCCATCAGTTTCAATCATTATGGTGTTCTAGAGAAAGACTGCTGAACTTAGAAGAATCCAGGATTTAAAGTAATTTATAGTGCTCTGGAGAACCATTGCAGATCCTTGATAAGACTAGCCAACACTCTGATTCCCATTAAGTATTAATAGGTCTAGTTGGTCACATCTAATAACGGTAGATCTAACTTGCATTACATAATATTCCTACAGCACGATATAATAGAAGAGTTAGCATCCTAGCAACTTCTCTGCCTTCATTTAAATTCATACAAAATGGAAGGCAAGCTGAGAAAGGGATTTCTTTAACACTGAGGCTCTGACAGACTCATAAACATGACTCACAGGTAGCACTGCTTCTGGGCCTGTCTGTAAGTGTAAATGGTGTGTTTGCATGCTCTTTCCATCTCAGCAGAGGGAAGCTAAGCTAAGCACAGGTGCAAGACTGAAGGTTAGATTGGAAACTACTATTCAGAAATGGGAGAAAAGGCACTTGTATAGTGGCAGGAAGTAGAAAGGATTGAGTAGATACTTGTAGAGTTCTCCTTGCAGAAAAAAAAAAAAAAAACTTTTTATGGTCAGTCCCTCTCTTGCTCTCTCTCTGTCTCTCATACATAATTTATATGCTGAAGAACTGCATCTCTGCCTGTTGCTGCTCCTCTGTGCGAGGAGAAAGAGGAGATTTGAAGGCTTTGTGCAGAATCAGTGGCAATCCACAGCATGTTGTGTGCACAGCATACTTGGAGCCCTTTTTTTGTCCAAGGAGACAAAAGCAAGCAGTACAAGACATAATTCTGCTCTCTGTATTCAGTGATGAGCAGGTGCTAACAATGTTTTTATTCATCCGTGTTGCTAAGCACCTAGGAGACCTTAACATAGGTGAGGACCTCATTGCACTGAATCACTGTGCAGTCTTAGAACAAAAAGATCCCTTTCCTTTGCCCAAGAGATAAAGGATAGATTCAGGCAGAGTGGAATTTCAGCAAAACAAGTAGTTACACAATTAGTTAACCTGTAAAAATGTGGTCTCAGCAATCTTACATAGTGGTGGTTAGTCTGGCTTGGAAATGTTTTCTTCCTCCATATCCAAACCATCAAACCCAAAGCTGGCCTGTCAGCGGTTTGAATGTCAACAGTGATCATCAGGGACAGTCACGTAAACATTACAATTCTCCATTATAATGAATTTTGTCTATTATAAAGAAAGATCACTAACACAAAGTGCAGCAGTATTAAATAAATATATTCATAGAAGTTATTAATCAATGTAATAAGACCTAATCTATTCCAAAGTAATCTAACCTAATCTATTCCAAAGTAATCAGAGCAAAATAAACATAATTAAAAACATCCAAGCTGACATATGTCAAGACAAAGTATTTGTTAGTAGATAACTACCACTGATTGTGAGTCATATAACAAGAGCGGATATGAAACTTTTTGTTAACTTTAAGAGGTATCATACCTTCTTCTGATCATAATCTAGATGATATTAAGCTTGCAGCTTAATGAACTCAACCAGCAAACAGATGCACTAGGAGGCAGAAGTTCACAGAAGTAATGCATTTTAATTATTTGTTTGCTTTCTGTGCTTTACTGTACATCTGTGAAAGAAAAAGTCAGTTCCATGTGGCTCCTTAATCACTTATTACATTTTTCAGGAAGACATGTATTTTTCTTCCACCCAAAGCCTGATCTTCTTGATTATTATTTCTGAAAGAAGCCAATAGGGATCACTTTGCACTAGGCTTAGAGGTAAATAACCAACAGACAAACTATTTTTCTATCTCTTTGTTAAAGCAAAAATACAAATTTCATTTGTTAAGGAGATAGTTTCCTTGAAATGAAATTATCTGTTGAATTTTTAATTAATATAGAACAAGAAAGTACACTGCCTTTTCATGCATGTACCCTTTTCTGAAAAAGTGGTTCCAAGCTGGATGGCGACTCATCACTTACATGTTCCATGGAAGTTGCTTGCTTATTGGTCTTCTAAGGAGGACAAAATATGATGCTGTTGCCCAAAGCAAACATTGTTGCCACTTTGCTTGTGGCAACACGGGTTTGGAGTGGCTGAAAGCTAACGTAGGAGTGGAAGGAGTCACACAGCCTACATGTAAGTCATATCTGGTCCCCACATCTGTAGGGCTGGATGCTAGCTTCTCTTTTCCTCCCATGTTCTGGGAATGCCCACAGAAGCCCTAGGAGGTGTTGCAGGTCCCAGGGGTGCAGGCTGTTCTGCAAAGAGCCTTGCACAGAATCAGGTTTTCCCAGATCAGATTGAAATCAAACTGCCACAGCTTCTGCAGCATCTGTCCTTTGGATGGTGACTGCAAACATCACGGTGCAGCTGTAATGCAGTCTGTGCTGTTCATGGGAAAAAAAAACTGTGGTCCCGTGTCTGCCTGTTGAGCAGAAAATGGAGAGCATCATAACATCTCTCTTACTCTCACCAAGTCCTGCTGAACTTGTATTCTACTATTGTCAAGGACAAATCGAGTAGGACTGGTTAACACCAATAATTTGGCAGTACTCTGGTTATGACAGCTTCTCCAAAATTCTCATGTCAAGCAGACCACTAAGTCTCATTTCTCACCGAGAGGCGAGATTTTCAGCTCATTCCCATGACTCTAAAAAGCTGTGCAGTGAACTTATAATGAAATCGTATCTCTTATGTTGACATAGCTAAAACACAATTAGGACAGTACTGAGAATATTGTATATGGAAAGCCCTGTACTTGTTTCTCTTCTGAGACTACAATATCAGAAGGTGACAGTTATTTCAGGTATCAGAAAGGGAGTGAATTTTGAGTTTGCAGTGACACTTGGTACACAGACATGATATTACTTCTGATAGTATGCTAGATTACACTTCTGATATGTAGCAATGTATGCGCCTTAATAAATCCAGAACTTGTAAAATAATAATTCACTATGTATATTACTTTTGTCCATACGCCATGCCTTACTTTATTATATGAAGTAAAAATAATATTAAAAAATAGTTGCATTTCTGAGTCAGTTATGCCTCTGACCTGTCACTACAACTACATAGATTTTGGACCCTCCCCCAAAGGGAGGCATCATCCCCTTTTCCAAAGTTTGTGCTGCAGAAGATAGAAGTCCCACTGCTGTCTTTTATTTTCATCAACAAAGATGAGGAGATAAATAATTCTGATAGATCACTGAGACTTTATTGAAAAACAAAACAAAACTACTTTGTCTTTCCATGTTGTTATCTTCCACTGTATTTATCATTTCTGTATTCATCCCAATTAAACTTTAGAAACGGATTGCTTAGGCACAAATACAGTTTGCATCAATTAATTCTTCTTAACAACTAAAAATATCTGTTTTGAGTACTTGAATCCTATTATTTGGTCTGCCTTCCCAACAAAACCTTGCTAACCAAGAGAAGCCCAACTTTCCATCTTCTACTTTATGCTGGCCAAATAATAATAATAATAATAATAATAATAATAATAATAATAATAATAATAATAATAATAATAATAATAGCAGATTGTTAAAGCACAATGCCATGCACTTCTCTCCTTCCCATTTTACCAAAAAAGTATACTACGTTATGATTCATATAGTGAAATGCAATGTATACAAGTTTAAATGAAAAATATAGCAGTCACTTCTAGCAGAGCAGAGCTAATACAGAATGTCAGCTTCTTTCCGTAGCTATTTCCTTGATCACGTCAAATCACCATTTTTCTTGCACCTACAAACTCCACAGATTAATAGATGATAGTGTCTCCCATAACATTCTCATAGACAACCTCAGGAATTGTGGCCTATATGAGTGGATGGATGGGGGGATGGATTGACAATTGTCTAGATGGCAGAGCTCAGAGGGTTGTGCTTGGTGGTGAGGACTCTAGTTGCAGGCCTGCAGCTAGCTAGTGGTGTCCCCCAGGGGTCAGTACTGGGTCCACTGCTGTTCAGTTTATTCATCAATGACCTGGATGATGGAATGGAGTGCACCCTCAACAAATTTGCTGACAACACAAAGCTCGGAGGGGTGCCTGATACCTCAGAGGGATGTGCTGCCATTCAGAGGGACCTGGACAGGCTGGAGGGTTGGGCTGAGAGGAACTTCAGGAAGTTCAACAAAGGCAAGTGCAGGATCTGCACCTAGGGAGGGATAACCCCAAGCACCAGTACAGGTGGGGGGTTGACCTGCTGTAGAGTAGCTCTGCAGAGATAGGCCTGGGAGGCCTGGTGGACAACAGGCTGACCATGAGCCAGCAATGTGCCATTGTGGCCAAGAAGGCCAGCAGTATCCTGGGGTGCATTTGGAATAGTATTGCCAGCAGGTCAAGGGAGGTGACCCTCCCCCTCTATTCAGCCCTGGTGAGGCCCCACCTGGAGTAGTGTCCAGTTCTGGGCTCCACAGTACCAGAGGGACATGGAGCTACTGGAGTGAGTTCAGAGGAGGGCTACAAAGATGATGAGAGGACTGAAGCACCTGTCATACAAGGACAGGCTGAGAGAACTGGGTCTGTTTAGCCTGGAAAAGAAAAGACTGAGGGGAGACCTCATCAATATATATAAATATCTGAGGGGAGGATGTCAAGAGGATGAAGCCGGTCTCTTTTCAGTTGTATCCAGTGACAGGACAAGAGGCAACAGGCACAAACTGAAGCACAGGAAGTTGCAGATGAAGATGAGAGGGCATTTTTTCATTGTGAGGGTGACAGAGCACTAGAAGAGGTTGCCCAGAGAGGTCATAGGGTCTCCTTCTCTGGAGATATTCAAAATCCAACTGGATGCCATCCTGCACAACGTGCTCTAGGTGATCCTTCTTAGCAGGGGGGTTAGAGTAAATGATCTTCAGAGATCCCTTCCAATCTCAGCCATTCTGTGTTTCTGTGACACTTAATGGCCTGCCTTGAGATGTGATCTTTAATCTTCAGAGGGAGAGAAGACCAGAAAATCCTAAAAAGTTGTTATAGGTTTATAAAGGATTAAAGGTTTATAGGTTATACCTCTCTGAAAAACTGAGGAAGTTTTTAAATTTAATTTTGAGAAATTTAAACAAACATCAGGTTTATGATATATTCTAAACTATGCCTGAACAGTTGAAATTAAAACCTATTTAACAAACATTCTTATTCTCACACAGGCTGGCAGAACAAAAGAGACACCCTTAGTTATTGTAATTCAGGAGTATAACATGGATAAAAAGCTTTAGTGCAAATACAGAAAATAACTTAAAAGCATTAATTTATAATTCCTACTTAGACAGTCAAGAGACTAGGTTCAGGTTCATCATAGATGGCAATATATATATATTTATATATATATGTATATATATATATTAAAAGGTGTTAAGAAAATGGGAAAATGGGGATTGAAATCACTATATAAATACTTTAATTTCAAGGCCAGTCTTAACACACTTCCTTTTTTTTTTTTTTTCTTTTTTTCTTTTTAAGTGAAGAAGAGATTTAAAATCTTTGCAGTATGTTTGGTCACCAAAATAGTTCAATAAATGATAAATTAATGAAAATATTTGTTTTGGAGTTTTACAGCCCTTTATTGTTAACTGTTAAAAGGCAAATTGAATATACTAACTAAAAGAGTAAAAAAATAAATAAATAAATAAAAAAGTCTTTCTTTCAGAAAGCTGAAATAAAGCATTTTAACATTTCTAAAAAGAGAGCCCATCCTTAAAATACCTGTCCCACCAAGAGTAACTTCCTCCACTCTACCCACATGACTCACCTTGACTTTTCAGACTGGATGAAAAAGAGAGATAAAACAATAAGAGAAAATCTGCACAGTGGAACCAGAATGGTTTGAGGCACCTTCCCACCAGTTCCTAGGAAAGTAGGAAAGTCACTATCCTTCTCAAGAAGGAAAATAGAATAACCCGGCCATGAACCTTGAACACCTACTAGAAGCTGGAGAACAATCAAACATAGTTTTGTGGAAAAGGAATTGTATGCCAAACAGTAGGCACACATTTTACCCAGAACTACTCTTTAGTAGCTCACCTGTCTTCCCAGGACTCAGGTATCAAATCCTGCTGACTGCTTCAAAAGGAAAAGATTGAAAATGAACACAGCCTGTGTCTTCTGGACTGTCAGAGACCCACGACCACTACAAATTCATGCAGAAAAAGGGTCATACCTGCTATCATTTTAAATATTTATTGATAGTTGATAAGCTTACCTGGGTTATGCCTGCTCTAGCTAACAACTGATTAACTAACTAATTATAGCTAGCTATAATTTTTAGGTAAAATAATATTGATATACATATTCAAGAACCACATATTCAAGAGACAGACCAATTTCCTCTGATTGTTCTAGGCTGGAAACAATGTGTATTCAGTTTCATCTTTGAAAGCCAGAAGTGATGAGGTAGCTAATCTCCTATTCTCAAGTACTGGTGGATATATGTTATATTGCTGGTTGTATCTGCAGCATTTAGATGCACTAACAAGGGTCACACACTGTTATCTGACAGAGTGAAAAGAATCCAGGCATAATGTATTGATGCCTTCTTTTTCCCCCTCCCACAGAAACAGACAAAAGAAGCAATCACAACAAGCTGTACCTCCAGCTCTACCTTATGGTATTGGGTATAAAACCAGTCTGGAGAGGGGAAGAACTTATTCCCCCATGTAAGCCTATACAGGAAAAAAAATAATAAAGAATTAAAGAAAACATCTGGTGGATATACAGCTCTGCCAATGCATCGCCATGTATTATCACAAAGACCAATTGCTTTACATGAACAATTCATGAATGAAAACCAGGCTGTAGGGAAAAAAAAAAAAACAAAAACAAACAAAAAAAAAACCAACAGGCAAAAGGAAGAAGACTGATAGTTCAGGTAGAACATTTTAAAGAAACAGAGACAGTTCAGTATTTCTAGTTTGAAGTACACATATTGCATTTGGTCAATTTTGTATGCAGCAGAAAAAACGCACAAGATTTTGTACTAAGAACAAAAGCTGATGTGGTTACAAAGCACCTTGTAACGACGTGGCAATCATATCCTTTTATATCACCATTAATTATTATGTTATATTCCACCAGCCAGTCTTTAAACAGACCTGGAGCTACGATATACTGGAAGGTCCAGGTGGAATAATCTCTTTAATAACGTTACAATGACCCAGCTGAATTTTTTATTATTAAATAATAATAATCCAGAGTTGATTTTAAAGAGGGGAGAACAGTCTGCGACTGCAAAATCAAAGAAGATGTGAGTAAAGATTTGTGATATTCTACAACATAAACATATAGCATCAGGTACACTGAAAAGTACCTGCTTACCAACTCAAGATGTTATTTGAATGCTCCAAGGAGACCTGAGAATTTGGATGATGAAAATGTAAACAGGTCTCCCACAGACCTGTAAATGCATTACTTAATGCACTACTGGAAAGAACAATGTAATGTAAAGTATTGCAAAGATGAGCAGGGAATAAGAGTTTGCATGATAAAATACAGAATTTGTTGGTTTATCAGGAATTGCTGGAGAACAACTTAGGTAGTATTTCTTTAACAGGGCAGTAAAAAGTTTTAACCACTGTTTTCACACAGACTTATTGACAACACAACCAGTTTTATCATATAGTATATTTGCTAATAAGGTAACTTTGAAAGAGATCTCAGGTTCCCTTTCATGTCATCAACCATAAATCACAGAATCACAGAATTTCTAGGTTGGAAGAGACCTCAAGATCATCAAGTCCAGCCTCTGACCTAACGCTAGCAGTCCCCACTAAACCATATCCCTAAGCTCTACATCTAAACGTCTTTTGAAGACTTCCAGGGATGGTGACTCCACCTCTTCCCTGGGCAGCCCATTCCAATGCCTAACAACCCTTTCAGTAAAGAAGTTCTTCCTAACATCTAACCTAAAACTCCCCTGGCTCAACTTTAGCCCATTCCCCCTCGTCCTGTCACCAGGCACATGGGAGAACAGGCCAACCCCCACCTCACTACAGCCTCCTTTAAGGTACCTGTAAAGAGCAATAAGAAAATAAGTTAATAACTGAATATTCCTTCTGTGTAACTTTAAGTTATTTTTCATTAAAAATATGTTGGCAACATACCAAATACATCTTATTTTTAATAATTACTTCTATATATGTGTGTGTATATATACACATAGTGACAGCATTGAATTGCCTAATGGATTGTAAGTTACCTAACTTTATTTCAAATACCCACAAATATACATAAAGCAAAAGATATTTATCTTTTGTTTTAAAGATCTTTAGCACAGTGCATCAAAAGTTTGTTCAAATAAAGGCATAATAAAATTCCAAACTGAAGCTAACTTCACCTTATTCAAAATAGTATGTGAGAGTCTTGTGCAAATCATAGTTATTTATTTATTTATTACACATAACATGGTATGAGCTACCGATTTTACCCACAAAAAATCTGGGAATTAAAATTGGAAACACCACGTGACAGTCTATGTTATTCTCCCAGCTCTGTCTCTTAGACAAGATTGTAAAACAAATTTTTAGATTTTAGATTTTAGCTTCTTTAGACTTCTCTCAGGCTCACACACCAGTTTTCCTCAAGCTTTTCTCATCCCAAGACATCTTACACTTTGCCCCAAACAATACTATATAGAGACCCTCTGCCAAGATCACCAGATTTCCCAAGTAATTTTGCATCAGCATCATTTTTGAGAGAAAGCATTTTTTTTTAATTGATCTGTTTGCTCCCTTGATTCAGATATGTTTAGGGTTAGGGAGCAGAAGTGTTACTCTCTAGGCAGGTTTAGGACACACTGGCGGTCTGGAAGGAAATATGATTTTAAAGGTAACCTTTGGGATTCCACAAATCCCTAGAGAAGCTTCTCTAGGAAGATTTAAAGTGTTGAACCCCACATATATCAATATATGCAGCAGGTATACTTTTAACTTTCTACTAAATAATTATTTCAGAATGCAACAGCATGACGTGGAGCATATGTGTAGCAAAAAATATTCTCTGTAGAAAAAATAAAAATAGCAAGAGATATGAATTTGGCAGTCAACTCATGTATTGCTCAAGTAAGGCATTGTAGCTTGGCCTAACTGCATATCCCCAGAAAGGCCCTAAAGTTCTTGCCACATTTAAAAACAGTATTAGTAAAATTTGTTTTACACTTGCTAAAAAGCACAGCAAGTGTTAACACTTCACAGCAGTACTGTGCAGCAGTCAAAGATAAGAAGGCTGTACTTCAGTTAAAGCCTTAGGACAAAGTTATTTGGACAGAGTACTCTCACCAGCTTTACTGGCCAGAGACATCAGTGACTTGCTGCCTTCCATTTTTAAGCGCCTTAGGAGCTTTCACAGCAATCAGACACAAGACCAGATGTACTGTTCACACAGCTTATCTGCAGAAGATACCACCCTGATTCTTGTAAGGCAACAGTCTGCCCTCACTTTGGGGCCCTGGGGCTGGGCACTTGCTCTCATTCCCAAAGGGAAGCAAGAAGTGACCAGTGGCAGCATTGACCCTGCACAAACAATCTCAGCAAGACAAAAAAGGTGACTCTGCTGTGCTTTTGCTCAGTGCTGGCATCTGCATCACCATTTCTGCTTGGATCAGGAGCAGGCTTTTGATGTGCTTTCCCCCCCTTTTTTAGTTCTCAGTGGGCAGGGGCATCAGAGCTCACTGCCTGGGGCTCCTTTTGGATGAAACTAAACCAGAAATCATTCCCTGAACATGTACCTAATGCGCTTTAACTGATAATAGAGCTTCAGTCCATGAGAAGATACCAGAGAGCAAACCAATCACTCTGAAAGTATATTCTCCATGTCCTCAGAGTTGTTTAGCTCCATAAATCCAATTTTATTGGGTTGCAGAGTTTGCTGATGCAGATAGAGAAATTTGGCAATCCCAGCATAAGATAAACCTTGATCTTCTGTCTCTTGATTTAAAGACAACACTGATTTTTTTTATTATTATTATTATTTCAGAAAAAGAGATTATGTAATTTGTATGTATGCTTTATTTTAATCCAGATGGTAGAGGATGAGACCTTTTGAGAGTATGGTATTTCACAGATTCTTGGGATTTCGACTGAAATTTACACCTTCTAAAAGATTTGACCTACTCCTGGAGAAATTATTTCTTACTTGTGGCTAGCTACAGACTAGCTCTATATAAACTTGGTTTTATACCTCCATGGTGGTTCAGGAGCATTGATCTCCCAAACACAGTTAAGGAGTGGGCTGATAACAACAGCACTTACTGAACTGTGCCGTTTTGGAAATGTTCAAGGTGTTCCCTAGAAGTTTCTCTTCAAGTAATACAAATACCAGCTTCACTTACCTTATGAGGTCAGAAAGAGTCACAGAACAAAATGGCTTAGCTGATGGCATAGTGAATAACTCTCAGTTATTTGTCTGGCATGATTATGCTGCCTCTTCAGCCTCCTGAGAGAAAGTAAATGTCAAAGGCATCTTTAATCCAACAGCTGAGCATTACCAAGAACTCGTGTTCAATATATTTATGCCAGGCTGAAAAGGAAGGGTGACATGGGTAATCTGACTTCATCTGCTATGCCTAGAGACCATCTGGCAGTATAATGAAGAAGGGCAAGTTAAAACCGGATTACATTCACCTGGAAAAAAAAAAAATCACTGAAATCTGGACCAGGCGTTCAAAGGGCAATCCTTTTCCTATTGACTTCAGGCCAGAATGACTTTATGAGTAGTCTTAATTTATCTTACTTCCCCTTCTTGTAAGCAGGAAAATAGAAACCCACATAAAGTGGGTAGTAAATACCTTTTGTAGTGTGCTGAGAGCTCTCTTCTCTCCTCTGCCCTCTCAAATATCTTTTGAAATAGAATTAACTTGGCTCCCAGGTTTCCAGGTTTCACGTGTCTCCAGAAAAAGATATTATGTGCTGGCAATGACATCTGCTAAAGACACCACTTCTTAGGGAAAGAAAAGTGGAGAAATTGGTGCTGATGTGAGGAGGACCCCAGGGACCCACCACAGCTTCAATGCCCCACACTTCAGCAACTGTTTTCCTGAGAAGTGAGAACAGAGAGAAAATGTGACCTGCTTCCCTTGAAGGTCCTCCAGTGGTATCCTTCGATACAACTGGCAAGGGAGAGATTTAGCTCCACATTATGACTTTCAGCTACATTCCATGCCATCTATTCACTCTTGCTGAACTAGTAAGGTTTTCATTCACAGGAAATAATCTGTAATCAGTACAAACTGCTGTGAGTTGGAAGAAAATTGTCAGCACCAAGCAGGGCAAGGGAATCAGCATTAGGAAAGCCCACCACACTGACAAAGTTTGTTTGTTTGTTTGTTTGTTTGTTTTTTGAAAGATGCACTTTAAATGTATCATCTCTAAATGGTATATAACCTGATCTCCTGGGTTTGAAACTTATTTTATACAATGCATTCTCTGCATTTCCAGGGGCTCCTTGAGAAGTGCAGAGAAGCAGCTAGAGGCAACACATGAAAACAGCAGTGAAAGTTTAGAGGATATCTTTGCTCCTCACATTGTTGTTAGATGGATATTAAGTGTTTTTCTTTTGCCACAGACTCTTGGGAAGAGAGCTTTTGTCCCTAAACTATTGTTTTTTTTTTTTTTTACAAGCATTTATGTCCTACAAAGTAATAATCCTAATGAAGGAAAACCTTCATTCTAAATACTAATGAAAGCTGACAGAAATTGTATCTCCTGAACAGGTTTCAGGATTAAAATAACAGATCTGAGTGTGAAAAATGACAAGGTGAAAAGGACAAGAACTTCCAGAAACGGTATTCTGGGCAGAACTGATTCAGACCCATTACTTTTTCCTTCCATGCTCCTTAGTCTGTAAGGACATCTGAAAGCAGAATTGTTCTCTGTCTGATTTCAGAACAATCCAAACAAACAAAAATGGGTCATATTTTCTTTGTTTTTCCTTTGTGTATGTATAATAATTATATTACATAGTTGTATAATATTCCACGTTACACATTGTAATATATAACACTTATATAATAATGGTATGGTATTATAATGTATATATGTTACAAAAGCTATATTATAAGCTATATATGTTATATATAAGCTTTGCAATCATATTATACTCTATACAATTATACATTGTTTTCATATATGTAAATAAATTTCCTAAAGCTATTGTTTGAGCTGTCTATACTGTTCTTTACGTTTAACCAAGTATCTACAGATGTTGAGTGCACTCCCATCCACAGAGTATAATGGCTTTTTCCCCAGATACCCCTTGGTTCTCAACTCTCAGCAATTGTAATAAGGACTGAGGTCATATATATGACCCTTTTAACTATTCCCCTCCCCCTGCCACCTCCCTCAACCCCTCCCCCCCCCAACCTCCTGGAATATTTCAAACCATCAAAACAGATCACCAAATGACTGTAATCACCTACTTCAGACAGATGGTGTGAGACACCATGTAGCCCACGTTAGAGGAAGGAGCCATCATAGTCTTGATCTCCTTGTTCTTGAGCTGGTTGATATGGGAACATGATATAGCTCCACTATTGGCAGTTCTTGACTATTTAGCCCTTGACTTATACTGATTTTCAAGCATGCCTGAAAATAACATATTTAACTTTAAATTTAAAGTTTCGTCCAAGTCAAAATAAGGGACAGAATTATTATTATTATTATTTATTTTTCTTTCCCAACAGCATTCTAGTCTGGCTGATGAATTGGAAAAATAATCATCTACAGCCTTGGATCTGTGCATGCTGAGTAGAATTGAGACTGCAGTGCTTCTGAAGAAGTCTGACTTAAAAATAAATAAATAAATAAATGTTACAAAGCAAAGAAATTCAGTGTTCAAGGATGTATTTAACACATAAGACATTAAGTTGTAATCAAGAGAAATACCACAGTCTTAAGCCTATCAAAGTAAAGAGAACAGCCTATAAGGATAGGAAATGGAAGAAAGGAATACCCAAAGTTCACTACACAAATTACTATCAAACTAAAACAGAGAGCTTGCAATGGAACATGAGACGCGGGTTGTAAGGAAGTCCACAGTGTTACCATTTGTTACCATTTTATTTTCTAAATTAAAATAATAATAATAAAAAAAATACTTACTATTCCGTGAACTTAAAAAGGAGACACATTAAAAATATATTTTTTTCAAAAGACAAAATAGGGAATTAAACATTTAGAAAGTTCTTTGTGCATACTGTCACTCACATATGCACACATACATTTCTTAAAATATAGTTTACACTGTGCATGATATTATATATCTATTATATAATGAATACATTAACATATTTTAAATAATATAAATATTGTGTTATATACATACACACAAATATATTTTATCCATTCATATTTTTCTAAATTCTAATTTAGAAAACAATTTTCTAAATTCATAATTGTTTCTTTCCTCTTAACTTGTCCCTTGAAACAAATAAACTAAAATTGCAGAAAAGTTGAATTATAAATTTATTTTATAAAACTATTTTAAATCACAAAGCTTTGCACCTATTAATATGTCATAATACAAATAAGCAATGGATTCTAGTTAAATCACTTCCATCTTATACACTGCTGAAGAAAATGAGCAAAAATACATGATGAAAGGCAACATAACAGATTTAGAAGTCTAATTCATTAGAATGGACTTTAGTTGCCCTTTACTAAGTTAATTCACATCATTTTTCATGCATATAAATGACCATTTATTTTTCTGTAAAAATACACCAGGTACAGTAGTTTTTCCACTAATCTGAGAATTATAGTATGCTGAACAAAAACTCTGAATTTCTTCTGTCTTATCTTTATTTTAATTGAAAGAGACTGGTAAAGTAATACACATTCAAACTGCTAATATATGTGTAGTTTGTCTTCATTTAATGAAATGTCAGGCTTAGGAGAGAAGGAACATGAAATTTTCTAAACTGTGAGGAATTTTGGTATAATAAATGTCTTGGTTTCCAACATTGCCACAATCATTTGAATTTTCTGAATAACTGAAAGGGCTATACATGAGGTGAAACATTTTGCCTCCATGTAATTTATTTCCCTTTGATTCTAAAAAGCAATTCTGAAAGATGTGGTGTCACTGATTGGCATGTACAATTTGCAGTAAGGCCAGTGGGGGCTGATACACAAATCAGCATCACTGGATGTTCCTAAATGTGCCTTGCTCTCAAAATAATTGAAAAACATGTTTTTACTGTATAGCTCTTGACTACAAGAAGAAAAATATCCCCTTCTTACTACAATTTTTTTTTGTTTTTTTTTGTTTTTTTCCTCTCAGAAAATGTCGAAAATGTCACCGAATGGGCTTGCATGTGGCAAAGCATGCTGCTGAATGCCAGGCTTAAGAAACAGAATGCTGTGCAGCTACCTAACTCCTACTTAAGAAGGAGATAAATTAAAAGACAAACAGGTCATTTGTAGATACATTGGGAAGAGGCTTGTCATTCTTTGCTATGACATTGACTTTAAACTTTTCTTCATATATTGAGGGGAGAATAAATCCCAGATAAACATCATGGTATCTTCTTCCTCTATTCCAGTTTTTTTATTTCAGCTGGAGAAAATTCAGCCTTTTTCTTTAAGAGCTGCAACAGATTCAGTCTGAACTGTGTTAATGGAAAAAAGTTGTCACTGAGAAGGAACAGAATAAGAACAGCTCCTACATTCTTTTTCTCAGAATGACTCTAAAGCCTTTTTCTTAGCTTTCTTAGAAAATCCTATATATGAAAGACAAGAAATGCAGTAGCAAAATTGCTGGCTGTGCATAATGCTTGGTCACATACAAAAAAATTACATATAAAGCTTCTACACTGAAGGAACAAAAATTCTCATGGTTCTATGGGACCTAAAATGCAGGAAGACAGCTTACAATTCTGCATTAGATTTCACTACATATCATTATTGTTTACTAATTTAGTGAAAAAAAAAGTGTCCAAAAAATGGATTATTGACCAACAAACACTTAAAAGCAAAGATTTCACACTTTAATAAGGAAAATATACTTTATAGTACAAAAAACATCTTGAATATTTTTATTAGTATTTTTATGACATTTTTAGTATTAGATGTATTTCATTTTAATCAGAGTTTCCATGAAAAAAAATCCAATAGCCTATTTATTCTCTTGGGTCATAGGTCAAATTAATTCATTATTTTCTATATGAATTAATCCTAAATAAAAATATATGGAGATGGATTAATCATAACATGAATTGAAAAGTAGGAAAATATATAAAAGAAAGACCAGGTGAGTTACATTCATAGAATACATGTCTACATTCACAGAATATAGTTTTACATACTAGTTCAAGGAAACTATATTTCTTTCCAACCCCCATCTAGCCTGTTTGCTGAAACCACTGAAGAGCAGAGCATTCTTTACAGTGGATGAAATTTAGGTCCCGTGGGAGTCAATGAGACTCTTCTTGTGGTTTCAGTTGTGGTTTCAGTTCAATTTTCATAATTTCACTACTCAGAGTCATCACTATATGTATCCATTTCTAGCAATATTATGGTAAACTGTATACATGGTAATACAATACATGAATTGAATACAATACATGGTAAACTGAAGCATTCAAGGTTGTTTCAGAATAAATTCCTTTTGTTGCTGTTGTTTTTCCGTTCCTAAGGCAGAGCACAGTTGTTGGTCTTTTGACCTTAGTATTCTGAAGTACTGTAAACATATCCTCTTAAAGTATTTTCTCATCTGTGAAAGGAGAAACAAAACAAAACAAAACAAAACAAAACAAAAAAAACACGAACACCACAACAAAACTGCATTTGAAATAAGCTAGAGGCATGAAGTAAAATGCTATAAATACAATATATTTTTTATATCACAAAGTTCATATGCTTCCCTTCAACACTTCAGAAGAAATGCTGTGGGGGAAAGCTATGAAACATTCCTTGGGTGGTGAGTAAAATACATCTCTCACTCTGATTTACAAGCTCAAATGGGACTGGAATCTCTCCAGTCATAAGACAATGAGATCCATATATGAAATCACAGAATCACAGAATCACAGAATTTCTAGGTTGGAAGAGACCTCAAGGTCATCGAGTCCAACCTCCAACCTAACGCTAACAGCCCTCCACTAAACCATATCCCTAATGCAGGAGAAAGAAAAGGAAAAAAAAATCCAGAAAGTTCTAAGTTTCTCAGACTCAGAGACACATAGATATCAAAGGGACAAAAAGAGAAGTCAATAGATGCTGGAATATAATAGCACTCAAGACAGAAAAACCCTTTGATATATGCTGATAGGAGTATATTGATCCTTTAAACTAAAAATTAAATCAGTATGTAATACTGTGCACATATTCTAATACCATATTTTAAAAGTGAAGGAAGGTGTAGAAAAGTACGAAGGAGACATCCCAAGTAGTTGTTAGATTCCCTCACTGTTTGGGATCTTTCCTTTTACATCCTGATTGAATTGAGAAAAGTACTTTGGCTAGATATAGAGGTACCATCTCCTGAACAAACAAACCAGAATTGCTCAGTTTGAGTCTTTTGTATAAAATATGCCAAGAATCTAACATGCAACCTGCTTGATAACACTTGGAACTAGGTATTCTTGTACAGAACTGCGCTAATGAAAACAGCTAGCACCACTGAGACACTTTATGGTGTCTCACAGTGGTGTTATAAACATCAGCAGGCTGTTCATCCAGGGATGGGTCACCTGTGCTTTACCTCCATAGGAAGGATCTATCAGTACATAGAGGAGCTAGGCTGGTGTCAGCACCTAGAATGTGGCAAAGCAGGCCTATCTTTAAATTACAAACTTCTGATTAACATTTTACAATCAGTAAATAATCTTAAAGATGCTATTGCTCTGTACTTTATATCATGGGGTTTATGTAATGTTTCCTACTCTTTTTAAATTCATATAATTAAGTTCCACAAAGCAGTTTCAGACAATTTGCTAATTTCCTAATGAAAACACTGAAAGAATGTAAAATTTTCGTTTCAATTCTACATTTTTTCTTCATTCATTAAGCTTCTTGCAGGGATGTTAGTTTTGACTTGAGCAGCTCTGCAGTGCCACATGTTGTGTATCCCTGGTATGGGCCCTTGAACTCCTTGAGCATTTTTTAAAGATCTCCATGTTCTGGATAATCGGACTGGGAACTGTGTCCTGTGCACTGGTTGCAGATTAAGGAAATTAAAGGGACAACGGTTACAAAGGTGCATTTCTGATTTAATTTGCTCTTTGGAATGACAGAGCTATTCAATCAATTTCTGAGCAATACCATTATTCTGGAAGACTGCCAGCCAGAGGAGTATAACTATCTTTTTAGATGGATTTGAAACAAATAGAACAGAACAGGGAAGCAATTGGTGCTGTTCTAATATGAAAGAACCGAAGGTCTGCAAAAAAAAGCTGACTTCAATAGGTGTTGACTTTTAATTAGAAAGGAATTCATTCTTTTAAAAAATGATTTTATTTTTTCAAGGGATCTGAAGAGGTGGACAACGATAGAACGAGACACATTATTTTTCCAGAAAAAGGACTGTGAATAAAATTATGAATAAAAGAAAGGAAAAAAAAAATTACAAGGGGAGAGTAGATAACTAAGTATAAGGAAATACTATGTTTTAAAAGATTGTTATTACAGAACATTTGGTGTATTAAATAGTAAAGGAGATGGACGTTAATGAGAATGAAGCTATTTTCTTTGTTCTCTAACATCCATAAAACTCTACTGTATATCGTTTGGAAAAGGAATTTGAATGAATATGTATTAGACATTTGCTTAGTCTCATTGATTATCTTCCTCTCTCTTTTATTTAAAAGAATAATAGTAGTGAAACTGGAGGACTGTATTAGTGGGTCACAGTCTTAAATACAGGAATGCTGCAATATACAGCATTTGCTCTCCTACAATTGCTCTCCTACTTCATACTAGGTTGAAGTTTTAACAACATGCAGCTTGCTTGTTGAAATTTTATCTTACACCAGCCATCAGTGGAAATAAAAAGTTTTTATGTTTTCCCTGATTTTCCACTAACAAAGTGAAAGACTATTTTATTTAAAATTCATAAATATTGAGGATAATCACATCATATGCTTTAAATTTTTATAAAGTCATTATGAATTGATTCAGTTTAAATTAAAATAATAATAATAAAAAAAAAGTGCTACATTTGGCATTCTGAAAAGGTAAAGTATTATAAACTAGGAAAAATAATTGATGCATTGCACTATGCCAAGAAGTGCAGAGATTTGAAAAACTGAGACACCAAATCTCCATGAGATGTAAACCCAAGGCTACCAGGACTCTTTGTGTCAAGGAAGGCGAAAAGAAATGAAGGAAGAAAGGACACCCAGCCTAATCACTCCAGTAAGAATATTAGGGATAAGCTTCAGGTTTATGATCAGGAAAAGCACCAATTAGCAATCTAAGTAGCAATCTATATCTTAGCTATTAAGAAATGGCTGAAGAAAGAAGAGCCAGAAGTCAAGCTGAGAGCTGAGACCTTGTGTAAATATAAACAGTTAAAGATGCAGTGAGTAAAGAAACAAAAATGGAAAGTAGAAATTAGGACTCCTAAGCAAAGACTAAGCTTGTAAAGCCCACATAGCCTGGGCTACAGAAGTCAAAGGCCTTCTGTAGAAGGAAGAATGATGAACCACCCACTGTAGGAGAAGATCCAGTCTGAGACCAGCTAAGGAACCTAACAGTACACAGGTCCATGGGTCCTGAGGGAACTGGTGGATGTAGTTGTTAAGCCATTAACAACTCCATAAAATCTGAGAAGTCATGGTAGTCTGGTGAAGTTCCCACTGACTGGAAAAGGGGAAAAATAACCCCAATTTTTTAAAAGGAAAAAAAAAGCAAGACCAGGGAACCTACAAGTTAGTCACAATCATCTCAGTACCCAGCAAGATCATGGAGCAGATCCTCCTGGAAACTACGCTAAGGCACATGGAAAATAAGGAGGTGACTGGGGAAAGCCAGCATGACTCCACTAAGAGCAGATTGTGCCTGAGCAATCTGGTGGCCTTCTGCCATGGAGTTTCAGCACTGGTGGATAGGGGAAAAGAGCAACTGACCTCATCTACCTGGACATGTGGAAAGCATTTGACACTGCTGTCCCCCATGACATCCTTGTCTCTAAATTTGAGAGACATAGACTTGATGCATGGATCACTTGGTGGGTAAGGAATTGGCTGGATGATCATGCTTAAATAGTTGTGGTCAAAATCTCAATGTCCAGGTGGAGATCAGTGATGAGAGGTGTTACTCAGTGGTCAGTATTGGGACCAGCACTATTTAAAATCTTTGTTGGTGATGTGGACAGTGGGATTGAGTGCACCCTCATTGAGTTTTCCAATAACACCAAGCTGTGTGATGTTGACATGCTGGGGGGATGGGATGCCATCCAGAGGGACCTAGACAGGCTTGAGACCTGTGTGAACCTCATGAAGTTCAACGAGGCCAAGTGCAAAGTCCTGCTTCTGGGCTGGGGCAATACTAAACACGAATACAAGGTGGGCGCCTGTGGGCAGGAGAATTCAGCTCTGAGGAGAAGGACCTGGGCATGTTGGCTGACAGGAAACTCAACATGAACCAGCAATGTGTGCTTGCAGCCTAGAAAGCCAACCGTATCCCGGACTGCATCAAAAGAAGCATGGCCACCAGGTAAAGAGAGGAGATTCTTCCTCTCTGCTCTGCTTGTGAGACCTCACCTGGAGTGCTGCATTCAGTTCTGGGGCCCCCAGCACAAGAAGGATATGGACCTGTTGGAAAGAATCCAGAGGAGAGCCACAAAGATGATTAAAGGGCTGGAGCATCTCTCCTATGAAGACAGGTTGAGGGAATTGGGGCTGTTCAGCCTGGAGAAGATAAGGCTCTGGGGACCCCTTACAACAGCCTTCCAGTACCTAAAGGGGGCCTACAGGAAAGCTGGAGAGGTACTCTTTGTCAGGAAGCGTAGTGATAGGACAAGGAGTAATGGTTTTAAACTAAAAGAGAGTAGATTTAGATTAGATATTAGGAAGATTTTTTTTATTCTGAGGGTGGTGAGGCACTGGCACAGGTTGCCCAGAGAAGCTGTGGATGCCCCATTCTTGGAAGTGTTTAAGGCCAGGTTGAATGGGACTTTAAGCAACTTGGTCTAGTGGGAGGTGGCCCTGCCTATGGCAGAGGGGTTGGAATTAGATGATTTTTAAGGTCCCTTCCAACCCAAAAAATTCCATGATTCAATGAGTTTACAAAGATCAGGTAAGAAGCAAGGATGATCTAGATAAATCTCCAAGATCAAAAATTTTAGTTTATGTTATGAAGACATAAAGACATAATTCACAATGAGAATGAGGTTGTTGAAATAACCATACTAGATAGAAAAGAAAAACTCTAGGAATTCAACAGAAATCTGAAAGAGACAACAAAACAATTCTTAAATCTGGTAACAAAAATCTTGTCTATGGGATTAATGAATAGAGAAGAAGAAACTGTTTACAGCAAGAAAAAAATAACAACAACAACAACAACAACAACAACAAACAAAGATGATTCAGAAATTAACACACTTGGTAATCTGATGTCTAAAGTATGCAGATGTTTGGAACAAGTTTTGAAGGAAAAAATACAGACAGCAGATGGGGAAAGGGGATAAAATGTAACTTAGTTTACCAAAAAGAAATAGCTTAGCTGACTTGATACTTTAATAAGCTTTACAGAGAACAGAACATGAAAATTCCTCCCTCTCTGGGTTTCCATCATATTTGATTTGGTGTAAATTTGTGAAATATCAATACAATTGAAGAAAATGCAAGTTAAGAGATTAATTGAAAAGCAGACAAGTGCTAAAGGAAAGGAGTCTAATATGTAACTGTTCTGGTACCAAAGGGGAAATATCAAACTTAAGTTATTAGTAAAGATTTGATTCACATTTTTAAAGTATTTTTTGCAATGTTGTGATGAATTTTGCTGATGAAACATCACAAAGTTCTGGCTGACCTTGAGACTAGAGTACTGGTTGAGCCAGTGAGTCATGAGGAAGGCAAATACTTTCCCAGGTTATATCATGAAAATTTTAGTTTTCATCAGTAAATTAATTGCCTTTTAACTCAGAGTGTTGGAATTACCATTTTGTGCAATGGCATATATGGTTCACGCACCATTACTGGAGATCGAAAACTTTGTTTTTAGAAAATTTCCAGAAGATATAGTTTTTGTGAATATTAACGATGAAGATAAATAACATTGACAAAGAGCTACAAAATATGGTTGGAAACTAGCATGCATAAATTAGAAATCCAAGGTCTAAAGTGCAAATCAAAAGCATGTGACTGATATGAAAAAATAAAAACCAAACCAAACCAACCAAACAAAAACTACCACAACAACCACAAACAAAAACCCAGAAAGGAATATAAAAATCTGCCAGAGGAACACAGGCAAGCTTTTCAGTTAAAGTTCCATATGCTCAAGCAATGGAATTGCTTACAGAAGCAATTAAAGTCATGTGTAATGCAAGTGATATTTTCCTAACTACTAACATCTTAAATTTCATCTCCTGGGTCGAGTGAAGAATGAGCCAAGTCTTTTAAAACATACTCTTTTAATGTGTTTAGATATGGCATAAAAGAAATTAATTTCTTACTTTATGTGATTGGCAGGACCAATGAAATATATATTCTAATTTTTAAAAGAAATATTTCTTTCACTTGTAAAATTACATTTTTCAGTGTCTGCAGGTTTTTATTTAACGAAGTTTCCAATCTTAACAGTTACACCAAGTAAGTGGTGTAACCTGATTAAGCATGCTGTTTGCAGGCTTATGAAGACTGATTTTTCTAAATGCTTTGCCTCAGCTCCACAAATTCTTTGTAAGATAATCCTCTCCTCTCCTCTCCTCTCCTCTCCTCTCCTCTCCTCTCCTCTCCTCTCCTCTCCTCTCCTCTCCTCTCCTCTCCTCTCCTCTCCTCTCCTCTCCTCTCCTCTCCTCTCCTCTCCTCTCCTCTCCTCTCCTCTCCTCTCCTCTCCTCTCCTCTCCTCTCCTCTCCTCTCCTCTCGTGTATCTGTGTGATGATGGTGTTTTCTGATGTGGATTCACTTATGTTTAGTAAAGCTTATGTCATTTCTGCCTTTCCTTCAATTAAAGCGTGTAATACTGTCTCCTCCTTTCCTTTGGCCAACAATTCATTAAGTTTGTGAAATCTGAATTCCTTTGAGACCTCATGCTTCTTTAAGATCTGCTAGAAATTATTCAGCAATGTTTTTTGCAGGAGGGTAATGACTGACAAATAGAAATATCTCATCTTTAAGAAATTGGTCTGTAAAGAACACATATAAAGAACACATAGTTCACATGTGCAGCAAACTTTAAACTCTGAATTACCTCACACTAAGGTGTTTTATCCATCTAAATGAAGAAGGAAGTGACATATGCAATATAGTTACCTTTGCTTTCTAATATGTTGTACAGATATTCTCAAAATTGCTAGATGTATTTGGGGTCTGTTTGTTTCATGAGTACATACTCCACTAATGAATCTTATGAGACTAAAAATGGAGTTTAAGAAAGTAAAGCATAAAAATTAACAAAAGCATTGCTGACAAACATTAAAAAGTTGTGTACAACAGCTCGAGCTTTTCTCCACATGAAATTCTACATGCCTTAACACTGCTAGATGCCACAACAGTTAATAAAAGTTGAAGATAACAGTTATTTAAGCACTTCAAGTCCTCTTGAAGACCACGTTCTGGAAGTTGTATACACATAATATTATGTTCTTTCTTATTTCAGAAGATTAAGCAAATTTTCAATGTCTCTATTCAGGTTATGAAAGCAAGGTCTTGGAGGGAGATGGGCAGAAGAAACTCCTCTCCCCAAAACCTTAACTAGCACTTTTTTCAAGTCTACAAAGTTCTAACCTTTGTGGTCCTTTAATATTGAAAAATAATAAATAAATAAATAGATAAATAAATAATAGTTTTTTTCTCAATGTCCAGTACAATACAAAATAGAGGTGAAATTAGGAAGGAAGGAAATACACCCACAGCGACCTGGATGTACTGACATGAAGATAAGGCAATATACATTTGGTGCAGAGCATGCATGGTAAAAAAGTGTTCTATGTGTTATAGGCATGAATTTAAAGACCGAAGACCGAAGGCCCTTTCATCTACTTCTAATTAGGAATATATTGATTCAAGAACTGAAAGGCCTAATGGTGCAGAACTGTTAAAATAAACACTTGTTCAGAAAGAGGATGGGGAATATGTCTTGCATGTTCTATTGTCAAAACATGAAAAGATTATTTTAATTTTATCATCATATGTTTTCAGCTTTGCAATCAAATCAATAAAGCTGCAGAAGATCCACTCTGAAGAGCACTGAAAACTGGGAGAAATTCAGAAATGGATCTGAAGGTTATATTCTTGGATTTGGAGTCTCTAATACACACATTCCTTGTGTCTTGTTTGAAACCTCTTCTGTTAAAAGTAGGGAACAGAGTTATGCTGCAAGGCTCTTCTCTTGTAAGCAGCAAACATGTTGTTCATCTCTAAATGAACTTGAGTCAACTCATTACCAGACTCTTCAAAATTTGTATCAGGAATATGCACAAGATAAGAGAATATGCCAAAAGAAACAAAATTAGAAATGGGACCTACATTATCATTATTTTTCATGCCTTTTAAAACATAATATAAACACTACCACACAGAGTAATTTAGATACCAGCTTTACTATGCCTGGCATTCTCAGAAGTTGTATAATCTCCTTTTTCATGAGCAACTATTGACATGGATTTTACGGAAAACAGGGCTGAAAGAACAAGATAGAAATCTACTACTGTTACAGATACTAAAATCTGTATATCTGAGATATCTGAGATATCTGGCAATAGGGGAGAGAATAGAGTAGAACATAATCTTGAAAATCCTGATACTTAGTCATCACTTTTAATAATAGTAAGAAAAAATGCTACCTGATCTAGAAAATTTACCCTGTAGAAATTATGGAAGTGGGGCAGGCTTCTTTTCTTTCTATATATTAAAATATTTTCTCAGTCATATTTATTCACAATCTTCATGCTTTTCTGCCTCTAGCAGTGAAAAAAAAAAAAAAAAAAGTGACTTTTCACAGTTTCACAGAGACCTTTTTTTTTGGCCATTTTTATCTGTTTCAAATATTTAACTCAAATTCCTTTCTGTCTTTTCTTCGTTCTGCTCAAATTTATTGACAATGTGCCATTGTCCCCAGTCTGCACCCAAACTGAACAAAATAAAGCAGATTACCTCTGCTCTAATATAGAAAGACTATGAGACTTGTGTTTATAGGAAAAGCAGTTGCCTACAGAAACTTCATTCTAAGTGCTACATAAACGTGTGCTTAGATTTCTCTCTGAAACAGAAAAAAACACTTAATCATGTAATTCTCTTTACCTTTAGTGGGATTTAAACATCTGTTCATTGCTCATGATTAAGTACTTTCCTCCATCTTGGTGTTTTCTTCCATTAGTGCAGTAGCACTTCATCCACAGTCACCAGATATACGATCTCTCTAGTGAATAAATGCATGAGAAATTTGCAGAACTTCACTACATCTACATTTACTCTGCAACTCTGCAGCATGAATGGGATATATCCTTCACATCCCTATGGTGTGCTATTCATTGCCTTTAAGTTGTGGAGTACTTATTAGTATAAATCAAAGCTCCTTCTTTCTTTCTTTTTTCTTTCTTTCTTTCTTTCTTTCTTTCTTTCTTTCTTTCTTTCTTTCTTTCTTTCTTTCTTTCTTTCTTTCTTTCTTTCTTTCTTTCTTTCTTTCTTTCTTTCTTTCTTTCTTTCTTTCTTTCTTTTTCTTTTTCTTTCTTTCTTTCTTTCTCTCTCTCTCTCTCTCTCTCTCTCTTTCTCTCTTTCTCTCTTTCTCTCTTTCTCTCTTTCTCTCTCTCTTTCTCTCTTTCTCTCTTTTCTTCTTTCATAAAAGCTAGGT
Source organism: Netta rufina (assembly GCF_964035555.1). NCBI lineage: Eukaryota > Metazoa > Chordata > Aves > Anseriformes > Anatidae > Netta > Netta rufina. Next base: position 87,683,760 of record NC_140123.1, read on the forward strand.
ATGCAGAGAGATAGCAAAAACACAGTGTGCACATGGGAATAAGGATGCCAGGACACACCCACACCTTGAACGTGGCTTCATTTTCCATGAAATCATTGGAACATTTTTCTGGTTGTAGTTGTTATTGTTGTTTGTATGTTTCCTGTTCACTTTTCTTACCTTTACGTCATTTTCATCTTCCATCAACATCACTTTTAATCCACATAGTACCAACACTTTTGCACACTGCGCATATTTAGAATCAATAGACAAATCTCTCTGAAATACTTCAGAACACAGAATTTTTGAAAATATTATATTGACTTCAATTAACTAAAAAAAAAAACCCAAAAAACAAACAAACAAACAAAAAAACAGAAGCTTTTAATTACAAAGAGATTAAATACCAACACAAAACCTACAATTTTTTTTTTTTATCCAAAGGTCACTTTCATCTTGTTTTCCCAGCAGTTACTCTACAACTCAAAATAATTAAAAAGAAAAATAAAAGTATTCCAAAGTTCTTGATGCTGGGCATGTAGAGAGCAGAACTGTCTTTAGAGACATACATAATTATAACTCATGAAAGACCATTTAAATTAACCTAACACAATTATTTGAAAGAGTTATCAAGCCCCTTTTATTACTTCAAAACTTATTCTGGCTGTGTTAAAGACCTGACTTCACTCAGTTTGTCTGGCTAATTTATAACTACACTTTGAAACCTGCAATTTCTAGACATATGTATTCTCACTGTGTTTAAATAGTGAGTAAAGTTCTCAATTTTCATTGTTTTCAATTTCTAAAGTGTTTGAGAATTATAACAATTTGAACATTTGAGACACACATGTTTCTTCAGAAGCAAGTATATAAGACATGACTCTTGAGTGTTTCCAAAGTGTTCCATGTACTTTCACAAAGTATAAGATCTATAATAATGAATTAAATCCTATTTATACATGCAGACATGGATGTAGGATAAAAAGAGCTATATGTATTTTGCTCCTCAAGCAGAGCTTATAAGAAAGATCTAGTCAACAGTGGCTGTCTATGGGATGCTTATATGCAGAGGACCATCTGACAGCATTCTGCAGTGAGCTGTGTGGAGTGTCCCCAGCACCTGAGCTAATGTGTTTCCTGGAGTCTAGATGTTCCCCCAGGGAAGATGGAAGAAAGCTTTCTAGTGATTCATAAACATCCAGCACAAGGCCTATTTGTGAGTGTTGTGACCTTCCCTGGATTTCTAACAGTGATAAATGGAAGCTTCTAACAACTTAATTCATACCAGTTTCAGGCAGTCCACTGGATAAGGAAAAAAGTTGGTGAGCTAAAGGAGTTTGTCATTGAGTCCCCAATCTGCTGGAGTCCTTACATAACCTTAGAGAAGTCACTTAAATATATCAAAACTTGTTTCCTATCTGTATAATGGAATACTTCCTTACCTCTTATACGGATAGATATTAAGAATTTCAATGCAGTCAGTGATAATGGAAGCCATTAGTGCCTAAATCAGCAACTGCATTGATCCATGGTCCATCTTTTAAAAAGAATATCTTATAAACAAAATCAGCAAAATATGTTTTGCCCCATTTTGGTAATGCCTTTGTAATTCTGAGGCCAAACTTGGTAGAAGATAATTATTTTTCCAGGTTAGGTTTTTCCTTAACTATTTCCAGATATACACTTAGTTTATTCCCCAAAAATATAACTGTTTTTATCTTTTTCAAAATAAAATGCTATGAATAATAAAGTATATTTGCTTATATTATCTACAAAGGAATCGAACTTATATCGTGAGTCACATGGGAGCTTTTCAGAGAACCTAGGTGCCTTCATAGTATCCCTTGTTATTTATACTATATATTATCTGATTTATCTCAGCCTTTTCAGTGCTGTGATGTGAATTCTTTCCTGCCTTGAATCATTTGGTCAGTCCTTTGTGAAATCATTCCACTTTTTTTTTTCTTTGTTTTTGTTTTTTTGTTTTTGTTTTTGTTTCTGAATTAAAGTGACCAGAGCTGGATGCAAGCAATGAATATATTAGTCTTCCTTCCCTCAGCAACAAAACATTACTGATCAATCTTTTTAAACATATCCTAATATAAAGAAACCCAAATTGTTCTATATAATACTTGTCCTTTGAAACAGCTCTGACACAACTCTGAAACAACTCTAACAGCTGAAAGAATGAAATGTAAATAAATTTTGTCTGATTACTTAAGGATGTTAACATATTTCACTGTGTTATAATTCCTCCTCCCTAACTATTCACAGCCCCTTTAACATAGCTCCCTTCTATGTCTTTGTCATCACACGTCTTGTACATGGTCTGCATTAAGCTCCTGAAAATCCAATGGTCACAGGAACCCTTTCTGTTTTTCCTTATTTCGGGTTTCTCCAAGGGCAATGGTGTAAATTAGTACAACTTACAAGAGACCAAAATCACTAAAGTAATGCAAATTGCCTGGATGGCCATTCTCAGCCAAGCACACCAGAGTTGCAAATCAGCATGTGCACTCTGACAGAATTTATAACAGAATAGTTATAGTAAATGTAGTAATACAAGTTTAGTTAATTAACTAAGCATAGCAGTGATTCCAGAGGGCACCGTCTCAAATTTGCCTGTCAGGGGAATCTTCAGCTGCTGGAGTATCATCTTTTTCTGTTTGCTATTAGATTTTTTTTTCATAGTGCCTCCCAGTACTGTGCACTACCTAAAGCACTATTGGAAATTAATTTTTGAGTCCTAGTTTGTAGTGAAGAAGAATAACACTACAGGGATCATGCCTTCTCAGCTTACTTCTGGTATTGCCTCTAAACATTCACACTGAATCCTCTTGTAAAGATGATTTCCACCCCACAGCTGCTTTGAAAAAAAAGCTTTATCTCCACCTGAATGTATATTTTAGGAGTGTCAAGTATAAGCCTCGCTTAAGCCTTTCACAGACATCAGTACTTCACAGAACAACAGATTTTCTCAGATTTTGCATTTAACAATGACTGGGGCAAAATTTCATGTTCCTGGCAGGAAACAAACTTTTACCTGACAGTTAGGGCCATTTTCCACTGTGCAATAAGACATAGAAGACATGCCTTTCTGAAAGTATAACTTCAACATTTCATTACAAAACTGGATGACCTTTTGTCTAACTTACATTGTGGAGAAAACAATGAGAGCACCAAAATATGTACAGTGAAACTCAGTTAGGAAAGTACATATCCATCTAAGTTATTTATGTATCTTACAAACGTAGGGAACTTTGCTGAAATTTAAAGGTTACTTCTAACTACTTAGGAAATTGTTACATGTCTAAGCAGTGTGGCTTTGCTCCAAAGTACTTGGAAGCAAAGAGGCAAATTCCCATTGACTTTGGTTTTCAATCTGGCTTTATTATCTTTCAAATTTCATTTGTTTAAATTACCCAAAGTTAACAATAGTATACATAATTTGAATTCTTTAAAAAGTCTGTAATAGTCTGGGAGATGTTTTTGAGGAGCTCTTAAACTTAATTATTAGAGCTTGAAATCCGGAGTGTGTATGTGTATGTAATGTCAAAGTAGTACATTGAAAGCTATCAGTGAGAATCGAGCTCTGAAACCAACCAGATTTTCCTAGGGCTGTGGCCAGAGTTTTTCCAAGAGAGATAAAAACTCATATGATTTGGAATATAGTCGTAGAATATCTTGAGAAACCAAGATGCTTATAGTTATCTCTCTGTTTTTGCAGTGAAATAGATTAGGAACATTCACAGAAACTGCTAGGTTGTTACTACAATATAGATTATGATTTCTTAAACTCTTAGAGTGTTTCTGAAGCAATTTTGTGACCAAGTTCCTTTTCTCTGAAAGATAAAAGAGTTTCTTTGATGTCAGGCAACAGTTCCCAGAATAAATATACCATGTAGATAACATGTACAATAACTAAAATCAAGATGTTATCTAAAATTCATAAGAATTTCAAATACTATGGTGTAACGGGGGGGGGGGGGGGGGGGGGGGGCGGGGGGGGGGGAGAAGAGGAACAATCTGTGGGAGAGGTCTGTAGTATCCACCCTTACCTAGAGTCATGATCCATTTCTAGCCTGTTTTAAAAACTTAAAATTGTTCAGCATTACCATAATAAGTGAGAATGGAGTATTGTTTGGCATGAATTAAGCTGATTTTTCACTGCCATATACAATGGGCCATATTATTTACATTCATTGGACTTCAGTCTATAACAATACAATTTGTGAGTTAAGTCCTTTTTGCATTTTAACAACTCTTATCATTAGCAATGATAGAACAACCCTCTGCCCCTTCAAACACAGAAACATTAGATTAATCTGAATAAAATACACTAAAGGTTAAACACCTTAGCAGTCCAAGTCCTGAAGTCAGCCAGGACAGTACACTGGACAGTCTCAATGCAGAACAGAGCATTGGAGAGAGCAGGTAAGATCTGTTGTCTAAAGCTATGAACATTTGCCTGAGTTGCTTTTGTGACACCATATTCCAACCCTTTACATGTCCCTAAACTCCTTGGGTGAGCCACAGACTCTCTGCTACATTTTCATTACCAGTGTAAGAGCTCCTCCAGTGCATCTACAAATCTTTCGAACTATCAGAAGTGTACTTAATTGTATGTCATTCTGGTCCAGTGAATGTACATGTGGTGGCTAACTGCAATAATTTCCATCCCCAAAGTCTTAGGCAACGGTCTGCTTTTTAGGCCATGAAAGGAAAGCAAACTGCCCTATACACTCTAGACCAGTTCCCAGGAAAACTTTGTGTTCTAAAGAAAATCCAGGCGTATCTTCAGCAGCCTGTAGTACCTCACGGGGGTTCCAGTAGGCACACTGAGAGAGAGAGAGAGAGACAGACAGACAGAGAGAGACAGAGAGAGTGCTTTCCTTAATAAACCTTTTGGTTTTCCTTTGGCTGTATTTCCAAGAAAAGAAGACTCATTTCAGCCTCATGAGTGTAAAGGGCAGTCTTTTAAAGGAAGCTGAATCGTCAAGTACCAATTACAGGGAATGAAAACTCTGCAAAGTAACAGCTTTTCCTTCAAGGGGTAAGACAGAAATAATAGATGTTGGCATGCCATATTCAAAAAAGTGGAAAAAAAATATAGAAATCTGCTTTCTCTTTGCTAATTTTTTGAATAAAGAACATTCACTTTCCACCACCAAAAAATAAAATCTACCTTACTAAAGTTGAAGAGTAAAATTGTGTGGGAAAAGAACAAGACCAAGGAAGCTGCATTTAGGAATACTGACAGGTCAATTAATTTTGATTATGTGAGTGACAGACCCCCAGTAAGAGAGGAAAAGAGCTCACTAGTCTATGCAAGCAAACTGAAACAAATTCCTTGACAATATGAAGAACTGGTATTGATGACATCCAGTGGGATGGTTTTGTCTTAGTTGACCTGATTTAGATGTGAGATATTTTAGCTGGCTTTGTACTTTTGTGGCATATTTGTATTACAATAAAACCTTATTAACAGATACTCAGCCAAATTTCTCCAGTCTCTTTTATGCATTCATGTACTCATCAGCACTTTGTCTGCCAAACTATAAAACAGCAGAACAACAAAGTCACAATTTTCTGTTTTATTGCCATCTAGTTGTATTTATCATATTAAAGACCATTCTAAAAGGTGGACAGTTAAATTCTTTTGAATTGATCTTAAATTCAATGATCAAAATGTTACATGTATTTCATTTTCTTTTAAAAAACAAGATATTTTTCTCCACAGTCCCAGAGGCTTTATTTATTATCCTGCATCACTACAGCAGCTCCTCAGTACACATATGCACTGAAGAAGGCAGACAAACCATAAAGCAGCTGTTAATCATGTTTAGCAGCCCAACTGCCAGTTAGTTTGTTAATTCAGGGCACGCTATTCCAACTGGAGTTTTGTCTTCAGTCCCAGACCGGCAGTGTGACAATGCCATATTTCTGATTTTCTTTACCTTTTACTTTATAAATGTCCATTTCTGAGATAACTCCTTACAGCCTGACAGACTTTTGCCAAGGGCTAAAAGGTTAGTTGTAAATAAACCAACAGCACACATGCTACCTTGGTCCAGATGCAGTTTATTTTTCTTACTATGCAGAGCCCAGACTACATCCTCTAAGGAGTTTTTCAGAGTAAATGGGAGCTACAGGAAGGGTGGACCTGGTATTTCCTGAAAACTACTGGGATATAAAATAATCCTGACTAATCAAGCTGGAGATGTATGACAATAAAGGCTGCTAAGAGTAAAAGCAATGTTCTCTTTTCTATAACTTTAAAAATACTATTCTTTCAGGTGCTCAGTCCTGCCACATTCTGGGTGGTGACTAAAGCAGAGAAACATCTGTGCACAAAAGAGTGGGCACAATTTGTGTTGAACTTCATTTCTTGGAAACAAAGTGTTTTTGATCTTCTTGTCTGACTCAAGAAAGGGAGAAAGCAGTTTTATCCTACAGTATAGGCTTGATCTTTCTGTTCTACCTGAGCAATAGTCTTCTAACTAATCTCCATGCAGAGGACCAGTTGGAAGAGACATTAAAGATCATCTAACTCCCATAGGCAGGGATGTCCAAGGCCCCATCCAGCCTGTCCTTGAACACTTCCAGGAATGGGGCATCTGCAACTTCTCTTGGCAACCTGCTCCAGTGCCTCATTACACTTACAGTGATGAATTTCCTCCTAATGTCTAGTCTAAATCTATTTCCTTTTAAATTCAAACCATTCCCCCTTGTCCTACCATTATCTACCCAAGTAGAGTCTCAGAATCACAGAATTGTAGGCGTTGGAAGGGACCTCCAGAGATCATCAAGTCCAATTCCCCTGCCAAAGCAGGTTCCCTAGAGTCCTTCTCCCTCTTTTTTTATAAGATCCCTCTAAGTATTGAAAGTTCACAGTTATTTCTTCCTGGAGCCTTCTCTTCTCCAGGCTGAATATCCGCAGATCTCTTCATAGTAGTCTTTCTTCATAGAAGAGGTGCTGCAGACATCTGATCATCTTTGTAGCTCTCCTCTGGTCTCGCTATAACAGGTCCACACCTTTCTTGTGCTGGGGGGCCCAGACCAGGATGCAGCACTCCAGGTGGGACCTCACAAGAGGAACAATCACCTTCCTTGACCTGCTGGTCATACCTCTTCTGAGGCGGCCCAGGATGCAGTCGGTCTTCTGGGCTGCAAACTTGCACTGCTGGCTCATGTTGAGCCTTTTGTCCACCAGTACCCCCAATTCCTTCTCCAGATGGCTGCTCTCAGTAAGTTATTCTCCCATCTGTACTTGTGTCTGGGATTGCCCCAACACAGGTGTAGCACCTTGCACTTAGACTTGTTCAACCTCATGTGGTTGACATGGGCCCACTTCTCCAGCCAGTCCTCATCCCTTTGAATGGCATCTCTTCCTTCTTTGGTATCAACCACACCATTCACCTGGGTGTCGTCTGCAAACTTGCTGAGAGTACACTCAATCCCATCGTCTATGTCATTGACAAAGATATTGAAAAGCACCATTCCAAAACAGACCCCTGAGGGACACCACTGGTCACTGGCCTCCACCTGGACATAAAGTCATTAACCACTACTCTGCAGTCATCGAGCCAATTCCTTATCCAGTAGACGGTCCACTCTTCAAGTCCATATCTTTCCAATTTAGAGATTAGAATGTCATCTGAGACTGTGTCAAAGACCTTATGGAAATAGATGATGTTAGTCGGCCTTCCCTTGTCTACTGATGGAGTCACTCCACCGTAGGCCACCAGATTAGTTAGGCACGATTTACCCTTGGTGAAGCCATGGTGTCTGTCACCATCTTGTTTTGCATGTGCCTTAGCACTGCCTCCAGGAGGATCTGTTCCATGATCTTCCCAGGCACAGAAGTGAGGCTCGACAGTCTGCAGTTCCCTTCCCCTTCCTTTTTCCCTTCCTCTTTCCCTTCCTTTTCCCCTTCCCCTTTCCCACCAAACTTAACAAGTCTAAAAGCTAAGAACTCAACAATTACAAAGAAAATCCCTTCTGGACTAGAAGGTCTTAGGTCTCTCAGGGCTTTCTTTTCTTACACCTGTGTTTCAAACAAGCAGGGTGTTTGTTTCTGGAGAAGGAGACATTTTGGCATTTGTCCCTAGAGGATCCAAGAGGATTTCCTAATAACCAATCTGCTGCACAAGTGAACAGACAAATCTACAAGCCTTAGCTAGCTCACACTCATGCAGGAAAAAGATATTTTAGAGAATACAATAGCATTCACCTGTCTTTCACCTGAATTGCCTTTCATAAAGAAGTGATATGTTCTTCAAACAAATCACATCTGATGTGGCATTCTGTGTAAATTCAGGGTCCACTGTTGAAGAAAGGATGAAAGTATCAAGCCAGGGATATGTACATAGTCTGCTACATCTCCTATACCAGCAGTAGGCTAGTTGAGATACTTTCATTAACTTTGGAGAACCATGTAAAGAAGTTGTTAAGCAGTAAAGGAATTTAAGGCTGAAAACCTCCTGCTTTGGAACATCATATCTCCTTTTGCACTGCAGATAATCGCATCATGCAATTGGTTTTATAGAAGAACTCGGACTCATTCTAAAATGAGGTTATTCACAATTTATATAGAGAAAGTAAAAGGATCTTTACTCTCTCATGACAGGAAATTTACCTATTTCCAGCCTGAGTTCATTGACAGTTTAAGGGCCCATTGCTCTCTGTGCAATATTGTCCTTCAGTTAAACTCTCTTCTTTTGGTTATTCTCAAAACCTGTATTTGAGTTGTCCTGCCTTGCAAAATTAAGTCAAATTATTTTGGTGTCATCACATGAGATGGGAATTCAGTTAATGTGGTCACAGTTGCAGCTTTTTTTCTGAACCTGTTCCTGCTCAGATTTCTATCAAAATTAAATAAAAACAACCAGCATTTTCAGAAGATTCTAGACACAGTTTTGTCCTGACCTTGTGGCGATGGCATCTCTGCTTCCTTACATACACTGAGAACGTTTCCTTGTTAGTTGTATTTGTCCTTTTCATTGCACAGCAAATCCCCAAGTCAAACCTGTTATCTGGTAGTGCAGGCCCTTCCTTCCTTATTTCTAGAGAATGAATTCCCACACTACAAGAACAACCTTCACAAATTTGATGTTGCATTTTGTGCTTCTCATCCTGAAACATTTCCATGAGATGGCCAGGGATGGGATGAGCACTACTCACAGAGTTTCACTGGTGGTATGAAAGATAAGGTGGCTGTGTTTTTTGTGGTGGCAGATGCTCTTTCTTCAGAGACATAAACAGTCTGGGGGTTAAATAAGGACAAATTTTTCTGCTTAATGGTACGAAAATATTATCAAGGTTCTGTTCCCCTATGAATATCCTCTAAACCTGTCTTTCCAAGAGAGGGCTAGTATTCTTTCCAAACTTCTATTAACTGTCCTTGTGCATGGAGGAAGTTACAATGGGAATGGAAGTAAATAAGATCAGACATTTATTTCCACTTTGATATTTGACTTTTCATTAGCCTAACTGCACTGATAGGTGAATTGAAATTATGTGAAGCCCAGAATAGGATAGGAAGAAGTCTTCTTGCAAATTTGCTATCAATAAAGCTGTTACTGGCTGGACACACTGCTCAAATTTAAGAGAAAATAACTGTCTGCCTTTTAGCATGCTCCAGTACCAAATAGAATAATTGGTTCTTTGAAACAGAAATTAGTTCTTCATTCACAGATCTTGTAAGGAAGATAAATTTGGAAAAGTTTTCTAAAATAGATGAGTTTAGAGATAACATTTGAACAATAGTATCAACTCATTTAATTAAAATCTTGGTTGTCAGTCACTATTTTCTTTCTTGCTAAGATTACTTGGAGATTGAAGTGACACATATCACTAAAGATAGTGAAGATAGAGCAGTGCAAATAATGGTTTCCATTTCATCTGAGAAATGAAGAAAGGTCTTTTGAGACGGATAGAAAGTGTTGCTTATACTCGTGTGCCTGATCTTTTTTTTAATTATTAATTAATTATTTTTTTTTTAACAGTTTGGAATGCAGAACTGATGAACTGTTCGAAGTATATCAAAATACATTATTGCAGCTTTTCCAGGCAGACTAGGGTTCAGATACTCATGCTGTAGAGCACACCAGCTGAAGAGTGTACCAGAGTTGCTTTTACATGTCATAAATCCAGCTTAAACCCACTGAATTCCCCAGAATAATTTAGAGGAGTACCATATGTACTAAATAGGTGAAGACCCTTGACCATGTGTAGCCATAGCCTCACTCTGCTTGTGGCTTTCCTTTCTAATTTTTGCTAGAAATATTTATAATTTCTCATTACATGCTCAGTCCTCACATGAAACACAGACTTAGGTGACCTTTGGGGTCACAACACAGTTCACATATATCCCACACAGTCTGTGTTTCAGCTTCCTCCACAGCCTGTCTCAGACAAGACCATAGTGCTACAGCGTTACTCTGATTTTCTTCTTTCTCTCTTTTGATTTTGACCCAGATTTTTTTTTTTTTTTTTTTTTTTTCTCCCCCCCACAGAACAGCTAGTGTCTAACGTGCTGCAAGTAATAACCTTAAAGTATTTTGGAAAATCACTAAATACTGGTATTTATTTATTTATTTATTATGGTCTGCAACCAACCAGTTTGAATTCTGAAAACTGCAAGTAATCACAAGCCCTTTACTTTCAGGCTTATGGCTATTACCCTTAACCCTCCCTTTCTGTAAAAGCAGATGTGTAAATAATTTACAGAAATATATTTCTTTCACTTGATCATTTTACACTTGAAGTCCTCTGGTCTATTCTTATATGCCTTCTTCCAACCCCTTGATTACAAATACATTGCTATTTTATTTTTAAAAAAATCTGAAAAATCCTTTTCTGACAGCAACCTGTCAGACTTTCATAGCAAATGAGGCAGAAAACAGTAGGCTTATTTCATTTCTCGTGGTCATAACTACTCTAAGAACAAATTCTGCAGTCAAAACTAATAAAAACAAAACCAAAACCCAAACAACAACAACAGCAAAAAGCTTCATTTGAAAAATTCAAAGATTTAAATGAAAAATGCATAAAAAGTATATTTTAAATGAAAGGAATTAAATACTAAAAATAGTAACACTTGTCTTTTACAACAGAAGGACGAGAGTAGGGAATTCGTTAGTGCAAGACTGTTTAGTTCAATTAAACTTATATTTCCTTGTATATATCATATATATATTTCAGGTATATATCATAAAATATATAAATATATATATATATTTATATAAGTATTCATATATAAATATATATCATATATATATTTCTTGGTATATATCATAAAGACTCACACAACAGAAACCCCTATAATTTAGTTTGCTCTTTCTAACTTGATTATGTTCTTCAATTCTTGCAGCTGTATAAAAATGTTGGTTTACTTAAAAAAAAAAAAAAGTTTCTTGTTAGTTTTTAAATTGAAATTATAAGACTGTTTATGCCACTGTATGTAACTCAGTTATGCCACACTTGAATTCTGAAAACTAATCTATCCTCAATGAGGATAGAATATAAATATGTGAAGATAAAGATTCCTTTTACTTAATTCTACAGTGGTTTGTTAACTACTTAAGCGCTGCCAAATGAAGCTGCTAATTCCTTGCAGGAATCATACAATCCTGTAATGCCACTAACATTTAAAAGAAAGCTGAAAAATATGATTTTATGCACAGAATAGCAGTACTAAAAAAAGCAATGTAGACCAGAGCATGCAGGACAAAGTGTTGTATTTATTATTTTTTTTTCCACACTTTCACTATGATGACTATTTCATTAGTATAGCTAGCATGTCTAGCCCTCAATGAAGTATTTCTGATTTTTTTGCCCTACTTTTTTTACTGGGTCTGGCTGGAATGTTAACTTTCCCGGCAGCAGCCCATTCAGTGCCGTACTCTGTACTTGTAGCTGGAACAGCAGTGTTATCATACCAGTGTTGTGTCTACTGCTGAGCACCAGTGGCACAGCATTGGGCCTTTCTCTAACCCTCCTAGGGGGGTGGGCAAAAAGTGAGGAGAGAAACATCACTAGGGCAGCTGACCTAAACCAATCAAAGGGATATTCCATACCATGTGATGTCACACTCAGCAATAAAAGGTGGAAACAGGAAGAAGAGGGGAGGGGTGTGCTCTCGTTGGGAAAATGTGGGTCCTCCTCTCGAACACCGGCTGCGTGTGTTGAGGCCTTGCTTCAAGGACATGGTAAATAATCGCTCATTTGTGGGAAGTAGAGAGTAATTTCTTTCCTCTGCACTTCCATATAGCCTTCATTTATTTTGTTTGTTTGTTTTCCTCCCTTCTTTTTATTTTTCCTTTTCCCCTCCCTTTTCCCCTTTCCCTTTTTATTTCCCCTTAGTTAAATTGTTTAGTTCATGGTAGTCTTTATTTAATTATTATTATTATTATTTCCCTTTAATTAAATTATCCTTATCTCAACCCGTGAGTTGTTCTTTGCTTTACTTCTCCCCCTCCTCATCTAAAGGAGGGCGAGTGAGAGAGCGGTTGTAGGGTTTAGCTGCCCAGCACGGTAAAACCACCACATCTGCTCACTCATCCTAGTGATTACAGGATGTTTATAGAGACACTTCTAGCTCTAACCTTTTAGATAAAAATATCTGAAGTGTTGGAAACCTATGGAGACAGCAACCAGCAGGTGTTGTCACCAACATCTACATCCATGGCTTTGCTTGTTATACTATTCCTCTGTCTCTCCCACTTGCTCCTGGTGGTTGCTGTTTGTGGTGGGAACGAGAAGGCCCTTGCCCCACTTGATCGTGCACAGGAGCGATGTGGAAGTGACTGCAGCCTACACATTGTGAATGGACACTGTGCTGTTTGCTCTGAACACTTGCCACAATTTAAAGCCTAGTGCTGGATGAGTTTCTGTAGCCAGGTGCTGTGGTCAGCAGCCAAAGTGGATCCCAACAGATGTGCCAGCACCATTGGACAGCTGTCCTGTTCTGGTTTGTTCTTTGTTGATTTAATGAGATTTTGTTACTTGCTCATGTCTAGCTCACTTCTTAAACAAGAATATTTTTTGTATTTTTTCTGTTTCTCACACGTATGTTTAGGAAGAGAATTTCCTGTAAAGGTTGAGCAAAGAGAGAAAGAGTGAAGAGCAGAAAAAAGTTCTTCACCATCAGCAGAGCTTTGACATAGCAGGTGAGTATTGGCAAGTTCTTTCCTGGAAGGCTAGATGGAATTAGGCCCAAATCTACTGTATTTAGTTGCAAAATAAACTATTATGAGAAGGTAAATACCCTAGCATGCTAAATATACCGGCTGCTTGAAAGTAAAATTGCGTGGAGCCAGTATCTGTTAAAGATGTTTAGTTTTTATGTAAAGACATGAAGACCAAAATTGTGTTTCAGACTATAAACCTAATAAAACTAAGGTACGTGACAATGGAAAACATTACTTGAATACATGGAAAATAGCGCCTCAAAGAAGTACTTCTTCCTTCTGTTTATTAGCATTGCATTTGAGAAACATCATTCTCTGTGCTAGAGTGATAACTTATGACACAATCTCACCATAATATTGCAGCTTTATTTATTTATTAATTTTTATTTATTTTATTACAGACGGATCTAGAAGTATGACAAAACTAATTCTTTTCAGTCTCAAAATTTAAAATATAATTTGAACACTCTGCAAGAGTTGCACAGAGACATTCAGTCTCAGATTCTCAGGCTGTTTTTCTCTCACATATATTATATTTTTCTTCCCATGATACTTGATGTTCTATTCTGTCTTGGACTGAAGTGAAGAGTGGTTGGCTGATTAGGAGATTACATTTATGTCGCCTAACACAGGTATCCTTACAATTACACTCGGGATCACATTTGACTGTCTTCTTTATCACAGGTTGCAAGTATGTATTTCAGAGTCACTACCCGCATGCCCTCCAGAAACTGCACATGGCATGATCTTTGCTAGGCAACCATGTAAATAAAAGACCGAATGTGGAGACCTGCCTTCCAAAGTGGCATAGACATGTTTTAACTGTTTCATTTAAAACTAGTGTAGTGCCTTATATCTTCAAAACTAAGATCCAATACTAGCAATCAGTCCTCAAAAGAAGGAAAAAGTTGATTCTTTAGTACAGGTAGAGAATTAAAGCAAAACATTAAGTAATAAATATTTAAATAATGTCTGTAGGCAGAAAGGTAGACTTCTATATAAACTGCAGTTGAACACTGGCTAGTAAATATTGAAAGATAGACCAGCATGATAGCCAAGGGGATTGGTAAACTGTGAAGAACATATGTTTCTAAGTAGCCTGTAATTAGCATTCAGAGGTTTCAAAAGGACCCTGAAAATTGACAAGGATACCCTTTTAAGAAAATAAAAGTCAGTAAAAGAACTGGAATTCAGAAGCCCTAATCCAAAGACACATGCATGCCTTCATAATTGTTTGTTCACATTAATGTAGTGTATTTGCATAGCAAGAGCAAAAATAATTAATTCTTGAAACACAGATTTCAGATGTATGTCAGGAAGTCACACTAAGACTGCTTTGGCAGTGCTGTCTTGATGAAATTTTGGTTTGATTTTAATGTCAGGAAGTGTAATTCAATTTGCAGACAGAAAGACCTGGAACTCTATTCTGCTCCCTGGCCTGTAGCGAGGTCACATTGGGTTGCAATTTCATAAACCACAAAGAGTCAGCAGAGATCAGAATTTGAGAAAATGAGCATTAAAAGATTTAGAAGCGGTGCTCTTCATTTCAAGTCAGCAATGCCCCAAGATGGCATTGAAGGCTCTGTTCCATGATGAGGCTATCATTCAAACTGAATATAAACCTGATGTTTTGACAATTTTTATTTATTAAAGATCCAGGCTACTTTTCAGTGCATACAGTCCTATCCAATTCTTCAGGCTGACCTCTGTGTATTGCTGGTATGCCATCCAACAAACTTTGAAAATGTTTGAAAATCTCATCCTGTGCCTAACACAGGATCCTGTGCCTAACAGGCATTTGGATAATGCTCTCATTAATGTGCTTTAACTTTTGATTAGCCCTGAAGTAGTCAGGCAGTTGGGCTTGATGGTCTTTGAAGGTCCCTTCCAACTGAACTATTCTGTTCTGTTCTATTCTATGCTATGCTATGCTATGCTATGCTATCCTAGGTGCAGCACAAAAGATTTGAGTCCTGTTCTGTTTGGCTTTTCTTACAGCTGACCTGGATGCATGGATGCCTTTCTCCCACTGAAAGATAAACAACTTAAAGAGGGGTGATTCCTGTATTACAATCTTAGTCTGTGAGTTGATTTTGAAGTAACCGAAGTAGAGCTTGAACTAAACTACAGAACTAGAACAAGACTATTCTGATTTGTATATCCCTTAGTGTTTCAGTTTTCATTCAATATTACACAAACATTCAATTTTCAGTAAGTTCAATATTATACATTATATGTCTCAGTGTGCATTTCTTCTGATACCTCTGACCCATATGAGTGAAAAAGAGATATTTTAAGTACTAAATCCATGTTATAATTCAAGTCACATATTCTATCTTATGATTGTATGAAATATAATTATTGCCTGCAGATGATAATTCACAAAGAAAACATGTCCCTCTTTGCTATTGTGTTGTTCTGAACACATTATTATAGATATTAGTGTATCTAAACTATACTCACTATCATTCAGGAAGAAAAAAAAAAAAAAGGAACAAGGAAAAACAACAAGGGAAAATGCTAGGAAAGCAGTTCAATTTTTAACATATAGTCATTCCCAACTCTTGGAAGAAAAAAACAAACAAACAAACAACAAAACAAAAAAACCAACAACATTTATCACAAGCTAAAATATGAAGAAAAAAAGCAAGGCTGAAAACAATAAGCTACACTACAAAATAAAAGTTTGCAGAAAATGATCTCTATGAGGATGTTAGAAGTCTGATAACTCTGGGGGCATTTATGCTAGACAGGGCAAAAAGTTAGCAGTGTCACGTAAGCATCAGCTATATACCAGGAGAAAAAAGAAAAAAAGGATCCAGCATTCCAGCATTGATAAACATGAATAAATAAGTGCATAAATATCATATCTACTAAGAGTTACAGTGATATGAACAGAAATTTGAAAGAAATAGATATACTCTCTACAAAGAATGAAATACTGGGTCTCTCTGTGAAAGCATTTGGGGAGGTCACTGATCTTTTCTAGTTCATCTGTGATGATGATGTATTTGTCTCACTCTTCTTCAGAGTGAAATTCTCACACAAGAATAGGATGAGAGAGAAAAATCATTCACCCAGGGCCTTTCTTCTTGAGTTGGTTCCTATATTGTTTTCTGGAGAGAAACAAAGGGATGTATTTTCCACGTGATTTTTTTTTCACTATAGATGGAACAGATTGCTTTACAAATGGTGAAATAGATCCTTTCCTCCAAGGAAGCCTGAAGTTTACTTCTATTTTTGTCCATTTTCGTAGCTTGATCTCCAAGTCTGTTCAGTCTATGATCCCTAGAGTGCAACTGCACCTCCTTCAAAGCCAGCACTCAATCAAAAGATGCTCTCAGCTAGCAAAGAGCTTCCACACCCGAAGAATGCCCATTGACTCAGGAAAATAAATAATACACTGAAAGAGGATTAAAGAAGTAACTACTGTATTAATAATGAGATTCTTCATGACTGAAAACTGATCACTGAAATGCCATACAGCCAAAAACAGCGCCGGAAAACCAATCACAGCTAACAGCATGGGCAAGAATAATTTCAGTGCTGAAAGACCAAACATATCTGGTGTTAATGTACAACTTGGTGATACACAGTAATAACATTGACTTAACTCAATGTGTTGGCAGAACATATAGACTAACAATGATCAAGTTTTGATTCAGTGCAATGAAAAAGGCCCATGTTTCCAGATGAATCACTGGCAGACAAAAACCTGATATAAGAGAAATCAGGTAAATCTTACCAGTGAGTGGCTGAGAAAGATAAAGATTTATTTATTTATTTATTTTCCTTAAGATTATGTATATATGTCGAGCTATTGCTCTCTGTACTGTCTGGTTTAAGATGATTACGATCAAACATGAAACGTCATCTGCATGTAGACCCAATTCAACAATCCAAAATCATGTCAAGCAATTGCTAGTGCACATAGTCTCACTGAAAATCACTGAGTGCAACTGAAATCCATTGACTGTGCAACTTACATAGCATAATTGTCGTATGAATGTGCAAGAAAACACTATAAATACAAAATAACCTACAATAAGCTTTTTGAAGTATTTATATATATTTCTAAGGGAGATTATGGAAAAAATAGATTTAAAGAAAAGATGCAATGAGTGGCTTTGTAGATCACAGAAAAGACTCCACAGCATACTGGAAAAAAAAAATATTTTCACCAATGGGACACTATAACTTTGTATCTTCTTGCAGCTCTCATGGTGTTTGCAATGTCACAGAGATTGTTAGTGTCTTTACTAAAATGTCAAGGAGTAAGATTAATACACTTAAGTATATATATATATATATTTAAAATTGAAAAATTTAAAGCTTCAAGACAATTTCATTTTGGTTTTAATCAGTTATATCTTATTTTTGGGTTTTGGTCTTAATATGATCTTTGAGGGTTCAGTTTTTCCCCAAAAATTATTTTGACATTTTGTCTTTTATCCTTAGATAATTATATTAAAGCACTGGAAATACCTTGAAGAATACCCTCCCTCCTATAGCATATGCTTGAAAACTTGTGAATTCATTCCCGTCTCTTCATTTTTTTAGTCACGATGCCAAATAGGAATTTTCAGTGGTGCAAGTAAGAAGCTACAAGACCTAAATTTCTTCATGCAGGGAACATATCACTGCCTCTCAGAATTTTTTGCCATGCAAAGAAATAAAACAAATGTATTCCTTATTTAAACATTTTCTAATGCAATTAAGTTACTGAAAATGAAGAAATTACACATAACTGCTTTACACTTTGAAATACCAAAAATGGACTAGGAAAATGCATTTTTAAAATCAACTGTAAAGAATGCATATTGGCCAATCCTACTCTATTTCTGAGTTTTTGTCCCATAGTACAGGTGTTTTTGAGGATATTTCACTGTCTCCAACTACCAGTACTCCCAAAATATGAACAGAGTGGGTGAATGATGTTGGGCTGGGTAAATTAGAGAAATGAGAATATTCAGAAGTAGAACAGCTATATTTCATGGCATCCTTCATCAAAAACATTCCCAAGATATCACAGTCAAATATTCAGCTATTGAAACAATCTAGTCTGAAAAGCAAAGCCATAATAAAACTGAGCAAGCAGATCAAAGTAAAACAGAGAACATACCAGATGCAATTGTCATTGGAGCAGCAGTCAGAATATCCATCTCTAAATATGAATAAACTACTAATAATTATTTATAAGCTAATTACAAGAACAATTATAAACAGGTAGATTAAATAAGAGATGATCTAGCAGGAAGATCTGTAAATCAGTTTCCTTAAGAGACAGCAAATGAACAGAGACAGTCATTTTATTGTCAAAGCATGTTGTGATAAAAACAATACACACCAGCCTTTCGTAAAATTTCTCATGAGAATCCCAGAGAATATAGCTTTTGAAAGAAGTTTTACAACCTCCTAGCACAGACACCATCTCCAACATAGGAAGAACAAAACCTTGTTTTCCTTGGACTAATATTGGTAAAAGTTACAGCCATTTGAAAGAATCCTGTTGCTAAAAAGAGTTTGGAGAAGGCAATTTTTGCTATTATGGGAAAAGCATGACTCTTTTCTGTTTGACTTTTGAAATCACTTTGCAAAGCTCCAAAAAGATGTGTCTGTTGGATTTGTATCTAAATATTAATCCTGTGAGAGAGACACAAAGGAACTGCTCTTTCTATCCTTTTTTCTTCAGGACCAAATTGCCTTCTCATCCAGCATTTCTCATAATCCAAAACTGTAAAGGGAGATTAAAGTCCCTCCTGCTGATTTGTGCATGTACATATCTATCAATAATTGCATCAGTGATCCCTTCCATCTGTTTACATTTGCTTATACCTATCTGAATATATTCACACAATTTTATTTATGAACTGCAATAGTCTAATCCTGCATCATGCATTCTTGTCTGCATTCACATGCATGTTTGTTTGTTTTTTTTTTTTGTGAATCTAAGTATGCAAATATATGAATTTGACATAGATTTCTGTTGTAAGTATCCCAGGCAATTAACACGAATATTCAAAGCTAGCTGTGCACATTCTTTGTTGTGCCAAGTTTCTTTCCACTGCTGCAACTGAAAAGAAAGGATGTCAGAGTGGAAGATTCTTAAATTCAGGACTGAAGGCTTAAGGAATATTGACTATTCTAGTTCCCACTTCTATAGTTTTTATACCTGGTACAGTCACACTGCACATCATGAAAACCGTACTGCTCCTGTTTCTAGCTGGCAAAATTCAGTGGTAAGACTTCTTTTTGGATGTGTGCAAACAAAAAGCCTGTTCAGTATTCTTAGATTTTGTTCTTATGAGGAGAAATTTGTACTTGACTAATCAGTGCTGATAACATTAGGAAGACTTCTGGCAATTCACATCATCACAGAACAGATGAGGCAGGAAAGTGCCTCTGCAGATTATCTGGTTCAACTTCCCTGGTCAGAGGAGGGCAAGAACAATTTTCTCCGAGTCGAGCTTGATTTTGAATATCTCCAATGATGTCCTCCTCAGTGTTTGGATGTCTTCTTAGGATTTTTCCCCCTTATATTCAGCGAGAATTTCCTGTATTTCAATTTGATCCCTTTGCCTCTTGTTCTGTCACTGGGATCCACTGAGAAGAGTCTGGCTCTGTCATATTTACTCCACCCATTAAGTATTTGTATACATGGTTAAGATCCCTTAAGCTTTCTCTTCTCCAGCCTCAGCCTTTCGTCATATAATAGATGCTCCAGTCCCTTAATCATCTTTGAGTTTTTTTTGATAGACTCTTCACAGTATGTCCATGTCTCTCTTGCACTGGGGAGCCCATCACCGCATATCTTAACATAGTTGAGTAGAGAGGCACCATCACCTCTCTTGACCTGCTGGTGTTGATATGCCTAATGCAGTGCAGGATGCTGTTGGCGTTCTTTGCTGCAAGTGCACACTGCAGGATCATGTATGTCCGTGTTGCTCATGTCCAAGGACTGCCAAGGCTTGGATCATGTCCAAGGACTGCCAAGGCCTTTTCTGCAGAGCTGATCCCAGACAATCAGCCCTCCTCCCATACTGGTGCATGGGTTATTGCTCCTCAGGTGCAGGACTTGCTAGTTCACTTTGTTATCTTCACAAGAATCCTGTCAGCCCATTTCTCCAATCCACGAAGGTCCCTCTGAATGGCAGCATGCCTAGGTGGTGCATCAACCACTCCAGTTGCAGTTTTACATCATCTGAATCAGCAATCAGAATTGCCGAAGGTGGTCTGTCATTTCAAGATGCAGAAGTTACCTTATCTTGATTTTGGTCTATAAAGCTAGGAGACCTGTTCACTGTTACTCTTTATGAACCAGATCCACAGGATGCAGAGCTAGTTAGTGTGTAAACATAATCACAGACTATCGCCTTATCACTAAGAAAATATTCTTGCATGAAGTACAAAATCTGTCCCAAATGCTCTATATTTGATTTTAATTTGAAACAAAGATTTAAAAAGTCTGTTTGTTTAGCATCTTTTGGCAATTCACTGTTTTCCCACAAATGTACAATCTGGATTAAGAAAAAAAAAATGGCATAATTTTAAAATCTGAGGCCCTAATGGTAGGTATTTAGTGTCATATTAAAATCTTTAAAGAAGTTAATGGATTCTTAGTTGTGTTGTGTATCTCCTATTCCCTGTGAAGGCTGTAAGGATTAAGACCAAGCAACTTATTAAGATGCAGAAATATGAATATGCGTCCATCTTAAGGACTTCTTGTATTTTTAAATAGAGCTCTGATTAATATTAAACTGATGTGATGAGCTTAGCTGAAGGCTGCCAAAAACAGCAGTTGGAAGGGGATGAACTTCCTATATGGTATATATCTCAGAGATATCACTGAAATCTTTGAAATGCAGAAAAGGGAAAAATGAGCATTTACATCAGAAATACTACATGTTTTGCAAAATACATTTTTAATGTTCCTTTTTTTTTTTTTTCATGCAGTAAGAAAACTACACTACTAGGACATACTTAATTTACTTGTTTCTTGCCTGCCACATATTTTCATCACTTATATAGGTTGCTGAGTATCTAACTAAATGATAATAAAAAGCATTTCCTTCATGATATGTTTCTGGGAAAATTGTAATATGCTTTATTTTATATGAATGGAGTCCATGCTCCAGTTACTGTTTGCAATAATTCCTGTATTCCTAGGAAGTTTCTTAGAACCAGTAGGGTCCCTTTACTGTTACTCACATCATTAATTGCTAGTATTAATAACTGTTATTGCTATTATTTCTACAGTTTATGTGTAAGGGAGAACTCAGAAGTCTATTTTTTGGAATAGTTGCTATCAACAATATTAAAAGAAAGGCCTTCAAAGAGAAGTAGCCCCAATGTGGTAATTATTGTTACTACTCTCAGATCCCATTCTCATAGGGATTTTTTTTTTTTATTACATAAGTGTTTGCAAACTTAAATAAAAGTAGGCTTCAGCTTATGAACCAATTTCTGCTTTGCAATACAAAGGTATGTATGTGTGAAGTTTTCTGTGCTTTTGAGGAGAAAATGTGTGTTGTTAGCTTCATATCATAACATTAGAACCGTATATCACAAAAAAAAAAAAAAAGATACATTTTTTCAATTCTGTTGGCAGAATAAAGGAAAAGAACAAAATCCACGAAATGGATGAAACATCACAGAATCACAGAATCACAGAATTTCTAGGTTGGAAGAGACCTCAAGATCATCGAGTCCAACCTCTGACCTAACGCTAGCAGTCCCCACTAAACCATATCCCTAAGCTCTACATCTAAACGTCTTTTGAAGACTTCCAGGGATGGTGACTCCACCACTTCCCTGGGCAGCCTGTTCCAATGCCTCACAACCCTTTCAGTGAAGAAGTTCTTCCTAACATCTAACCTAAAACTCCCCTGGCTCAACTTAAGCCCATTCCCCCTCGTCCTGTCACCAGGCACGTGGGAGAACAGACCAACCCCCACCTCGCTACAGCCTCCCTTGAGGTACCTATAGAGAGCGATAAGGTCGCCCCTGAGCCTCCTCTTCTCCAGGCTGAACAAGCCCAGCTCCCTCAGCTGCTCCTCGTAGGACTTGTTCTCCAGGCCCCTCACCAGCTTCATCGCCCTTCTCTGCACCCGCTCAAGCACCTCGATGTCCTTCTTGTAGCGAGGGGCCCAAAACTGAACACAGAACTGGAGGTGCGGCCTCACCAGAGCTGAGTACAGGGGGACGATCACCTCCCTAGCCCTGCTGGTCACACTGTTCCTGATACAAGCCAGGATGCCGTTGGCCTTCTTGGCCACCTGAGCACACTGCTGGCTCATATTCAGCCGACTATCCACCATCACTCCCAGGTCCTTCTCTGCCTGGCAGCTCTCCAACCATTCCTCTCCCAGCCTGTAGCTCTGCTTGGGGTTATTGCGCCCCAGGTGCAATAAACCCAACAACTTCCTACCCTCGAGGAGATCGACACACGCACCTAACTTGGCGTCATCTGTGAACTTACTGAGGGTGCACTCAATGCCCTCGTCCAGATCATCGATGAAGATATTAAAGAGGACCGGCCCCAGCACCGAGCCCTGGGGGACGCCACTAGTGACTGGCCTCCAACTGGACTTGACTCCATTCACCACGACTCTTTGGGCCCGGCTATCCAGCCAGTTTCTAACCCAACGAAGTGTGCGCCAGTCCAAGCCACGAGCAGCCAGTTTCTTGAGGAGAATGCTGTGGGAAATGGTGTCAAAAGCCTTGCTGAAGTCAAGGTAGACCACATCCACAGCCTTTGCCTCATCCACCCAGTGCGTCACTTTGTCATAGAAGGAGATCAGGTTCGTCAAGCAGGACCTGCCTTTCATAAAGCCATGCTGACTGGGCCTGATCGCCTGCTTCCCCTGCAAGTGCTGCATGATGACTCTCAGAAGGATCTGCTCCATGAGCTTCCCTGGCACTGAGGTCAAACTGACAGGCCTGTAGTTTCCCGGGTCTGCCCTCCGGCCCTTCTTGTAGATGGGCGTCACGTTTGCTAGCCGCCAGTCAACTGGGACCTCCCCCGATCGCCAGGACTGCTGATAAATGATGGATAGTGGCTTGGCCAGCTCCTCTGCCAGTTCTCTCAGTACCTTTGGGTGGATCCCATCCGGCCCCATCGACTTGTGCACATCCAAGTGCCGTAGCAGGTCACCAACCAGTTCTTCATGGATAGTGAGGGCCACATCCTGCTCCCCATCCCCTTCCACCAGCTCAGGGTACTGAGTATCCAGAGAACAACCGGTATTGCCGCTGAAGACTGAGGCAAAGAAGGCATTGAGCACCTTCACCTTTTCCTCATCTCTTGTAACTAAGTTTCCCCCCGCATCCAGTAAAGGATGGAGATTCTCCTTAGTCCTCCTTTTTGTGTTGATGTATTTATAGAAACGTTTTTTGTTATCTTTAACGGCAGTAGCCAGATTGAGCTCCAGATGAGCTTTGGCCTTCCTAATTTTGTCCCTGCACAGCCTCGCTACATCCTTATAGTCCTCCCTAGTGGCCTGCCCACTTTTCCAAAGCTTATAAACCCTCTTTTTTCTCCTAAGATCAAGCCACAATTCTCTGTTGAGCCAGGCTGGTCTTCTTCCCCGCCAGCTCGTCTTTGGGCACGTGGGGACAGACTGCTCCTGCGCCATTAAGATTTCCCTCTTGAAGAGCACCCAGCCTTCCTGGACCCCTCTGCCCTTCAGAACCGCCTCCCAAGGGACTCCACCAACTAGTGTCCTGAGCAGCTCAAAGTCAGCCCTCCGAAAGTCCAATACAGCGGTTTTACTGGTCCCCTTCCTGGCCTCGCCAAGAATAGTGAACTCCACCATTTCGTGGTCACTCTGCCCAAGACAGCTCCTGACAATCACATCCTCCACCAGTCCTTCTCTGTTTGTGAAGAGAAGGTCTAGCAGGGCACCACCCCTGGTAGGTTCACTAACCAGCTGCGTCAGGAAGCTATCTTCCACGCTCTCCAGAAACCTCCTAGACTGCTTTCTCAGGGCTGTGTTGTGCTTCCAGGATGTGTCTGGGAAGTTGAAGTCCCCCACGAGTACAAGAGCTGACGATTTCGCAACTTCTGTCAGCTGCCTGTAGAGCTCCTCATCCGTCTCCTCATCCTGGTTCGGTGGTCTATAGCAGACCCCGACCAGGACACTAGCCTTGTTGTCCCTGCCGATCCTAACCCAAAGGGACTCGACCTTGTCATTCCCAGCCTCGAGTTCTACAACCTCGAAAGACTCTCTAATATAGAGAGCCACACCACCACCCCTTCTGTGCTGCCTGTCCCTTCTAAAGAGCTTATAGCCAGGCATTGCAGTTCTCCAGTCATGAGACTGGTCCCACCACGTCTCCGTGATGGCAACCAAGTCGTAGCCTGCCTGCTGCACGATGGCTTCCAGCTCCTCCTGTTTGTTACCCATGCTGCGTGCATTGGTGTAGATGCACTTCAGCTGGGCCATTGCCTTATCCTCCGGCCTTGCCATTGTTCCCCCTGGCACAGCCCCAACAATCCTAGCTTCAGCCCCATCCCCCTTCCTACCTAGTTTAAAGCCCTCTCAATGAGCCCTGCCAGCTCCTGGCCCAGGATCCTTTTTACCCTAAAAGATAGGGACCTGTCTGCGGCCATCAGGCCAGGTGCTGATATCAAGTTGAGCACTAGATACGGTGGGAATTGATACTTTCAAATCTTGTGTGTTGGCTTGCAGCTTTCAATATTTCTATAAAAAATCTGAGTTAGCTAGCATGATGTTAAATGAAAAGATTATGTTACATGTTAGAAAAAAAAAAACATATTTCAAATCCAAAATCTTTTGGTCTTGAAAATTAATTTCCGCATTAATAAGTGATTATAAAGATGAGGATGCTTGCAACCAATCACAGAAATGTCTTATAAGAGAAATTCAACATTGAGAACCTATTAACACATTGTCAGTGTTTTCATTTATGCAAGCATGATCATAGAAAATGATGAAAGAGCAGTTTTAATAATTTCTTGGTGACTGTCAGAACTTCAAATCTAAATCCAAGTCTGTGAAAGTGAATGCAACTCCTTAGAAACTAATGGAACTGAACCCAATTATGGCAGGCTGAATTTGGTCCAGAGACCAAACTGTTAACTTCATGTACAAACAGCCTTCCCTTCAGGTTCAGGAAAGCTACGCATGACATTTATTTCCCATGGAGAAAATGACAATTACCTCTAGCAGACTTAGTTTCAACTTTGTCTCTTTTTAATATTTTTTTTTCAAGTATATAGAGCGCATGTAAATTCAGTCTAGTCCTCTCCATCCCACACCCCACAAGCTGAAGTCTTGAAGTATTTTCTAAGTCACTGCAGTAAACACAGTGTTAGATAATTAGCAGATTTCTTTCAAGAACTAGAAAGGAGGACAAGAATTTTTCTTAAAATTTGTGTTGTGTACTGTGTTATGTTCTCAGTTAAGAAAATATTACTATCCTCTTTACAGACTTTATGAACTTTCAAGGGGTTATTTTTGCATATATTTTTGTATTGTTAATTTACTAAGACTAAAAACAGCTCTTAAAGACAAATTCGTAAAATCCAGAATACACAAAGTGCACTTTAATTTGCAATTTTGACATCACAGTAGATCACTTAGTTTCTCTTAACAATGAGTGATGCTCCTTGAGAATATTGCAACAAAAATTGGCTGGAACTGGTTATGCTGTCTGCCGCAATAGCTTCAAAGATTCTTTCAGACTGATGAAACAGAGAAAAAAGGAAAGTACAAAGGATATGAAATCCTCTTATCAGTACAAGAAGGCATACATTTCCTAGAAAATCATTTTACATTATTTTACAGCATTTATTAGAGATCTTGATTTTGGTGTGTTCTGCTGTTTTTACTCATCTATTTGCAACTGCTTTATCCAATTAATACTATAAATTCATGAATTAATAGTCCTTAATATTCTAGCCCAGGCATATTAACATCTTAATCAATTTCTTAGAGCAGAACAACCTAGCTCATGCCCCCATTAAAGATGTGGATTAGAAAAACATTCCCATCTGCAATGAGAATAGTTTAGCTCAGGAACCTATCATAAATAACATCAGTGCATTTCTAATGAAAATTGTGCTCACTTAGTTTCTCGTATGTTTACATATTACTCAAATTTATCTTGTAGGATATTTGAATAAATAATGGAGAAAGTCTTAGCAGCAATGCTGGCTGCCTTCTTCCTCTACCCATACTACAAAGACAAACAATAAAACAGGCAAAAAATCCAAAAGGAAATCAATAGACAGAGTGGGCCTAGTTATTTTCCTATTAACAGAACTTGTCCTGGGCTTCATTTTTCCTGTCTATGGAACAACTGTTACTAACACACTCTACTCCCACAACGGGTCCAAATGTTGGCAGCATAGCAGTACTGACAATTAAGGCTAATTGGAATAATTGCATTTAAAGGAAATCAGTTGTGTGTCAGAGCAAGGACATGCTTCAATATAGAGTAGAATCTAAAAGTACATGTACGGACACTTAGATCTACCCAGCTACATTCATACCAGGATATTTCCTTGGTAACATCCTAAATCTGTTTCAATCAACTAATTATTACCATAAAAAAAATACACATCCTTCCTAAGAGGATGCCTTACTTGCATTGACAAACGCTGTTGGAGAATGACTGGCCTCTCACCTCAGAAGAGAGAGAAGCTGTGCCTCCAGTTTGCTGAGGCAACGTAAGCCATAGATGTTCGGAGTACATCAGACCTACTTCAAGGCTTTGCATCAGCTTGGGCTGCTCTGAATTTTGCTGGGCAGATATGAAAGCAAAAGTTCTCAATTCCACTCCAGAAAGGAGGACAAGGAATGGATAAAACATAATGCTTGCTCATCTTATTGATAATGGGAAGAGTGGGGAACACAGCCACTGCTTTGGGGGAAACCACCCCTGTCCATCCCTCCTTCCGTTGCAACCAGCTACCTGGCAACCTGGTCCTCTTTTATGTGGTAGTGAGAGTAGAAATCTGGGACTCTTGGGAATCTTTTGCATGTGTCATGCAGCAAAGTGTTGTTAATCACTCTGTTGCCCAATACATTTTGCCTATGTCAAGAGCAGCTCCATTACTCGAAGGATGGTCATCGAGTTAAATCCTATGGGTCCTTATCCAAGTTAAACTGAATAAACTCATCATCATAAAGTAACTTGAAACAGTACAGGTTCCTCCATGCCTTCCTTTTAATTTCTGTGTTTTAAAACTTGTTTCGTTTCAAAACCCGTTAGAGGTTGATAAGGAAAACAAAAATGAAAACAAAACCAAAATCAATAATAAAAAGTAGGGCCTTTAAACCTTCCCCTACAACAAGCACAGAGTAAAGTCATGTGTCCAACACATTCATTCACATTCACAAACATACTTGAAAATGAAGACAGATCTTTTCCCCAGTAAGCTATCTCTATACAACCTTATTCATAGATAACTAGTCTGACTGATAGTAGAATTTGCACTGGTATGCAAACTCATATGAGCAATTTGCATTCTTCGTCTAATTAATGAAATATATATTGATTAGCTCATGGAATTTCATGTTTCCCATGTCTAATTTTAAATTGTTATTAAATGTTAATATAGAAAATGGTATTCATATATTTTAATCAAGATTGAACAAAGCTACTAATTACGATTTGAATGCCATTGAATCTTGTGTGATTCAGTTGTTTGCCCACTGCCAAAGCAGTGGATTTTTTTGCAAGGCACTAAGGATTTCTTCCTGAGAGTCCACTGCTCTTTTCATCTACTCACTCTACCTCATTCTATTTTATCCATTTGAGACAAAAAATTTCTCATGCATTAAATTTGAAGGTCACTGATAAGGTTTAATTCATTGATCACTATGTAATTTCATTCACTGTTTCTGTTACGGGAAAAATGGCTTAAAGCCTCTACAAGCCTGATGGCTAACGCTGAAGTCTCACATCTTCCCAATGTCTCTACAAATATTAGGCTCAGTTTGACAAACTGCTAGATTATCAACTGAAATTTAAAATAGAGGAAATTTTCGTACTTCTTCTCAAATGAGCAAAAGTATTCTTCATTCTCAGAAACTATGAGCCAAGCTGAAAAAAAAAATAGTTAAATCATTTTCATCTCTTTCTCTCTCTCTTTTTTTTTTTTTTTTTTTTTTTTTTTATGCTATTTGTTGGCAAAGCTGTTATTGGGTGTTTATAACTGTTCTGTCTGTTCTCTAGCTAAATTGTCTCAATGAAAGGATTTAGAATGATCACCTCTCTTTTCTGTGCTGCTGTGGATAATAACAGTATTTATGTCTCCCTGAGAAGTATTTGAGGATTTACTTAAGTATCAAACAATCTGATATCCAAAGGCTCCATAGACGTGTAAAACATTGGTATCAGTAAGCAATACTTACTGCTTAGCTATGGAAGACATAGATTAACTTCTCAAGGGATGAAATTTAGACACTACTTGGTCTGTGAATATCCCATATATTTGCCCAGCACAACTCAAATCTGAACAGAATTACAAGAGGCTTGGGTGATTCACTGATATTACTTCATATAAAATAAAGACAATAGGAAGCATTAACAGTGCTGTATTTCAACACTGCACTGTGCTCTGAGAGAAAATACCCACAACCTGGAAGGATGGAACAGTCATACTGGCTAAGCAGTCATTTTCTCATTTAATATTACTGCTGTTGTGAATGCCCAGTATGTGCTTGGATGGCCAGAGCAGAGAGCAACAGCTGCCTTTAAAATGTTTTTGTTGTTGTTGCAATTCATTCATTTTAGTATCTTAAATCCCAGTAACGTGGTGAAATAAACAGCTCTCCTAATTGTCTAACCAGCAACAGAATCATTATATTGTGTTAATGAGACAAATTTAGGTGTCTTTACATTATTATTATTATTATTATTCAGTTCTTTATCAGGGGACCAAAAAATCGAGACAAAAGTCTGGTTTATCTGAACATTGCACCCTACAGTTTTATAAGTAAAGGTAAGCTTCTTGCAGCTGGATAGAAGATAAAACCATACAATAACTAGTTTCAAAATACAATAAAAAGTTTAGCTGGCTTCTAACCTATGTCCTGATCCACAGGCAGCTTCCACATGGGCATTTGGCACTTAAAGCTACAAGTGTTCTCCAAGGACATCCCCACTTAAACTTTGAGCTCCCTCAAGTGATACACAAATAAAAGTGACATACCACTGCTTATCCTCTGTGGAGGCAGCACCTTGGCTCTGTGTTCTTGCCAAGTTCAAAAAGAGCTTGGCAGGGCTGGGGACCGAGGTGATGATCTCAGCAGTGATCTAGTACTGAAGTTGCAGCCAGGAGGTCATTCTACTTTACTAGCTGAAGTAAAAAAAAAAAAAAAAAACAACAGCGTGGATGCTGTGGTTCAAAGACATATCTTAGAACTACAGTGCTTCCCACATGGTTTTCTAGAGATGACACATCACCAGGGCTGTGACACCAAAAACGATGGTTTCTCCATAAACAACTTATCTTGTTTCTGATTATTTCTTCACTCTGTTTAATGACTATTGGGGGGAGGCAAGCAGAAGGAAGAGACGTTTGCAAAACACTCTGCTTTTGCCAAAATTGATGGCAAAGACTCTGTTTGACTCAAGCAGGAGTGGGCTGAGATTAACTGTAAGAAATCTGAGATGATGTGCAATCAGAAACAGAAAGGCAGGTGAAAATGTGATCCCAACTGCAGATGCCAGCTTGATCTTTTTCCCCTGAATCCCTTTTCTGCTTGAATGTGTGGGGGTGGTGCTGAAGCAGTTCTTGGTGGTTCCTCCATAGTACTTGCTAAGGGCCAGATTTCTGAACTCTGCCAGGATGATCTGATGCAGCGAATCAGTGGATGGTATTTTAATGTGCATTTTGATATGTATTTGTTCATGTTACAACATTGTTTAATTCTTTATGAAGGTAAGCCACCAAAGAGGGAGAAGAGAAAAGCAGCAAGCCTACATCTCAAATACAAAAACCAGAAATGGAGGTTAAGATGAGACAGAGAATGAAAACAAAAATGAAATCAGCACTTTGAGGAAGACAATCAGCTACATGGCTCTTCATGGGAATTTGTTTTTCATTAGCTAGTTATCTTTAATACCATATTAAAGTCATTATCTGCCCCAACTGTTGCATGTAGATGTATTTTTAAAATATTGGTTATATCTTTTGTTTATATCTTCTTTCTTTGGTGACATTTAATTTTTGGCAATAATTTAGGAGATGGACCTCCTACAAAAGCTTCACTACCCCATTTAGATCCCACATTTTCTAGCACTCAAAAGTTAGGACCCTATCAAATTGAATTTTTCAGTTCTGCTCCTAAAAGACATGAGGAATAAGAAGAAAGTTTGGCTAGAGACATGTTTTGCTAGGGACCTCAAAACAGAAGGAAAATTTAGGAAAGCCTTCTAAATCCTCAGAAGCATTCTACCTACACAACTTGTCCTGTCTGTTTAAACTTTGAAATATTTGGGGCAAAAATTTAGTGTTTGTAATTTTGCTTTTATTTTTAGTTTTTAAACATCCACAGAAAATTCTTGGACCAGATATGCCATCATCCCAACGACAAAGTACCTGTTAAGGCCATCTGAACTAGAAACCTACTAAAATCTGGAGTTTTACTCCAGACTTTCTCTGCTGAAAGCAGCATTTAAAAAAAAGTAAATAAAGGATAAAGGTCAGGGAATCTGAAGCTGTCTGAGGCAGTTTTATTTTTTATTTTTATTTTTATTTTTATTTTTATTTTTATTTTTATTTTTATTTTTATTTTTATTTTTATTTTTTATGTGCTACTTTTCATCTTCACACATAAAAACAGAGCCATTAGATATATGTATCTAACAGATATATAGATATATACTCATCTCTTAAGGGTACTGTGCACAACAGACTGGTTTGCCATTGACCATCTAATGTCTACCTGAGTTAATTTAGTTTGTTTTAGTTACTATATTTCAAATTAGGACAACAAATTTGCATAAAATATTATCCTAGCAGGCATATGTTTTTTTTCTGGACTGTATTTCAGTTCCTTTTATCTCTCCCTCTTTTAAAATGCTGTTTACATAGCATATAAATTAACTTTGATCACTTTAGTTTTACCTCTACTATTATGGGTAATTCACTATAATCAAAAATGAGGTTTCCATTCCAATTTTTGTAAAATAGCAATGGTGTTTGTATTCATATCTTGGCTACCTTGTTGTTAGCCTAACAGGAAGCTTTCACCACACAGGTGACTACTGTGATTACATTTGATCAGCCATAAAGGGGATTTCCCAGAAAAAGAAATGGAAATGCTTTTACAGCCTTTTAGGTAATGTCAGGATTTTTTGTTTTGTTAATATGAGCTTTTGCCAATCACTAACAGCATGATCCAAATCCCATTTGAAGGCAATGGAAAGTCTCCCATTGAGTTTGATGGTCTTTGGATTAGTCCCTAAGTGCATTTAGTCTTAATGAGATGTTAATGTGAATTTTATGCTGCTGTGTATACGAACAGATTTTCCAAACTTTTTTCCCCACTAATGGAAAACGAGTGATCTGGCTTTTAGTTTTATTATTATTATTATTATTATTTATTTATTTGCTACAATTTTTATGCACACAGAAGGAGAATTTATGAAGCTTATACCTTTTCCCTCCTGCAAACCTTTATCAGTGACAGACTACAAATTGCAGAAAACATTGCCCGCTATTGCAATAATCTCAATGAGAAGGAAATACTGTGCTGCTGATTCGTCTCATTGTTGTGTTAAAACTTAGGTTCGAGAAAAAGCAAAATTAAGGACTAAATACTCTCTCGCTCTCTCTGAAGGAAATCTCGGCAAAAATATTCTTTGTTTATTGCTCCACCTGGCGGGAAATAAGTGAACTTCAAAGCTGCTCTGGAGGAGGAGGAGGACCGGCTCCGGAGGAGGCTGGCTTGGAAAGCGAGCAAGAGGGGACTGCCCGACCTACCTGCCAGTGTCACCTCCAGCGTCTGGCTGCTTTGTGGGGGCCATCTTTATTGTTAGTATTATCGTTATTGTTATTATTTTATATTTTTTATGTTTTACTACATCTGAGAAGGGTTGAGTTTAGAAGGTTTCATGTCAGAGACAGTGTGCGGTTTGGAGTGGGTCAGTGCAGGGGGTAGAGTGGAGCCATGCACAGGTAGCACCACTGGGGTAAAGTAGCGATGCTTTCTTGCAGCTCTGTCAAGCAAATTTGACTTTCCTGAGGATGCTGGGACATTATTTGACTCACAGTAACAAAAAGATGAACCTATTCATTTCAATGGCCTAATACATGACCTAATGGGTAAACACAAACTTTCGGGGTTATATACTGACTGGGAAAGTTTTTCACAGGTGAATACATACAAATGATCAAAAGAGAAAAGTGCATCTTGTGGTAATGTCTCAGTCACTCTGAGAGGAAAAAAAAAACATTTGCTTGATATCAACAATATTAACGATTTAGCTAGAAATGCTCATTGAGTGTGGAAAATTGGAGAATGAGCACATCTGTGTTAAAATATATATATACATATTTACCAATGTGGGCAGTTTCAGTAATTCTCAGAACATGTTCTCACATTTTAAATCTAATCTTTTATAAATATTCAGAACACAGACAGAAGTTAGAACCAATATTTTCATGGCCTTAGGCAGAAAGGAAGCTCCCTCTGTTACATAATGCACTGCACCTTTAAAAATCTCAGCAAGGGACTCACCCCAAACTGAACTATCACTTCCGTAAAGCCAAGCCATGGCTCCCGGTAGGCTACAGGACAAGTGGTTGAAGTGGCACATCCTCCTTAGGGCAGCTGTCCTAGTGAGAAGGTGGAAAATAGGCTCTGGGATATCTGAGCTATTCTGGATGCTCACAGCCTCCTCCTAACTGCTGGTTTGAATGTGGTATTGTGAAGGGACCCCAGGGTCTCAAACGTCTCAACAGAGAGAAAGCAGCTTGTTTGGCAGGGCTAACACAGTGACAAGCATATGAAAGCCAAGGATTATGCTGTGGACTGAAGCACAAGGAAAGAGAGACATCTGCACCCAGGCATGTTGGAGGGGCATATCCACCAATGTGATGGCATAATGCATGCAGCCAGGAGTGCGCGACTGTGCACACACTTGGACACATGAAAAGCAAAGGTCTGTCTGTGGAGCTATAGCCAGATCACATGGTCTCTTTTGGCAGGAGAGGTGGCAAGCTCTGGTCTAAGTACTTGACACCACTACAGTGGAAGTATGAAAAGTGTTACCAGTGGAGATTGCTTATAAGAGCTATTAGTCATTTTCTGCCCTTTCCTTCAATATCTGCTTATTTGGTAAAGGCCAATTATTAGATAGGCCACAAAGTATAGATTCGCATTTTGTTGATGTATAATTGAGGTAATTGTAAATCAATCTCAATAGTGTAAAATGTGTGGCACACCTGACTTGTAAATACCAACTTTCCACAAAGCATCTTGGGAGGCCATTACAAACCCTCTTTTCCCCCACAGCCATACTATCTCTGTATTTTATATATTTTTAAAATGTCAACAAACTAAGTCAATTTATTACACTTTCCATATTCATCATAAGAGCTTCAACTTGGCATATTCTAGGAGAGTGGTGATCTCTTGGATTGCTTGAAAACATGTATTTCAGGGAATTTTTGAAAAAAAACATTTCAGGGAAAAGAAAGAAAGATGCTGCCTGCATTAAAACCCCAAACAGAAAATCTTGCTTTTACCAGAAAGCTACTGTATTATGCCTTTTGGCCAAGAATTTTCTAATCTAGCTGAAGCCTGAGTAGCCTTCAATGTTATCAGCTTGCAGAGCATACTGGTGGAGTTTTGCCACAGTAAATTTAGTTCTGAAATCACACTCTCAAACAGATAATTACTGTGATTGGCCAGTCACAAAAGCCCTGTTGACTCAAACACTTGCCCTGTCCAGACTGTGCTAGTATGTGATCCGCACCTCACTGCCTGTGATCCCCATCAGCAGCAGTAGTGTGTTGGTGAGCTCTAGCAGAAGATGTCTTTTATCTATGCTAGCAAGCCAATCATCCTGGCTGGTACGTTATGGTTTGTTTACTCCGTGAATTCCCCTTTGTGCTTCCACTCTTCACCCACATCTGCACTGAGCAAAATAAGTATATAATGAAAAGGAACTGAGGCTGACAGACCACAAGTTTGCTGCCAAGAGAAGATTAGTTCCCAGACATGTAGAACAAGAAGACATTACATTTTTGTCATAGTTGCGCTCAATGAGCAGAGATTATTTACAAGGTCCAGGGTTTAAGTGTGGCAGATGGATGCAGACTAGCAGTTCCCATGAACAAAGATGCCGTTTCAAAGAAAAGGTGTATTCAGTTTCTGGAAAAGAAATTTACCTCTCAGCAGGGACTGGCAACTCTAATCTTATTTACATTTCTCACAGCAGCACTACACATCTCTCATTCTCAGCCCTAACTCTCCCTGCCAGCTGAAGCTGTGCTGTACAGATAGGTAGTAAATAATGTAGGATTCTGCAGGTTGTCGTCAGGCCTTTTCCTTCTCTCTGTGCTGCAAACTTCTTTTCAGAAGTAACAGTTAAGCTGTCCAGCAGAGTGGATTACAAATCTGATATTCAGTACACTTTTGGACAGTTACAGCTTTCAGGCTTTTTCCATGAATAGGTGCCAATCATCTCACCTGCTATGCTGGTAAGGCACTTTGTTAATGGTTAGTCATTTTTCAAACGGAGATCAGAGAAACAAGCATAGGAAGGTGAAAACAGGTATTGTTTGGTAGATTCATGGAAGGTACAATAATGCTAAGGCTGGAAGACAAACCATATTTTATTTCTAGGTTCTGAATTAAAGTATTTTTCAACATTATTTCAAAGAAGTTGCATAGCCACATAACAATTCCTGAGCATTTTCTGCGGTAAATATTTAAAATTCTGCTGTGTGAAAATACAAATAGACATATTAGGAAACATAGTGTTGTTTTTCATTATGACTTTTGTACATAATGAAAATGTTAAAAGTAATATAGTTTCTTGAAGAATAATACTAGCACTTACAGTATAATGCTGTACTCTTGAAGATTATGTTATTTTACAAAGGCATAGTGTGCAGGTGCTCATACTAACTACTGTTGTAATAAAACAGAAACACGTACTGCTGTAAATTCTCAGTAACGCAATCCAACTTAGCTGGAAAAAGATGGCTTTATACTATGTTGTTCATTTAACATCAAGGTTGTTCTTCATTTTCATTTCATCTTCTATTTGTAGAGCTTTATTAGCAAACGTATTTGTCTATTGGATGGAGATCAGCAAATGGCCCAGATTAAACACCCATGAGACTCCAGC